>NC_062215.1:6591605-6901751 GCF_902686445.1 Sciurus carolinensis | reverse complement strand
AATATTATCAGCAGGGGGAAAACCCAGCCTATTCTCATGCATTAATCAGGATAGAGGGGATCATTTTGTAGCAACCAATTTCAGAACTTCAGTGGCCTTGCATGTTCAAGGTTTGTTCTTTTCCAGGTCACACTGTGTTGCAGGATGGGCAACTCGACTCCACGCAGTGGCACAGGGATCCAGGCTGCCTCCTCCTCAAGGCTACACCACTTGCAGCTTGTGACTTTCAGAGTGGCCACTACAGCACAAGAACAGTTTGGAAAAAATGTGTGGGATGATTTTAACACCCAGGCATAAGAGTGACTCACACTATTGTTATAGGTTAACTTTTGTTCCCCCAAATTCCCATATCAAAGTCCTGGCCCAAGACCTCAGAATGCAACTGCACTTGGAGACAGACTTGGGCCTCTGAAGAGATGATTTAGGCTGAATGAGGTCATACGGTGGGTCCTCATCTAACAGGACCCAGACAGGTATGTGCACAAAGACCCAGACAGGTATGTGCACAAAAGAAAGTGCATGTGAGGATGTAGTGGAAAGGTGGCCATCAGGAGAGAGGCCTCAGAGGACACCTGACCAGCCAGCTCCATGATCTTGGACTTGTCACTTCCATGACTGTGGGAAGATGGATTCCCGTTGCTGAAGCCGCCCCATCTGCGGAGCCTTGCAGGACAGTCCTAGCAACTAATATGCCCATGGCTTCTGCAGTCAGAACCCAGTCACAAGGGCCCCAACTAACTGCAAAGGAGGCTGTGACATTCACTTCACCTTAAGCCTGGGAAAAGGAGATGGTGGGCTAAACACATTCCCTGGTCTTCGCCACATGAACAAAGATGTCAAAGTCCCAAACAAAATTTCACCTAGGAATCAGTGAGAAAAAGAGACCCCAAGAGAAAAGTGAGCAAAGGCATGAATAGGCGCATGCTAGGAGAGACAGCAGCAGGCCCAGGAGCAGAGGGACAGTCCTGACTCCTTCCATTGCAAAGAAGAGTGGTCACTGGAACAACAGCAGTGACATGTCGGTGATCAGAAAAATGTAAGAAAGAAAGGAAAAAACCTGACTGAGATCCCATCTCGCACCTACCAGGCAGAAAAGTTGTCAATGTCAAAAGATGATGATGGTGTGGACCAACAGGAACTCCCTGTCCTCCACAGCCACATCGATGTTCACGCAGCTCAGTTCACAATAGCTAACCTAATGGAATTAACCTAGATGCTCGTCAACAGATGAATGGGTAAAGAAAATGTGGCGGATATCCACAATGGAATATTACTCAGCCATAAAGAAGAACGAAACTATGGCATTTGCTGGTAAATGGATGGAACTAGAGACCATCATGCCAAGTGAAAGAAGCCAGTCACAAAAAACCAAAGGACAAATGTTCTCTCTGATATGTGGATGCTAACCTACAATAAGGGAGGGCAAGGAGGGGAAGAATGGAAGTTCTTAAGATTAGACAAAGAGGAATGAAGGGAAGGGGGGGAGATGAGAATAGAAAAGACAATAGAATAAATCAGACATCACTTTCCTGTGTTCATATATGAATACATGACCAGTGAGACTCCACATCATGCAGAACCATAAGAACAGGATCCTAATTGGAATGTTACACTCCATGTCTGTTTATGTCAAAATACACTCGACAGTCATGTATATCTAAAAAGTAAAAGAGAAAAAACCTCCCCATCCTCCATCTGGGGGAGAGAGGGCAGAGGCAGAATCTTCTGGAAAAGAGTTTCCCAGGTGATTGTAAAGCTGGATACGTGTTCACCCTGGGCTCCACAATCCCACTCACAGCTGCCAACCTAGGTACTCAGGGACATGCTTCTCAGACTTTCATGTGCACAACCTTTTGCTGAAAAGCAGGTTCTAAGTCAGTAGTTCTGGAATTGGACCCTGAGAATCTGTGTCTAGGGTCGTCAACAGGAGTGGCGTAAATCAGTATTTACGGTCACATTCATAATAACCCAAATCCCAAACTTCCTACTAGCAGGAGCCTGGGCAAATAAATCGCAGTGTCTTCATCTGCTGGAATATTATTGAGAAGTGAAAATGAATGAACCGCAAGTACTCACATTAAAAATGGATGAATCCAACAAACGTATTGTCGAACAGAGGCAGCAAGGCAACCGGGGAAGATGTACGGTGTGATTCCATCATGCTGCCAGGTTCAAAGCTGAGGCAGAGCTAAACAGCGCCAGGCTCGGGAATACCCCCGTGGCCGGCGAATTGATGAGTGTGAACTTCAGGGTGGCGGGGGGCTCGGGGAGGGGGCGGAGGAGGCGGTGCTGAACGAACCCGCGGGGGACTTCTCGGGACCGCCAATGTTCTAGTGCTCAGGCTCCATGTGAATATATGGGTGTTTCAGTTTATTATTATTCTTTAAACTGTGCATGCATTTCGCGCGCTCTGTAGAATAAAAAGCTAGCAGGAAGCCTGTTGGCGCTGAAGTCCCAAGTGACTCGTAAAGTAGACCTCATGAATTATAAGAAGTCTAAATTTGGAGAGTCGAGGTCTGTTCGCGCCTCCCAGGTAAAGCGTGCACCAGCCTGGATTCACAAGTCCTGTGGGATGGGACACCGAAAGGAGAGCCCGGGGGACAGTGTCCCTCTTTTGCCCTAAGCCCCCCACCACGGCCACTGGCAAGAGGTGGAAGGAGCAGAACTGCAGAGGAAGTGGGGGTGTCCTGCCTGGCCCAGTGGCCCCCAGGTGCTGACCTGGGGCACAGAGGTCAAGTGCGCTCTGGGCGGGGGCTGGGACCCATGGTCTCCCACTCGCTCAGCTCCAGACCTCTCTAGGGAAGCCCACTTCCCTTTCTGGAGACCCTGCTCCACCTGCCCTGCCTGCCTTCAAAGGGGTGCCCCCCTCCCTCCGGGGGAGCCCCTAGCCCCCTGCCCCTGGGTTCTGTCTCTTGAGTCTCTGGTTCTCGGTCCCAAGCCACACGCAGACTTCCAGACAGGTGCCTGGCCTCTCCCGCCTCCACAGCCCCAGGAGCTCCACACGCAGCCCACCTGCCACCTACCGCTCGCGCAGGGGTGAGGAGCTGATGCGCTGGGCTCGGCTGAGGGAGAAGGGAGATATAAATACATCCTGGTGGACCATTAATGTCAATAATATTAGAGCAATTATTTCAAGACCTGTCAGATTCAATAAAAGCGACAGTAAACAAGCCCAGAACAGCCACCAGGTGGGCGCCGCAGGGTGCACACAGCTGGCTGGCTGCTGGGGACCCTCGCCCTGGCGGCTGGGGCTTGGCGGGTGGCTGCCCCACCTCCCAGACCCTAATGCTGCCAGGGTCTGAGCACACGGCTCCTCAGTCACGGCAACAGTTGTGCCACAGGCCACTGAGTCCCACGTGCTATTTACAGGGGAGGCACCTGCACACTCAGAGCCCAGAATATACAGTCGGGCTCCGCAGCCCCCCTCGCCCCAGTCCCCGGAAGTCTGACTTTCCCTCTAGCACTTCTCTGTGCTTCCAAATCATCTGCTACCAGACTCTGAACTCCCTGGGGACACAGACCAGGAGTCCCCAATGCTGACAGCCGTGCGCGGGGCAGAGCAGGGCTACGCCAAAGTGAAGCTGGGAGATCAGGAACGGCTTGACCCAGCTGTTTTGAAATCGGATACTTCAGTGGCTACAAATACAGAGGTGGAGCGGAGTGGACGTGGGGTTAACTGCATTTGCTTCCTCTCACTGGCTCTGTCGCTCTGGGTGAGTAACTCAACCACTTTGTGCCCCACATTCCTTATATTTAAAATGCAGTTTGTAATTGTCTTTGCCTTTTAGGGTCCTGAGGGTTACTAAAGACGCCGAATGTCAACTAAAGTAGCACAGTACCTGGCCTATGTGACAAGCATGTCATTATTTCTGATGATGACAGAGGTGGTCCAGTGGAGTGGATAGGACCCAGACTATATGGGTTGGAGTCCTGGCTCAACCCCTGTTTAGCTGTGACCTTGAGTGACCTTGAGTTGACTGGGTCTGGTGGAGGGTGAGGCAAGTGAGCCACCTATGGAGTCAAGTTCAGGGACACCCCTAGTGGACATGTCACTCTCTGTGTCCGTAGCGAGTGATAGATGAACGTTAGCTCCATGGATCAGTAAATGCGTCCCTGGAACGGTGGTGTATGTAGCAGACTGTTCCGATGCTGCGTGAAAAGAGTGAAGCCGAACCCACCATGCAGGAAGGTGCAGTTGAACACTTCCCCGTGTGGGAAACGGCGACGGGAGCCGGAGGCTTTCCTGGAGGGCCCCCGTATCCTCTGAACAACCCCGCTGTCCTGGAGTTGGCTTCTGTACTTTGCAAATTAAAAGAGTTCTGACTAAGCAGGGTGATAGGAAGTGCCAGAAAGGAAGCTGGGGATCAAATCCAAGAGGCCCCAAAGGCCAGGAGAAGAAGCGGGGTCACAGTCGGCACTGGCTGCTCCGTTTTTGATCTGGCTGTTGCCCCTCGGGAGATCGCATGCACCAGGACACTCTGCTACTGAGGCTTGGCTCCCCCTGCTCCCCGCCGGATTCCTCTGTCATCCAGGCTCAGGAGCGAGAAAGAGCAGAGGGCCCTCAGGGCTTCCTGTGCAGGGTTTGGCTCCGCGGCTGGCGCCTCTCCAGCCAGAAAGAGACGCTGTCCACTTTGTTCTTAAACAGGATAAAGCGCCCTCCTTCCCGGCAGCCACTGACCTGGGACTTTAAACAAATTTGCATGGAACACCCCCCGCAGCCGCTCCTGTGCTCCACCATGGCCTGTATATCTTCCCGGGGCCTTTCTGGCTGAATTTTAAAGAGGGTTTTGGAGAGCATGCCATGACAAGCGTTCTTCAGAGTCCACTAAATCATAACACACAGGACGGAAAGGGGGCCGTTTCTTTTCCCCGACAATGATTTGCCCACCCCGCTTCCGTGATTCGCCCAGCCCAGCCGCAAGCCGAGAGCTCCTGCAAGGAATCTGAACCGTGCCCTCCGTGGCTTCTCCTCCCCAAGACATCGCCCTCAATCTTCTTCTCCCTCCCCGGCTCCCCTCCTTCTTTTCTTTCTCTCCATCATAAAAGCATAAAGCAGACCCGAGCGCATCTAAATCCCTGGCAATTGCCGGAGAGGGGGCCAGCCAGACGTATTTACTAAGTGGATGCAAATTCACTTACCGGGGATTTTCAGAGGAACGAGGAGCCCCTGCCACGATATTGCTTTTCTCATTACCAAATGGGGCCTTCGCTTTGTAATTTGGCAAAGCTGTCAAAACAATCCTATCTGGGAGGCTGGATGGTGTCAGCGCTCTGACATCCCAAGAGACAGATCTCAGCTCTAGGCACCTCCAGGAGGAATGTGTTCTATGGGGGCCTCAGGGGCTGTCATGGCCAGAGACGGGTCAGCTGCAGGTGGAGCCCAGGGAGAGCCCAGGACCAAACGGACTCATCCTCCAGGTTTCCTCAGCTGCCAAAGCAGCCCCAGGGAGAGCTGGCTCTGGACCACCCAGGGAGCTGTGGGAAAACCACCACAGGATCCTCACTCAATCCTACTCCCTCTTCTGGGACTTCACAGGTCCCCCGCTCTCTGCAGCCTGTCCATGGACTCTGGACCCAGAACTCAGCGTGAGCACAGACCCGTCTGCTGCCCAGGCAAGTCATGTGACCCAGCAGGCCCTGCCCAGGACGCCTCCTTTGCTGGAGAAAGTTGCACAGATCTGCCCCAAGGTGCCTCTCAAATCTCCAGTTTTAGGCCTTGGGAGGTAAGAGACACGGAAACAGGTGGTAAGAGATGCAGAGTGGGGCCGTTCTGGAAAGAAATGTCTTCCTGCTGCTGTTGGGGTTACACACGATAGAAAATCAAGTTTAGCTCAAGTGAATTGGTTCAAGCAACTGGGGGGTTGATTTCCTGTGGCTGCGGTGTTAGCCAGAGACTTCAGCGGCTTCAGACAGCACTGACAGTTCCCCTGCGGTTCTGGAGGTCAGGAGTGCAGACACAGCTAAAATCAAGTCGTCGGCCAGCCTGCCTTCCCCCCGGAGACCGTAGGAAGTGATGCGGCCCTCGGCTTTCCTAGCGTCTGAGGATGCCCTCGTTCCTGGGCCTGTGGCTCCCCTCCAGCAATGTCATAACTCTGTCACAAACTCTGCTTCCTCCATCACGCCTGCTTCTCTGACTCAGACCTATTCTGCCTCCCTTTGTGATAACACTGAGCCCAAGAGAGCTACCCAAGATCATCTCTCCACTTCCAGATCTTTAACTCCATCGCATCTGCAATGTCTCTTTCCCCACGCAAGGCAACATATTCACGTGTTCCAGGGGTGAGGATGCAAACAACTGTGGGGGCCACTCGTCTTCCTATCACATGGGGATTGGACTTCAGGCCTGGCTGGATCCAGGGGCTGAAGGTGTCATCTGGGTCTTTCTCTTCTCTCCACCTCTGCACTCTGCTCCCTTTGTATTAGTCTTCTTCTCTATTCCATTCCAAAGAGCCTTCCTCCCTGCATCCAAGGAAAATGCTGCCCGTAGCCTTAAATCATGGCATGTCAGACAGTAGATAGCTTGGGAAAAAATAATCCTCCCCTCCCCTCTCCAGGTCCATCCCCTGGTCCAGTCGCTAGTCTCTGTGTAGATCCTTTGAATTAAATAAGGCCCCCTGGGATGCTTGGGAAGGCAGATCCTGAGAGGGAATAAAGCAGCCCTGAGCTAGCCAGGGCAGGGTGGGTGCACCTTCTTTGTGCAGTGCTCAGCAGGTGCCCACTGTGATCCAAGCTGGAAATGCTGGCCGCACAGCTACAAAGTGCCCTGGCTGCAGAGTCTGGTCAGTAGCCCCGCCTGGTAAGGACCAGGCAACCCGAGGCAAGGGCTCCTGGGCAGCATCCCGTCCTCCTGGCCTCGTCCCAACCATCTTGAAGGACGAGGGTCTCCCTCCTGTGGTGGGATGATAATTAAGAGTAATTCCAGTCCTGTGGGGCTCCAGCTGGAGCAGCTAGAAGTTCTGGGAATGCTAATGCTCACATCTGCAGAGAGACAGTGGAGGAGAGAGCGTGGGTTCCATTTAGGAGCACAGCTAGCGTGACTGGAGTCTAGGCTGCCCAGGGACAGTCCTGGTTTGCACCTGCTGCCCCCATGGAGGGAATAGCTCTCCTCTGCACTCTTAAAGGGGAATGTTGAAACGGCAGGAGGTGTCATGGCGTCCCTAAGGTTAGCAGAAGTAGAAAAGAATTCATTTTCCCCTTGGACTGTTTGCTCCTGAGCCAGGAGCCCAGGGGGACCCCATCCCAGTTTCCAGTCATCCTTATGCCCGCTCACCGCCCAGGAACGGGAGGCTCAGCGGCAAGTCCTCACCCGGACGTGCAAGGCCCTGCCCTCTGGCACCACAAAATGAATGAAGGAAGGAAAGAACGAATAAAGTCCAGCAAAAAACATATTCTTCCTGTTACGGGGTGCTGGGGGCCACCAGGGGGCTTTCTGGTGGCTGCCCCCAGCCTCTGCACAGTACCCGAATCGGCTCGTCCTGTTCCTTCTCACGCCTTCTCCCAGCTGTGACGCTCCTTTGCTCTAGGAAAAGAGTTTTTACAACTTTCCTTGAATTTATTTACACGAATACTGTGTTAGTGAGCTTTCTGTTGCCTTGAACAAAACACCTGACAAGAACAACTCAGAGGAGGAAATGTTTATTTGGGGCTCATGGTTTCAGAGTTTCAGTCCATGGTTACCTGAATCCTCAGCTCTGGACCCGAGGTGAGACTGAACTTCAAGGTGGAAGGAGATGGCTGAAGAAGCTTCAGCTCATGGCAGCCAGGAAGCAGAGAGAGACAGAGGAGCCAGGGACAGGATATAATCCCCAAGGACACAACCCCAGGGACCCACTTCCTCCAGCCACATCCCACCTGCCTATAGTCAGTAGTTCATTCAAATTCTTAATCTATCAAATGGGTCATTCCACTGATTCAGTTACAACTCGTGATCGGATGGTTTCTCCTCTGAACATTCCTGCCTGTCTATCCTGAGCTTTTAGGGAACACCTCTACCAAACTCTAACAAATACCTGCACCTCTGTAGAAATGCACAGGTGTGGTCACGTGCATGATTGTGAGTGTGTGTGTGTGTGTCCTCCTACTTTTCATTTTTCTTGTCTGTCTGACTTTCCTATCTTTCTCTATCCTCCACTCATAATTGCTGGAAACCCAAGTTAACATCCAACTAGGGTCTGTCATATTTTCCCTTCCTGATCGCATTACCCTTATAAATCCAGTCGTTCCTCCATATCCACAGATGATTGGTTCCAGGACCCCCTGCAGATACCGAGGTCCTCGATGCTCAAGTCCCTTGTATAAAACCTAACCTAGGCACATCTCCTGCATACTCTGTCATCCCTGCATACTTTTAATACCAAGGACACTGTAAACCCCATACACGGAGTTGTTATACTGTTTTTTTTTTTTTTTTAGGAAATAAAGACCCAGGGGGAAAAAATCTGCACATGTTCAGCATAAATGCAGTTAGTTTTTTTTTTTTTTTTTCTATTCTATTGGCTGAATCCAGGGATGTGGAAACTGTGCGTTGGAGGGCCCGACGCACACGCATACTCACACACACACATGTGTGTATGCAACTGTTCACACTTGTCTCCGTGTTCACCAAGACGCATCCACGTACTTACATGTGTGGACGGCGGCCGCTGGTCCTGGTTTGTGTTGCTGACTTGTCTGGTATTGAGCTCCTTGCCTCTTGCTTTTCTCACTCAACAATCCCCCCGGGAGTGGCTGGTGAGAACCCACTGTGATTTATGCCCCCAGATCTCAGGTGTGAATATTCACTTTGTTTCTTCGGGAGAAATTTCCCACATTGACCAAGACACCGAGGTTCACGATTTTGCCCTAATGCTCTGATTCAAGCACCTTTAAGAACAGGTGAGCATTCAAGCAAGGAATCAGTCGCCACCGTTTTCCAAGATGTCGCACGAACCCGCCACCGGAGCGGTCGGCAGAGCTTGGTGCGTTTAGTTCCTTATGCATTTGGTCACAGTTAACCTTTCCTCCTCTCTCCTGCTGGCTGCTTGAGTGTGATGTGGGATCAGTCAAAGGCAGGGTCCCCTCAGAAGAGGCACCCCCCCTACGTCAGAGGGCTCTATCCTTGGAGCAGACAGATGTAAGGGGTGAAGCCACATGGAAACCATAGGTGCGGAGCTCTTCAACTGTGGCACCATGCAGAGTTCAGTAAGAAGGTGCTGGCCAGGCCTGCGCCCCAGGGCCCCCAACCCAGGTGGCTCTCTCTGCCCCACCCCCATCATGAGTCATGTTGGGGCTTGAAGGGGAAAGTTCAAGCCCATCAACGGCGATGCTGGAGGCAAACAGTCCAAGACAGAGGCGAATAGGAACGAGCTGCGTTGCAATAATCAGGTGCCCTGTTTTTGTTTGCAGGGCCGCATACCAGGCAGGGGTGCCACGGCAGCTCCGTGTTGGCAACCCCCAGAGCACGGAGAGAGGCCAGGCAGGAGGAGCCCCGGGTGAGAACCGGGCCTTCTGCAGGCCAGGCAGAGGTGCTCACCAAATGCAAATCATCTGGCACCTTGATCTCAGACTTCCAGACTCCAGAACGGTGAGAAATGGACGTCTGTTGTCTAAAGGCCCCGTCTATGTCACTTTGTCACGGAAGCCTGAGCTGATGGGACTCTTTAGCATCCTAGGAGCAAAGCCCAAGAGGGTCCCCAGAGTTAGTCCTGTAGCCAACACCAGCTTCCTGTCCCGTCTGTTGTCACGGTCCCCGGGGACCATGGCCAAAACAAGTGGAGAAGCATCTGGGGACGGACAGGGCAGGAGAGCCCAGGAGGAACTCTTACCATCTTGGAAAAACTGAGAGTGGATGGGGACGTGGGGTGGGAATCCAGGGTACCCCCTCACTCACACAGGTGCTGATTGCTATGTTTCAAACTCTGGCCTCAAAGCCAGCATTTACTACCCAGAGCTTGAGAAACGAGGACTCCTGGGTTCTAATTCCCTTCCTCTTGACAGTCTTCTCTGAGTCCTGTCCCCAAAGGCTGGTCCCCAGCGTCCCTGTCACTCACACCCTCCCCCCACCCTTGGCACTACCCCAGAGCCTGCGGAGGAGCCACACGACTCACCCAGGACCCGGACCTCTTCCTCGCGTCCCCCTCGCCACTGAGCATGGTGCCTCGCACACAGTGGGTGCTTTATACGTACTGGGGAGGCATGGATTTCACACAGGAGATGGAGAAGACGGGCAGATGAGGAGAGAGGCTGGGAACCAGCCTTGGCCTGGGTTGGAGGACAGCGTGAGCCCTTCCCCAGCCCCTGCTCAACGGGGACCCTGGAGTCCCGCCGGGCAGGTGGGAGCCATCCCGTTAATTACGCAGACGGGGCGGGGGCTCCATCCATTCATGACAGTCTCCAGAGGGGAACTGCATTAATGGTCAGTCTCGCTCTTCTTCCCCCTCAAGGTAAGAAGATTTATTGCCCAAACTTACATTTTATCGTGCACAACCGAATAAAAATGATCGATTTCCCTGCCCGCCTTACAGCATCCTTCCACAGTTATTAAAGTCTCTAAAAATGTTTTCTTTAAAAAATAAAAAAAAAAGGGGGTCTAAAGAAAGAGAGGCGGAAAGAGAGAGCAAGCCGGCAGAAGCTAGGAAGTGCCGTGCAGTGAGGGCCATCCGTCTTGTCAGCTGCGGGCCACATAGCCTTGATGTCACTGTATTTTCTGCTCATACCCAAATTTACAATTTGCCAGCCAAGGAGATGGAAATGCCAAACCTCCCCCATGGAGGTGGATGCTTGGAGGGTCTTAAAAAGTCTGGAGACAGAAGCATCCCAGTTCTGAAGAGCTCTGGAAGGCACTGAGCCTCCCTGGACTCTGGCCACTTTCCCCGGTGGGGGGAGACTCTGGCCTGCCAGGGTGGGAGGTGGTCAACCGCAGGTCCCCACACCTCCTGCCTAGAGCCCCTGCTCTCTCTTACAGCAGGTTCTCTTTAGGAGGGTCGGAGACTTAGCTGTGCAGTCAGGATACCGGACACCAGAAACACAGAGGGGCAGGCAAAAAGTGGGCAAAAGGGGGTGCTCGAGCCCCAGGAAAGAGCCCACCCTGCCCAGCCCTGCAGAGGTGCCCATGTGCACCCAAGCAGGCAGATGGGCAGGTAGACACCACTCATCTGGGTTCCAGTAGTTCCCAAGAACCTTGGGCTCACCATTTTGGAAATTTAATTTTACTAAATGACAAGTAATACAATTATATCACTCATGGCCCTGGTATATTGTTAATTCCTTCAGATATGGCGCTCTCTCTCTCTCTCTCTCTCTCTCTCTCTCTCTCTCCACACACCCATACTGGGTACTTTCTCTAGGAGTCTAATGAAGTCTACTTACTTGAGAGGGGTAAGATTATGTTTTAAAACTCAGAATCCATTACTAGGTCTGTCTGGTCTCTTTCCAGCATTGGCTAATTAGGTCATCCCAGACTTACTTCTGGATGAATCTAGAATCTGTCCTTTGCTCACAGCCCAGTGGTACCCAGGCAACTCCATGCTGGCTCCTGGAGGGTCCCCGCACGCTAGATGGGGCCCCGGGCTTTGGCCTCCCTGGGAGGTTTCCCGGGCTCCTGGTCGAGCCTGCTGTCTGGGAGCGTTTTCCCGGTGTGTCCTGGAAGACAGCCACGGATCCGTCTCGGGCCATTTGCCTCAGGCTCCTGGTGCCAACTTTAACAGATACTTCCATCAGGCCTGACTCGCCAACGAGCTATAAGCCATTAACCAGGCGATATTAGACCTCCCGGCTCGGCCTCCGCGGTGGGACGTCTGCAGAAGAGAAGGGGGAAGACGGGAGCGGAGGAGGTGCAGAGGCTGGGACACAGCTGCTGCTTCTCCTGGTCCCCTCAGGAGCCCGAGTCCCATAGCGTCTGCCAGTCACTTACCTGCCTAGACCTGCCAGCCTGGTCAGAAAAGGTGGGGACTGGGGGACCAGGCACCAGGGCCCCAAACACCTGCAGAAATCAGGTCTGTGTTCAAGGACACGCCCCACTCCAGGGTCCCTGCCAGAGCGGGCGGGTGAAAGCTCGGGGCAGCCTTTGGGCAGCGCTGGGCCCCTCACGTCCAGTCTGAATTCCCTCCAAGCACATGTCCTAGGCAATTCCACCTGAAATATTAAGGATGAATGATCAGGTTGACAACGGCAGCAGCTAATGCCAGAGCTCGCGTCCCGCGCCCCAGCTCTTCCGATCCTCGCAACAACCTGGTGAGACAGATGTGGTTGTTTCGCTCACTTTGCTGAGCAGGGAGCTGGGGCACAGAGCTCCTAGAAAGTTCTCAGGTCACCCAGTCGGCAAGGGGCAGAGCCAGAGTCTGGCCAGACGGCTTGGCCCTGTTTCCTGGGCTCTAAGCCACTGTGTCTCTTGCCTCTCACAGTGACCAGGAGGCTGAAGTCAGAATAGGCTGGAGAAAACCAGCTCTGAGTAGGTACAAGAGTCATGGCTTCCTGACTGGCCACTACTGCACTGGGACACCTGGCCCCAGCCAGCGGTCAGAGCCTCAGCTTCAGCTCCTCCCAGGCCTGTGCCAAATAACCACGCCAAGGGGACTGCTCTCCAAAGCCCCTGTGTGCCAATCATCCCTTCTTACACAGGGCAGATGGGATGGGATGCAGCTGTGGATGAGATGGGAAGGGGAGGCCAGGGTAGGGTAAGATGGGGGGGACGGGATGGGGAGGGAAGGCGTGGGGTGGCTCAGAGTAGGATGGGGGGAAGGGAAGATAGATGGGGTGTAAAGAGACCAGACGGAAAAGCAGAAAGTTGTAGAAATGAGTCGAGGGGCAGTGAGGAGGGACGGCTGGAGATGTCTGACCCCACCCGCGTGCTCCAATACCCCCTTCTTTCTAGAAAGCCGCAGATAGCCACAAAAAGAAACATCCTCCCGGCTACCACGTGGCAACTCCCGTAGCAGCTGGGACCCCTGCCACGGACCCCAGGCCAGAAGAGCTCCATTCTGGCCGTGTAGGCAAGCACTACCCCCCCAGAGTCCGACTCCACAAGCTTCTCCCCACCTCTGCCCCAAGCCTTGCGCCCCCAACCTACCTGGACTCCCCTGTCCACGTTAAGTCCACTCAAACCCCACTGCTCCCAGGGAACCCTCCCTGACATTCCCTTTCTCTCATTCCCGACTCTGTTTCGAATGTGTCACCCAATTTAACACTTGCTTCTGCGTGACACCGTATCGATCTTCAATCTCCTGATCTGGAGCTGTGGCACGCAGCCCGCCTCGCGCCCCGCAGCGACCCCGAGTGGGAACTACCTCCACATTTAAGAAGCAGACTCCGGGAACCGCGGGCCGTCCACCCTCATCTCACAAATCTGGAAAGAGGGGCTTGGAGCAGTTAAGAGACGCGCCTGGTCCCCGCGACTGGAGAGCCCAGAGCTGGGGCGCCAGCTCGTGGGCTCCCCTGCTCTCGCCAGGTGCAGGCAGCCTCCTGTCTTGATTGGGGTTTTCCTAAAAGCTGCATCCATGCCTCTGCTTCTCCCACGCCTGCATCCATGTTCCAAGATGTCAGAGGAAAGGCGTGACCCTCTCCCCACCCAAGGATGCACTCCATCATGGGGACTCTGAGGGAGCTCAGGATAAACGCAGTGTCTGGTGGCTCTGGGAGGATACCTGAGGGATGCAGGACGTGGCAGCTCCCAGCTCGGCTCCTGGCTCCTCCTGCCTGTCCCTCTGGCTGGGCAGCCTCTGTGCCAGGCTCCTGTGCCCCTCCCACCTGTGGAGGGGAGACTGGGGCATGGCAGGTTGAGTGACAGGCTCTGTGTGTGGGGCTGTCACAGGGGGCAGACGGCCATAAAGAGGCGATCCCAGCAGCAAGGGCATCCGATGCTCCACGTGGCTCCCGACCGGCTTCCCCACAGGCAGAGCGTGCTCTGAGCTCAGGAGGCGAATGTTTCGTCACTTTCACCTCCTGTCCCAGGTGGGAGCCAAACGCTCACCTCAGCCTGGAAATACAGCCTGGCCGAGGGACTGGCTTCCCTGAAAGGTGTCCTGTGTGTGCACAGTCCCCGCTCGCTCCACACACACGGCTGACCACACACGTGTTCAGACACAGGCATGCACAAGCTTGTACACACGCGCACACAGGGACACACCTGAGCAGGGGCGAGCGAACCCAGACCCCGGTCTCCCCTCTGCTCCCACAAGATACCAGTCCTGGGACGAATCCCATTCCTCTCTAGGTCTTGCTTTGCTTGTCTGTGTCTCCATGATCCTAAAGAGCCCCTGGGGTGCTCAGCTCTACCTGTGGAGGGACAGCAGAGGCTTCTTGAGGCCTCTCCCCACGGTCACCTCCCTCTCCACGGAGGTCTGGGGCTCCACCTCTGGGCACCGCTTGCCTTGCTGATGCTTCGTCCATTTGGGAGATAAAAGCAGGTGCTCGGTGACAGACAATGTCTGCAGAGGTCCCTGCCGCAGGCAGGCCCACCTGACCTCCTGGCATGGGAAGGCCCCTCCCCTCTGGCTGCAGTGGCCACCAGCCTGGCTCTCACCTGTGGCTCTGCATGACGGGGTCTGTCCCACCTCACCACATGTTGCTCCTGGATCCGGGACAGTGAATGGGAAGCTGGGAGGGGCCACCCCCTGGCTTCCTCTCTGCCTGTGATGCTTAGGAACAAGAACCCCAGAAGCCAGCTCTTTGCAAAAACACTTTTCAACAGGGCTCTGCTCCTCAAAGCCCCCAGAAGGGAGCTCAAGCTGGGAAACATACCTGCACAGGGGCCACCAGCCTCTGAAGTCACAGATATCCAGCTGGCTGGAGGACCCTTCCAGGGAACGGCACACCCAGGCCAGCCCCCCGTGCACACACCTTCCCATCAGGGGCCACTGCTTTGCGTTTGTAGCGTCAAAGTTTTGCTGGCTGAGATTCTGAAGCCGGCTCTAATCCTTGGCTTTTGTAAAGCACATCTCAAACTTCTCCCTGGGCAGCGCTCCCCAACATCTGGCCAAGTGATGATCACCACAGCCCCGGTGGGGAAACCGAGGCTTCTGGAGCAGAAGAGACAGACCAGGGTCATGCAGAGTGATGGACTCAGCCGTGCCTCCGAGACTCACTGTTCAGTGGCCTCTGCTCCTGGGTCAGGAATAGAGGAGGGGCGGGGCCAGCAGGGAGGCCACTGTGCCTCCCAGAGGCCTGGGGCATAGCTGTGGCTGTGACCAGCAGGCCACCAGACACAGGAGACAGAGGCTTCCAAAGAACATGTAAAGGAAAAAATAAGAATAATGGGATGGGAAGAAGCGCAGCCTGAGACGCCCGCTCCTGCAGCCCCGCAGCGCGAGTCGGGCCCAGCCCTCCTTACGGCAGCATTCAATCATCTTTCCCATTCACTCCGTCCCTTCGGTTTAATCTTACGCTGCCCGGGAAGATTGGTGTGAAATAAAAAGGCAACTCTGCCTACAGATGTAATCGACTGATTCGGCAGGTAGCCGGCGGGCGCCAGGAAGCCGAGAGCGTTTCCAGCGTGGACACCCATTCTTGCTCCCCTTTTCTGCCTCCTCTCTTCCCACCTCTCCGTCCCTCTCCTTCTGTTTCTGTCTCCTTTTCAGTCTGCCTTTGATCCTCTTCTTATTTTCTGTTTTGTATTTAGTAGAACACACCTAGCCTCCCAGCACTCCCTTCGTTCTTGGTGATTATTCGACAAGAGAGCAAACGGAAGACAGGTGTCTATCTTCCCCTGCCAGCTGTGCGGAGGCTGGGAGGTGTTCCCCATCCCAGGGAGCATCCTTGTCAGTCATTCTGGGGAGGCGGGACCAGGTTCAAGGTCTTGCAGGATTCCAGCCCGGCACTGGAGAGAGGAGATGGGTCTAGAAAACTGATTCGAGAATGGACTGTTTCTCCAGCATCCAGGATAGGAAGAAGTGTCCTATGCAAGAGAATTGTAGACAACCGTCCCTGGGTTTCCACGCGGATTGGCTCAGAACGGTACTTACTCCTTTATGCAGAACGGCATGGCATCCTCTGTAAAGGATGAAAGCTTCAAGTCATCCCTAGATCACTCGTAATATCCAATAAAATGCAAATGCAATGCAAATAGTTATAGAATCTTGTTTGGGGAATATCGGCAAGAAAAAAACTTACATGTTCAATACAGATGCAAATTTTTTCTGATTATTTTCTATCTGCAGTTGGTTGAATCCAAGGATGTGGGATTTACAGATATGAAGAGCCGACTCTATTTTCATTCATTAATTCATTGTTAAAAAAATCATCCCTATGGGCCAGGCACTGGGGATAGAGTAATAAATTAGACAGATCCGGTCCAAGTGTGTTGTCTGGCATATAGCAGATGCTCAATCAACGGTGGCCATGGTGGGTGATTTTTTTTCTTCAAGTTTTTGTTATAGTACAGCATAGTTACTCATGTTAAGAAAATGCTAGTTTCTTCCCTTGCAGAGGCAAGAGTGACCAATCCTGCAATGTCTGTTTATTGGTCTTTGTTACTGTTTTAATCTGGGAAGGGCTAGAGAAGGGGAACAAACAGGTGCACCCAGTCTAATCCGGAAGATAGTCATAACTAAACGCTGTATTAAGCTCAGAGAGACACAAGGGGACCCGATGTAGCTCTCAGGGCTGGCATCTTAAAGAGGCATCAGTTTACCAGTGGTTGGCAGCAGTAGGAACATCATCAGATCTGCAAAGTCCACAGACCCCACAGAACTACCATATCAAAACTCTGAGGATGAGGCCCGGTGAGTTTGTTGTTTTGTTTGGGGTACCAGGGTTGAACCCAGGGACACTTAACCACTGAGCCACATCCCCAGCCCTTTTTTTATTTTTAATTTTGACACAGGGTCTTGCTGAGTTGCTTAGGGCCTCACTAAGTTGCTAAGGCTGGCTTTGAACTTGAAATCCTCCTGCCTCAGTCTCCCAAGCCCCTGGGATTACACGTGTGTGCCACCATGCTCAGCGCCAGCTATTTTGCTAAGCTCCCCAGATGACTCCCATACTCCCTCAAGCAGGAGAGCTGACATGGGAAGGAGATTTGGAGTTGGCCAATGGAGGGGAGAAAGGATATACCAAGGCCCTGAGGCGGCAAGAACAGCTGAAATGGAACCAGCGTGGCTGGGATGTATCAAGAGAGGGTGAGAGTAGCATTGGAGAATTGGAGCTTGCAGGGTCTTAGAGACAACCCTAAGGAGTGTGGATTTTCTCCTAAGCTCACGGGGACCCCCTAGAGGGTTCTGAGCAAAGGAATGATATACACAATGTCAGTGTCAGACTGGTAATGCTGCCCATAGTTGGCTCCCAGCCTGTAGCTGGTCCTTCCCTGGCCACCTGCCCAACTGGATGGAGCCTTCTCAGCACTTGAGGAGATGGCGCCCTCATGGGGTTGCCCAGGGCAGTGCAGGTGCCCTGTCTTGCTATCTAACGGGATTTGGGGATGTTCCTTTCTCCACACCCCCCTCTCTTTATTTTTTTCTTTTTGCAGTACTGGGGATTGAACCCAGGGACATGCTACCAATGAGCCACATCCCCCACCCTTCTCATTTTATTTTGAGACAGGGTCTCACTATGTTGCCGAGGCTGGCCCTGAACTTGTGATCCTCCTGCCTCAGCCTCCCGAGTCGCTGGGATTACAGGTGTGCACCACTGCACCTGGCTTCATGGGATGTTCTGTCTGCATATATTATTTTTGTCTTTCTTCAAAAGTCAGTAGGGAGCATCCAGACAATGGGATTATAGGGATTCTTTTGATCTTTTTCTGCTCTGCAAGTTCCTGGATTTTATGAAATATAAACAATCAAAATTTTATCAGCCAGTATTTATCAAACGCTATTCCATGGCCGGCACTTTGATGGATGATTCCCTCTTCATTCATTCAACAAGCACTCCTCCAGCACAGGCTGCGCCCAAGGCACTGTGTGACTGTGACGGAGAAAGAGACGGGTCCTACCTCCAGGGAGCTTCCGCTCCAATAACAGGAGTCAGCCCAACACACACATTTAAAAAGCAGAATGGTGTTGGAATTTGCCTGGGAAGGTCACAGGAAGGACTGGAAGGACAAGAGGGAATGAGGGACTCTGCAGTCAGCAACCGGCAAGAGACTGAGAGAGAGAAGACGGCGAGTCCGGAGGTGGGCAGCGGCCTGAGAACAGGCCAAGCGGACCGGCAGCAGGAGCAGCAGCCTCGTGGGCCCCGGTGGGTCTGGGCTTTCGCACCGCGCGATGTGTGGACCTGTGGGTGCAGAGGTGGGGCCTGACACTTCGAGGCTCCCAGGCTGCACAGGGAGCGGAGCAGGGCCCGAGCGAGAGCCGGGAGCCGGGCGGGCACGGGAGCTGGGCAGGCGCGGGAGCTGGGTGGGCGCGGGAGCTGCCCGTCAGAGGGAGAAGGCAGGAGCCTGGGCTAAAGTGGGAGCAGTGGAGCTGCCAGGCCCCAGACAGGGAGCCCAGGGGTTGCTAATGAAGGGGAAAGGGAATGAGTCAGGGTTCGAGGGTGACACTGGGATTTTTTGACCCAGGCAACTACAGAGACAGTGCTGCTACTTATGGGGATGGCAAAGATGGAGGAGTCGGTTTCCTGAGGGACAGGCTTGCTGGTTAAGTCTGTCTTGAACATGTGACATGTGGAGGGAGGTGTCACTGTGCTCACCTGGTTTCCCCAGGGATGGACGCAGTGGTGGGGACTCACTGTGAGGGACCAGGGGCAGCAGGCGCAGGCAGGCGTGGACCTGTCCCTGGGAGAGCAGGAGGCAGGGACGCAGCCCCTTCACCCCAGCACCCTGAGACCGTGGGGGGTCCTGGGCAATCTGCATCCCACGGGAACAGCCTGCCCCCGGACTCCGTCACGGCTGGGAGAAGCCCAGGAAGCAGGGCTGCTGTGTGCCACCACAGTGGGGCCAGCGAGGTGGCAGGGGGGAGTCGGTCCCCATAACAGGACACTTGAGAGGAGCGTCCCCCCATTCTCCGCTGCCCCTCAGCCCTCTCAGCAGAGGCGGGGACAGGCGGCTGGATATACGAGTCTGGAGTTCAGCACAGGGTCCACGGTAGAGATAAAATTTAAGAGTCTTCGGCTTATAAATGGTATTTAAAGGCACGAGAACGGAAGATCATGTACGCAGCTGGCAGAGGGAAGCGCCAAAGAACCAGGTCCGGGCTTCGCTGCATCTGAGTGCTGGGGACAGGAGGAGCCCGCAACCTGGCCAGGGGAGGCGGAGGGAGCCGGGGAGCTCGGCGGCCCCTGGAAGTCAAGTACAGAAGTGTTTCCCAGGAGAGGGGACCTTTCAGAACCAGGCCACAGCACCGCCCGAACGCTTCACGGCCAGCCAGTCACCGCGGCCTCCGCCTGCACCATCCGCTCAGGGGGTCTGCGGTGGATGCTGTGGTGCCCTGTGCAGACCCCCAGCACCACACACACCCCAGAGCCGATGCCAGTCCTCCCTGTTGAGGTGTCCCACCTGACCCCGGACAGTCCACCCAGCCACCGGCCGACACAGCCTCCTTACCCCTCGGGAGACCCCAGAGGGGCCACCTGCCAAGCTCACAGTCGGGGGGGAGTGCTGCCTCTTACAAAGTCCTTGGATGCTTCCGAGGAAACCCGCAGCCTCTCCCACTGGGTTTGAGGGGCAGCCAGGTCCCACCGTGGACGCTCCGACCCAGGGTCCCCAGCTCTGTTCTCTCCATTCAGCTGCATTGATCTCCTTCAGATCTTTAATTACCTCGCTTATGTGCCTACTCTCTATCTATCGTTCGTCTTCCTTCTTTCCTACAACGTCAGCTCCACCAGGACAGGGAGGATGTCCATTTTGTTCACCCATGTAGCCCAAGACCGAGAACGGTGCCCACTACCTAGTAGATGCCAATCAACAGTCATTGAATGAATTCACAGCAGGTTGGCCCTAACGATCGGGCAGCCCTGGGCTCCCATTCCTTGCTGGATTCCCACCATTGGCGTGAACCGGATGGACCAGCCCTCCAGTGACAGAGGCAGGCCAGGGCTCGGGGTCTGGGAGCTACCTTGTTCGGGACCTCGGTCTCCTCATCTGCAGGATGGGAGGCCAGCAACGGTCAGAACTTAGCCTTCCTGGACCACTGCCCATGAACTGGTCTGACAGATGGAATCTTCTGTCCTGCCCAAGGGTGAGGCCCTGTGGCAGGGTGGCCAACAGCTCCTAAGAGGTGCCAGGAGATGGGATCCTTTGAAATCCAGAAGAGGAAGAGAAGACAGATTCATTTTAGTCCAAATGGTGCTCTAAAAGAAGGTGCTCCTTATGAAATTCCTGTGGGGCCGCTGCTTGCAGGGGGCTGAGGCAGGCAGGGCCATCAGGCAGTCCCCACCAGGGGCTTGGCTTGCAGGAAACAAGAAGGCCAAGCAGCTTGAGAAGCATTACCTGGCAGTCCCGGCAGCCGAAAGGGTACAGGCAGGAAGGAGCCCTAAGCAGGAGGCACAGGGAGAAGAGCTGGGGTGGGCTCAGCAGAGGGACACCTGGAAGAGGGGACTTGGAGAGTTGAAAGGCTGGCACGGGCCAGGCAGAGGATGAGATGACCGTGCAGCCCACTCAGTCATTCCTGGTGGTGCAGGGAGCACAGGCTTTCTACGGGAGGTCTAAGCCTGCCATCTTCCAGCCACATGACCGTGCTTAAGTCCCAGAACCTTCTGTGCTCTCAGAGTCATTACCTGTGAAATGGGAAGAGCGAGATCACGTGTCTGGAAAAGTTCGGTAAACTCCGAAACAGAGGTTCCCAGACCTCGAGGTTTCTTAAACGAAGGAAGTTTCTACAAATCTGGGGCTGACCTAAGGCTTCCGACTCTCCCTTTTTCCACCTGAGGACATTAAAACACAAACAAGCAAAGTGTCTTGTCCGTTGCCACAGTGACACCGTTCAGCCCACACACGCGTGCAAGACATGCAGGCAGGCCAAAGCCCCCAACGAAAGACAAGGCTTTAAGTTTGTAAAAAGTAATGATTTACGGGGAGGGGATTGAACTTATACAAAGAACTCACTGGCTTCCCCTTATTTTTCTCAATTTGCAAAGATGATGGAAGATTTTTTTTTCCCCCTTTACGAGAACACTTGTGGAAGGTGGACACCAGGACGGTGGGCAGGGGACACAAGGGAGACTGTGGGCTCAGAGCTTCAGGCTCCCTCGGGCCTGAAGGGGTCTCCCTCCACCTGCTTCCCACCTGGCAGGTTTCTACAGAACACAGTTCCCCGGTCCATGGGAAGAGGGAGAGGGCCAAAGACCAAGATGGACCTGGTTAGAAGTGACAGCAACCACAGCGTCCAGGAGGCCCAGGGTGCACTGAATGCTGTCAGTGTGCCTGTCTGCTGCTCCCGACAACCCATGGGACTGTCAACATCCTGGTTTGGGTTTAGTCACTCCCCGTATCTAACAGCCAGCTGGTAGCAGAGCCAGAAGCTAATCCAGCCTGTTTGCAGAGTTGTGCTGATAACTACCCCACGGCTGGCCTCCAGAGATGAACCCGTGGCCCTGAGGGTGCAGAGCTACCTCTGCCTAATCCTGCGGCTCAGAGGTGGCAAAGCTGCACTCCTGGGAGAGGTTCCCGGCTGTGGTGGGTTGAATCACTGCAGCCTCCAAAGAGATGTGGCCCAGTCCCATCCCCCTGGAACCTGGAAAAGTAACCGTATTTGGAGATGTAATTAAAGATCTTGAGATGAGATCATCCTGGATTTAGGGAAGGCCCTAAATCCGCCAATGGGTGTTCTTATCAGAAACAGTAAAGGAACAGACACACAGAGAGGCCAGTGATACCAGAGGCAGAGAAGGGCTGGGTGGGTCTCCAAGCCAAGGACCGCCAAGGATGTCCTCCACCAGAGAGGGGTCCTACCTGGGAGCCACCGGCAGGAACCCACCCTGCAGATGCCTTGGTTTTACTTCTGCTCTCCCCACTGCAGAGGAATGGATTTCTGTTGTTGGAAGTCACCAGTTTGCGTTACTTTGCTCCTACTGGCCCAGGAACCTCATCTACCCCTTTCCTCTTTCCTGCTCGCCACCTTCCAAAGCTCCCCCAGGAGGCCACAGAGAATTCCGCGGAGCGCTTCCCTCCCGCTCCCTGGCTCTCACCTTCCCCCTTCCCGCACATCCATCCCCACCGAACCCATCATCAAAATGCTGGAACGCGAGGTCCCCATGGCAACGGCTCTGATGCCAGAACCCAGGATTACGACACTGGATCCGCCAAAGAGTTACGCTGGGAGGTGGGGGCCGGGCTGCCAAGAAAACCAGCGGCCAGGGCGGCAGCGCCCAGCCACCAGCCCACGGGCTACGGAGCGGTTCCGCAAGAGAACAAAGCGCCGCCAAAGGCCCTTCACTGATGGAGGCTCGGCCGGTGCAGGAGTGGAAAGGCTGGAAGCAGCGTGCGGCCCGGGAAGCTCTGCCTTCCGGCACACGGTGGCCCAGGTTCCTTCCAGAGGCGCGTTCCAGCAAGGCCCGGCCGCCTCCGGCCTCCGTGGCCTGGGGACCCAGCTCCCTGGTCGCTTTGCAGGGCTCACCGGCCCTCGCGCGGTCAGCAGGTGCCCGGGCCTCCCGACGCCGCTGCCGCCGCCGCGCAGCGCCCCCTGCCGGCAGCCTGCGCCCCAGCAGCCTCTCCTTCCAAGCGTCCAGGAGGCCAGGCCGCCCATTGGGCTGCCCTTCCCCACCAACCCTGCTCCTCCAGGTCACGTCGCTCCAACTGGGGCTCAGCCCTCCAGGCCCACCAGCCAGCCTCGACCCCCACAGCCGTTCGTGCTGACCGCTCCAAGGCTGGCTCAGGCATACCCCTCCTGACTCCCCAGTCACACACACACACATGCCCCAAGACACACATGGCAACACACACCCGACACACACCCGACACACAAGGCTGATGGAGAAACCCAGCGCCACATTCCACAGAGGACGGGGAGGCCCGCAGTGCAGACCTTCCTGAATCACCCTGGCACACAGTCTTGCTAGGGCTCCTTTACCCTGGGTCGAGCCCAGGGCTCCAGGACAGCTTAGCCACTAGCTGGCTCTGGGACCCGGAACAAATCCCTTGACCTTCCTGGACCTCTTTCCTAGAAGACTTCCAAAGCTCCAGATGACTGCCAAGTTCAGGGACCTCCTGAGTCCCGCCAGGCCAGAGCCAGAGGAGCTCAGGGTGTGCCTGCGGCGACATGGGGTGGCTTGGGCCAGTCTCTCATTCCCTCCAGCCCACACAGGGCTGGGCCGCCCACCTCTGTCTCTCTCCTCTCTCTGTGCTGTCACTTGAATGTGCTTTGTCCCCAATGGAACTCAGGTTGAGGCTTGGTCCCCAGTGTAGCAGTGTGGAGGGGAGGGGAGACCTAATGGGAGCCATTTGGGCCAGGAGGGCCGGTCCTCAGGAATGACGAGCACCTTTCTCCAAGGTGTGAGATGTCCATCTTTCCAGATCTCCATCTTGCAGGGCTGGGTTAGTGACCTTGAGAACAGGTTGCTAGAAAGCAAGGCTACCCCTCGTGTCTGGGCTCTTGTGTCCGGGCCTGTTTCCTTTCTGTTTTCTACCATGAGCTGTAGCAGTACAAGGTCCTCATCAGAAGCTGACCTTGATCTTGAACTTCCAGCCTCCAGAAGCATGACCCAAAACAAGACTCTTTTCTTTACAAAGCATCCAGTCTCAGGTCTTCTGTTATAGCAACAGGAAATGAACGGACTCTGTGTGTCCCCTCCTCCAGCCCTCTCAGGGTGATGTGCTCCAGGAAAGCTACAGGTCCACATTCCAGCGCATTCAGCCATCTGTCCAGGCTCTTGTGCTCTGTGCTGCATGGGTAGGTGTGGGATTGACCCATCCATTTCTATCTGGCACTGTGCAGGGTCACCTTCAGTGTGGAGTGTCTGATGAAGCCTTTCAGTGATGCCTCCTGACTGAACCAAATTTGACTTCTATAATAGTCTGAGAAAAGGCTGTGGCCTGGGACTGTGGATTACTCTGTCATCGAAATTAAAGGAGCAGTTTGGCACCATAAAGGGCTGTCTGCTTGGTGGCCTGCTCACTTTGCCATCTTCCTCCTGCTATCTTTCCTGATGATGTGGTTAAGAATCCTTTTACCGCAACAGGCAGGAGGGATTGGCCCTCCAGCTCCACGGGCAAACCACTGAATCCAACTGCCCTCCACCCCATGCCCCGCAGCTTGGGGGCAGAAGGGCCTTACTGAGGAACCTGTGTTCACCAACTTGCTTCCTGGGTTTATCTCTTGATTTGCTCCCCTGCAACCCCCCAATCACGGGAGAAGAGAAAACCTCAGGCACTTACAATGAGCTAAGTGGTTTTCAGTGGTTATTTGTGGGAGAGCTGTGGAGTGGATTGGAGATGTGGGTTTTCAATTCTTAATTTGTACATATGTTGGAAAGTTTCTTATACATTTTTAATGCTTTTGTATTTTTCTACTTATCACAACACACACACCTCCCCCAGGGTGGGGGTAGGGAACACAGGTGTTGAAATGCTTAATTTCGTCTTGGCAGCAGGAAAGCAAGGCACATCGCTGAGATCCAGACAGGTGTGGGTTTGGCTGGTGCAGGACCCGGCTGGAAGTGGGATGAGGACAAACTCTTGAGAGAATCAGATCACTCAGCGTCTTTAGCACCACTTAAGGCTTAATATTGGATCAATTTTGTGAGGTTATATAGAATATTTCCCTGCAGCGTCCCAAGTCTGGGTTTTGTTGCTTATTTATGCTGCTTTTGTTCTGTTTTTTTTTTTTTTTTTTTTTTCCTGAAAGGTTTCGCAGCGCACCTCAGTCTCTGCGCAAACATCTGGATTTCACAAAAGAAGCCCATCGTCAGGGGAAGGTGCTGCTCCCTTTGCTGAGTCACGCCATCTCCTTCCCTCTGCAGAAACTGCAGAATTACTGAGATGACTTGGTGGAGGTTACCCTGTGTTGGGGAAGAAATGAGACAGCATCCCAACAGTGGCTCTTGAGCGATCCAGAATTGACATCAATACCAGATGGTACAAGAAAAGTTCCGGGACAAGGGGACAGTGTAAACCCATTTCCCAGAAATGGAAAATGCAGCTTCTAACATAAGTAATGCCCACTGGCGGGAGCCCTACAGAGCAGGGACCTCAGAGCAGAGAAGCTGGCCCGTGCTCTGCAGCCCAGCCCAGGCTGCCAGCTCCCAACCCGGCTGAGGGGAACGGAGAGACCTGGCTCTGCTGCAAGACGGGTCACCTTGAGGAAGTACCCGATCAAAAGTCTGTCAAAAAGAAGCGAAAGAAGCCTGGGAAACCTGTCAGATGCTCCCACAGCCCTGCTACCAGAGAATCTCGACTCCTCGCCTGACAGCAAAGCCCAGGGCTGTGCCATTTCTACACAATTCTTGGCAAGATGCCTCCGGATATTCCAGTCTTTGCCGGAGTATACAAACGGCCAGGAGGCTGAGAAGACGCCCAGCGCCTGCAGCTTTGTGTCTTCATTTGGGGAAGATGTTTCTCTGATTATTTCCAACAAAGCCCTGAGTCACTGTGGTGTGAAGTCAGTATGCATTTTGTCTTCACTTTTTTTATTTTAAGAAACAACCAACAGAAACAAATAAACAGAAGAGCTTAATCCGCCCTGAGCTCCCAGCCTGCGGTTCAGGGCACCTCCTCCCACTCCATCCTCCCTCCCTCCGCTCTTTTGTGTCTGCGTATTTTTAAGGCAATATTTATATACATTGAAATGCACACACTGTACGATTTTGATGGATGGATACGTCCATAACCCCACCCCTTATTTCAAGAAAGACAACTTCCGTCTCCCTGGAGTCTTCTGCGTGCTTCCTCCCAGGCAATGGCCTGCACCCCTATCAGGCAACCACTTTTTAAATTTTTTTTTCACTATAGATTCATTTTACCTGGTTTAGAATTCATGCAAACAAAATCATAAATAGGGTATAAATAAAACCATAAAATCATATAAATTGCCTGGATTCCTTCTGTTTACATAACTGCAGTGAGAATGTGCCATGTTCCAAGTACCACTACTTCCTTTTCCGTGGCTCAGTAGTCTTCCATGACATGGCGCTTCTGCACTCCTGAATCTACTCTTCTGTGGATGGGCATTTTGCATTCTTTACAGTTTGGATTATTGTTAACAGAACTGCAATAAGGAATTATATACAAGTGCAGTGGTGCACGCCTGTAAACCCAGTGACTCAGGAAACTGAGACAGGAGGATTGCAAGTTCGAGGCCAGCCTCAGCAACTTAGTGAGACCCTGTCTCAAAAATTAAAAGGGCTGGAGATGTGTCTCAGTGGTAGAGCACCCCTATGATCAATCTCCAGTAGTAGAGGAAAAAAAAAAAAAGAATTGCATACAGACTCTTTGTGGTTGCATGTTTTTATTTCTCTTGAATGAACACCCAGGAGTGGATTTACTGGGTCAAATTAATGGTAGGCATGCATTTTTTTTTTTTTTTTGAGACATTGTTAACCCTTTCTTGAAAGGAGCCATACATTTTACGTTCTCACATCAATGGATACCACTTCTGGTTGCTGCACATCTTGCCAGTTTATCAGTCTTTGAATCTCAGCCTTTCTAGTGGGTGTGGCTGTGTGGTACATTTCCTTGTGGTTTTAATTGCATCTATCTGTTCACTAATAAACTATTGACACTTTGACATGTCCACGTTGGCCATTCATAAGTCCGCTTTGGTAAGATGTCCCTTGAAATCTTTTGGCATTGGCTGTTTTGCATTGGGTTGTTTTCCTCTCATTATTGAGTTGCCTTCATCCATTACATATTCCAAATACAAGTTCTTTGTTGGATGCATATTTCAAGAACATTTTCTCCCAGTTTGGAGCTTGCTGTTTCCTTTTCTTAATCCTCACTTTCAATGAGGAGAAGTTTTCAATTTTGAGAAAGTCTAATTTATCATTTATTTTCTTTTACAGTTATTACTTTTCGTGTCCTGCCTAAAATACCTTTACCTACCTTCGATTGCAAAAAATAATCTCTCTCTCTTTTCCTAAAAGCTTTTTAGTGTTAGTTTTTATGTTTGAATTTATCATTCATCTAATATTAACTTCCATGTATTGTATGAAATAGGGATTGAAGGTCTTTTTTGGAGGGGGATAATTTGGCTGGGTATAAATTCTGGTTAGTAATTTTTTTTTTTCTTTCTGCACTTCAGAGTTACTGCTCCACTGTCTTCCAGACTCCTTTGTCTCTGCTGAGAAGTCAGACATCATTGAAGTCTCTTACTAGAATGTGCTGGTTTTCTCTCACTGCTTTTGAGAGTTGCTCTTTATTTTTCAATCCTTTGATTCAAAATCCTTTGGTTCAACCCTTTGATTAGGATGAGCCTACATGTGCATCTCTTTGTAATTTTCATGATCATGGTTCATTGGGCTGTAAATTGATCACTAAATTTGGGGAGTTTTCAGTCATTCTTTCCACAAATATTTTTCTGCCTCATTTTCTCTCTCCTCTCCTTCTGGTAGTTCAGTTGCACATATTTTAGCTAGATGTTGAGATACTATTTGTTTTTCTTCCACTTTATCTCTATTCTTCTCACTGGATAATTTCTATGATCTATCTTCAATTCACAAACTCTTTCTTCTTCTTCTATCTCCAATCTACCACTAAACAATTCTAAGAATTTCTTCATTTCAGCTACGTATATTTGGCATGCAGAACTGAACCGCCCAACATGGTAAATGATGTGTCTATTTATGTTAAAATTAATTCAAATTAAATAAAATTAATTTGTGGTTCTTTCATAATCATCACTTCAAAAAATTCTGTTGGACAGCATTACTCTAGAATTTCCATTCCTTTCATTTCTTCACTGACGTTTCCTACTTTGTATATGTTTCCCATGTGTATTTATTTTCCATTCAGTCTTTGAGCATATTTACCATAGTGGTTTAAAATTTCTTATCTCCAATTGCAATATCTAGATCATCTTGGGATTTTGTCTCTAGTGATTTTCTTTGTTTCTTAATATAAGCAACATTTCCTGTCTTTCCATTAGTCTAGTACTTTTGGATTGGATGCTAAACATTTTTGAACAATAGGTTGTAAAAACTCCACTCTGTGTAGGTCCTTTTCCTATTATTCTATCAGGCAAGTACATTGATAGTTCTGAAGTTCATCCACTCTTCCACTAACAGTGACTAGAATTTCCACTCAGTTCTTTCACCCTCCAGCTACTCCTTTATTTTTTTCCTGTGCCCTGTAGCACCTCCCTTGAACTTAAACATCTTAAATGTGTCAAATATCTGAATGTGGAGTCCCACACCCTCTGAGTCACCCTTCCTTCAAGGATTCTTCCCTTAACCTCTGGCTTTCTGTCCTCAATGCTGTCCTAAAACATCTCAAGCCAGAATAACTGGCTTTATGGCACCTTGATTTATGTATAGATTTGGAACTCCCAGGGGAAAAGCATATACATGCACACAGAAGTCACCCCTCCAGATTTTGCTCCTCTCTCTCCTTTTATGTTTTTCCAGGGTTTATGAGTGCCATCTGTGGAAGAGTTAGTTAAACGAAGTTACTGTACTATTACAGTAGCCAGTAGCTCCCAACATGCATATTTTCCCACAGTGCAGTAGTAACTTTTACTCACGGTTTCCACAGTTTCAGTTATTTGTGGTCAACTGAAAAAATATATATCAAATGGAAAATTCCAGAAATGAATTATTCATAGATTTTAAATGGTATGCCATTCTAAATAATGTGATGAAATCTTTTGCTGTCCTACTCTGTCCCACCTAGGAAAAGAATCATCACTTTGTCCAGTATATCCACATGGTATACACTACCCACCCATGAGTCACCTGGTAGCCCTTTGGGTTATCAGATTAACTGTCATGGTACCACAGCGATTGTATTGTACCTACTAATGGTCCCAAAGCCCAAGAGTAGTGATGCTGGCAATTCAGATAAACCAAGGAGAAGCTGTAAAGTGCTTCCTTTAAGTGAAAAGATGAATGTTCTAAAGTTAGTATGGAAAGAAAAAAAAATCATATGCCGAGGTTGTTAAGATCTGTGGTGGGAACAAATCTGTCCATAAGATTCTGGAAAAACAGAAAAGAAATACATGCTAGTTTGGCTGTTGCACCTCACACTATAAAAGTCATGAGCACAGTTTGTGATCAGTGCCTAGTTAAAACGGAAATGGAATAAATGCATGTCCAATGGTGGGCCCATGAGATCTTATGGAGCCAAAAGATCCCCATCACCTAGTAAAGTCATAGCAACAGCAACGTAGGAACAATGCATTTCTGGCAGGAGTGTGGTGACAGTGTAGACGGACCCACTGTGCTGCTAGTCATGTAAAAGTACAGTACGTAAAATTACATCCCGTACACAACATAAGATAGTGGTAATAAATGGCTGTGCTACTGATTTATATATTTATAATACTATAATTTTTACTGGTTTATATATTTTTAATACTGCAATTTTTACTGGTTTATATATTTATAACACTATTATTCCAGAGAGCGTTCCTTCCACTTTTATTTCTAAAAATGAACCATAAAATAGGATACAGTGCTCTATTGGCCGAAGCCTTATATCTTGTTCTTACTGCATCTCTTGATCCTATCAAGAGGCCATGTTGAGGGATGGACCCAGACCATCCCCATGTGCACTACATGAGGTTTGCACAGCAAGGAGCCCATGTCCCTTCCAGAACACACCGTCACCAACACAGACTGTATGAGAAAATACATGGTCTGTATAAGGGTTCTGTGCCAACTCACTTTCAGCCTTCCACGGGGGTCTTGGACTCTATCCCTCGTGCATTGGGGGATGATCGTATGACGCTCACCCGGTTTCTGTGGTTGAAGACTGTTGACATTGGAGCATGTGACCTCAAGGGGAGGAGCTTCTAGTCTTCATTGCATGGAGGAAACACAAAGATGGTTTCCTGCCATCAGCCGTCAGATCCCAGTCATCAGCACCTCTGGTTAGAGTTGTCGGTGACCCCCAAGGGTCACAGAATACGTGCAAGGACACTCACAGTCCACCTGGACCAACCTTTCCTCCAGTTCCTTTGAAAACTAGAAATTTTGTTTTTCCTCTAAGGAAAGAAGTCATAGAGCTCGCACATCTAATCAGTATTATTATCACATCCACCCACCCCCAAATTCTCCTTAAGCCACCTACACACTCTTGCAGGTCACACTCATATGGAAGCCAATGGCACAGCGATAACCTGACAACAGATGAACGTGGGGTCATCTGGGGAGTTATCTGGGGAGAACGCAAAGTCCAATCAAGCCACCTCTTAGCTGTGTAACCTGAGAAAAAAATGTCAACCTCTCTGGCCCATTTCTGAAATGGTAAGAATAGTGTCTACCTTGTAGGGCTATTAGAACATTAGCATGGACAGTGTTCCCGTGATGCGATGACAGCGACCTCCAAGAATTCTTCTTGCTCAGCTTCTTTGTACCTTCCATCCATGGGAAGCCACACCTGAAGTTCTGGTCAAAGGACTTTTCTCACCCATGGTGAGAATGTCTCCAAGTCTACCGCAGCTGCTTGTGGGTAATGGTCCCCTACCTAGTTAGCCCGTACCCAGAGACACCTGGGTATCGCGTTTTCAGTTCAGACTTTGGGAGGGCTCTGTCAGTCTGCTGTCCGTGACGGCCTCCAAGGACTCAGCTCCTTTGAAACATCTGGCATCCAGATGAGAAAGAAAAATCCTCCCGTCAGAACTCCTGACCTTCCCTTCTTGGGCTATAGCATGAAAGCTGCTGGCATACACTCTTCCTAAGACGACATTCATTCAGACCTTACTGCACTGCCCCAGAACTAGACAACGGCTTCCAGATTTCCTGGAGCTCCCCGTCCCTTTCAAGCATAGCTTCCACAAAAGCCAGCCATTGTTGAAGCACTTTAGCGCCTACTGGGAAAAGGCCTTCCGGTAGGAGCCAGCGGCGAGCGTCGGCTTCTCAGAATGTCAAGCAGGTATTGACTTCTTGGTTTGTGCCAGTGCATCGCAATGTTCTGCTTCTTATCGCCTGCACTCTGCCGAGAGCATCGGAGCCGTGCGCAGCCACCAAGGGAGAGTGGCCCTGAGGCTCCAATTACTACCACTCAAGGACAATGTCAGCGCAGGAAGGGACACTGCACAAATGACGAAGAGCCTTCGGTCTGTCCTGACGGGGGTTCATTCTGTCTCTACAAACCACACTGTCACAGACTCTGCGGGGACTAATTTCTAACAGGAAGCCTCCCCCAACACCCGCCCATGGAGGAGACTTGTGTTCAGTGCTTCAAACCAAAACTCAACTGTTCACTGTGAGCGCAGGTACACAGGAGTGAACTGCGAGTCGTGTGCTGAGACTCCTCCCGCTCACGGCCACCTCCGTGGTGAGGTGTCACCCGATTCGTTACTCACTGGATGCATATTTGAGTGTCTCACTCTAGGAAAAGAGCAGAGAATAAAGCAGACCCTGGCCCTGCCTCGGTCTAGTGGGAAGAGACTGATGGTAGGCGAATGGACAAATATGGTATCGGGGGTGGTAAATGCTAAGGAAGAGAAGCCCAGAGCGGACAGGATGAAGAACCAGGGGGTCAGGGATTCTTTGTTGCAGAGTGCCTGGAGAAGCCGCTTCCAGGAAGAGGAGAGTTGGGCGGGGACCTGAGGGCCGTGTGGACACCCGATGGGAGGGCCTCAGGACGGGGGGCACCAGGAGAAGGGTCTGGTGCAGCAGCATCCTTGTTTGGTTGGAGGGACAGCGTGGGAAAGGGGGGTAGGGTCAGAGTGGGCACAGAGCAGGGAAGCAGGGAGGAGCCCGGGAGGTTGCCAGGACTGGATCTCCTTGGGACCCTCCTCTGGGGATGCAGAGACCATACAGTGGCTGGTGATACAGCCAGAAGGCTTCCACCCTTCTTTCCTCCAATCCATCCTCCGCACAGGTGTGGCATGAGCTCCCCAATGTGTCCTGTCTCCTTCCTCAATGGCACCCTCCAAGGCTCCCGCGTTCTCAAGGTCGAGTTCTGGCTCTGTAAGGTGGACACGAGTGCGGGCCGACTCCCCGACTCTGGCCCGTCGCCTCCCCAGCCCTCCCACTGTGCAATGCGTGCCCCAGGAGATGTCCCTTGCAGTAGGGAGCTCCCTCCACTCCCTCCCAGCTGTGGCTCACAGGGTCTCCCCACCTGGTGGAACACATCAAGTTGATTCACACAGTAACAGGAGAGTCAGGACCGCGATGGCCACTGGAGATCCGTCACAGGGCGGGAACCCATGACAAGGAGAAATCGATGCAACCATTGAGAAGAGGCACCCCCAGGACGTCCGTAAGGATGCTCTGTGGATCTGAAACCAGGGCAAGAGGAAGCAGAGGCCCTGGCTCAAGACCCAGTTAATTCTACCAGATATACTTCTTAGGACAGGAACAAGTGAAGGCTGTTCACAGAACACCCACTTTGTCACCCGAAGCACAGAGAGTTCTAACACCTTTGCTGCCATTCTCACTGTGCACACTTCCCGGGTGAGGAGACAGGTTACACACCTGGGGAGTCAGAGCTGGGACCAAGCCCCAGCAGGTGTGGGTCCTCAGCCTGTACACCTTCTGGAACCCGGCAGAGAGGCCACAACTGCATGCAGACTGAAGGACCAGGGGCCTCTCCACCTACTGACCCACAGCTGCATGCAGACTGAAGGACCAGGGGCCTCTCCACCTACTGACCCACAGCTGCATGCAGACTGAAGGACCAGGGGCCTCTCCACCTACTGACTCACAGCTGCATGCAGACTGAAGGACCAGGGGCCTCTCCACCTACAGACCCACAGCTGCACCACAGGCTGAAGGACCAGGGGCCTCTCCACCTACAGACCCACAGCTGCACCACAGGCTGAAGGACCAAGGGCCTCTCCACCTACTGACCCACAGCTGCATGCAGACTGAAGGACCAGGGGCCTCTCCACCTACTGACCCACAGCTGCACCACAGGCTGAAGGACCAGGGGCCTCTCCACCTACAGACCCACAGCTGCACCACAGGCTGAAGGACCAGGGGCCTCTCCACCTACTGACCCACAGCTGCATGCAGACTGAAGGACCAGGGGCCTCTCCACCTACAGAAGGGAGCCTGCAACACACACGCACACTCAGAGGTGGCCCCGGGAAGGGCCTGGAGAATGGCTCTGGGCCCGTCTGCCCAGGCACTGACACTGGTGAGCTCAGGATTCTCTGTGCCCTGGTTGCCTCCTCTGTCAACTCGCTGTTCTTACCAGCCCCCACGCCTCGGGCATGCAGGGTGAGGACAGTCCATTCCGGCACCACACTCACACAAGGACGTGGGGGCGCATGTTCAGAGGGCCTCGGGCAAGACAGCAGGGTCCCACAGAAGTTCTCTGGGGCACACCTTGCAGGTTCAAGAGCACTGGCCCTGGGTGCTGAGAGGCAACCTGTGTGCCACACCACCCTGGGGTCGGGGCAGCCTTGATGGGGATAATCCGCCTGGTTTCGCGTTTGGGAGGAGAGGTGCTTCTGAGCAGCCGCCTCTGCGGGCCTCGGGGCAACTTCACTGAAAGCCTGCTGCCTCCTCGCGGCTTCCCTTCCCGCTGCGCATCTCCACCGTCAGAGCTGGCCACTGAGGTCATCTCGGCTTCAGTTCATTTCCTCTCCGCTGCAAACCCTGAGTCCCAAACCAAAGAGCCCTCACTCTTCCAAGGCGCGAGGCAGCCCGGCGGGTTTATCGCGGCCATAACTCTCCCAAACAGCGGCTGCTACGCTACAGCTACTAGTGCAAGCTCGTACCACGGTCAACGCTGCACCCGGCTGTAAATTTCTATGGGCACTTATTTAGTGCCTACTGTGTGTGTCACGCAGATGCCTCCTTCAGCATACCGCACCCCCGTCCCCTGAACTCACCTCACCGTTATCCAGAGGCGGAAGCCGGCTCCCTTCCAACCTCGATGCACAGGAGGGACAGTCCCCTCCCCCTCCTGACCCAGCCCACTGCCTTCCCTCAGCCCAGGGAATGCACGGAAGGCTGCATCTCCTGCACTGCAGGCTGACCCTCCTCCCGCTCCATTCTTCACACCCAGATATCCTTGGCCACCATCGGTGCTTCTTGTTCTACAGTTTCTCTCTACAGTGTTTTTTAAACATTCCCACTCGCTCCTTCCGTCCACACCTGTCTGATTTTTCTGTATCTCCAAGCGTTTCCTTCTGTCCAGAAAACCTGGCCACTCTCCTCGCCCCTGCCCACCTCCAGGTCTATCCAAGAACGAATATTTCCACCTCGCAAGCCCACGTCACCATTTGTGGCAGCCCCAGGCTCCCAGACAGGTAGCCTTGCAACCCCAGAGTGACACATACGTCACAGACAGGTGTCTAATCCAACCGGAATGTGGGGTGTGCAAATGGAGAAGAAATTTCAGCTCCTGCCTCTGCTGTGGATGAGCATTGCGTTTCTGCTTTGGGAGAAACACCAGGCCTGGTCTGGGCGCCCAGAGAGTGAGCTATTATTCTCTGTTTGCGTGATTCTGATCAAGCTGGTTTCAAGTGGGTTTGCACATTGTCTTTGCCACTGCCAAGCCACCACGGGGCTCTCAAGCACACACAATAGGTATCAGGCGGGCTTCTGTCCACGTGGGTGCCCACAACCCTCCCCATCATTTTCCTTGGCTTATTTTTCTGTGGTATTAAAGGGCCACAAAGACTTTCCAAGTCTGCTGTGTTCTTTGTTGTTTTTATTGGCTGTAGAGTATTGAAGAGGGCAAACAATGCAGCTTGTTCATATGCCTCTCCAGTCCCAGAGATTTATTTTCTAGAATTTTTATTTTTTTTTTGTTATTGTGTCAAAAGAGCTCAAGAAAGACTAATTACTTTCTTTTCTTTTTCAGCTAAGCATAAAGCTAGACATGAGCATAAGCCCCCAGGCAACCCACTTCTGCATGGTGGTTTGGTGTCTCAGCCCAGATGTGACCGGTAAAGCTCTCAGGTCTTTGCATTTGTTTTTGGAAAACTGTGAGCATCAGTCCCAGATTGCAGATGCCTCAGGTGGCCATCAGGACTCTGGCCTGGAGCACTGGGTGCCCAGTGGGCATAGATGCTCTTTGTGAATGCCCAGCGGTGTTAGGCTCCTGTCCTCCTGTGCTCCTCCGGAGGCGCCGCCCCGTGCCAAGGAAACAGACAGCTCAGACACCTGAACAGCAACCGAAAGGTCATGATTATCTTGCTCCTGCTGCGTGTCCACCCCAGTCTAACTGGAAGTTCTGCTTGTTCCAGCAGCTCAGAGTCCTGGGATACACATGGTGTCATCACAGCCAGAGCGTGGGGACTCACTGCAGCCCACTTCTGGGGGTCGATGAGTATCCCACCCTGTGCCCATCGTCAGGACAACTGCACTATAACTTTCCTCCGAATTTCAGGGCTGTTCCTGCGTCTCCACCAGCCAGCACAGCTCCTGACCACACCCATCCCAACGCTCAGGTTCATGGCTTCCGGTTTGTTTCCGGTCAACAATGTAGAAAACACACACAGATTTAAATGAAGTCTCCATGTGGGTTGAGAAAGTAGGAGAAGGGAGGAAAGAGAGAGCGGGGGCGGGAAGAGGAGGTGCCTGGGCCCGGACCACCCCAGCCCTGCCCAGCCCTGCGCCTGGGGGGTTTCCCAGAAGCAGGGCTTGTTCCCAGCCCCTCTCTAGGGCCACTGGACCTGCCAGAAAATGAATTCCCCTGGGGTTTGGTGAACATGCATCCCAGCTGCTGGCCCCTCAGGTGGGACAATTTGGAATGATGGGCTGACCCTTCCCGGTGGGCTGCAGGGGATGGTGCTGCAGGACATGGGCTCCATACACACCCAGAACCAGCTGCGCCTCCTGACACCACGTATCCCCAGTCCCCTACCAAGGCTTCCTGGACCACCATTCCACAAACGCTTCTGGGGCAACCCAGCGTGAGACACCACAGCTGCCACTGCCACCTCCTGTCACTAGTGTTGCTGTCCCCTGTCTCCATGCCGAAGCCACCCACTAAAGCCCCTTTAATAACTGATCAGAGTGGGACAGAGCAGAGGGACCCCTTTCCACACCCCTCTGGCAGAAGGCTCCCGTGAGTGCAGGAAACACTCCCAGCTCCCTGGGAATGACTCGTCATTCTTGCTAGAGTCCCTCTGCCCCAGGACCCAGGTATAAAGAGCCAGCAGGATGCAGCCTGGAAGACCAACCTCGGCATGCCAATGACCCTGACCCTGACCTTGAGTCCCGCCTCAGTCCTCTGAGGTGAGCCCAGACTACAAAGTGGGGTTTTCCTTCCCACCCCAAGGCCAGTGCTCTCACGTGGCATGACCCTTGATCACGTGGTGCATTCACAAAAGCCCAGGCCCTTGGCTTGCAAGTACCCACGCTGAGCCTGAGATCCCCAGGGAAGAATCCTGTAGCAGGATGAATCCTTAAAAGTCAAGTCTGGAAAAGAAAATTCTCAGATGAAAGCTCAGAGAATTTTTAGAGCCATGGAAGTTCTAATGATTTCAAAGATTTAATCTTCTTAGAACACTAGAAACGTACAGTGGGGAGGGACGGTGCTGTCTGTCCATCCTGGTGCCTCCAGCCAAGCCTGGAGCTAAGCATGAGACTAACAGGGCAGAAGCCTAGGAGTCAGGAGGCCCTTGTTCCCATGCCAGCTCTTCAGTGAGCCATCCGGACCTGGCTCATTATCTCCCAGGACCTCAGTTTCCTCATCTGCAAAAGGAGGGGGATGCACCAGATGATCTCTGAGGTCCCTTCCAGCTGCATGCATGAAAAATCTTTTTGTGAAGAGTCTGAGACATACAAAAAGCCTTTCCAAGGAGACGCCGCATCTCCTCTAGGAATGTTTCAGGACTAGGAGAACATCAATCAGAGTGAAAGGGTTGGAGCAGGCCGTATCCTAGGGAGACCAGGCCGGAGCAACAGGACCTGAGGGTGGAGGCAGAACTTGTGTCCACCCAAATATTTTCCCTGAATCTCTGAACTAAGATCAGACATCTTCTGTGAAACAGGCCACAGGCCAGCATCCAGGGCTCTGGGGATGTGGTTCTCTGCTCTTATTGATGTCTAGGTGTAGAAAGCAGGAAAGTTTCCCAGCCCCTGACTCCCTCCCTGGAGTGGGAGAAATACTGTGCACCCATTCTGGAGAGGCAGAAATAGCCCCCGCCTGAAGGGAAGAGGCAGGGGAACAGGAGCCCAGGCACACAAGTTATTTGAAAAGAATGAATAGATTAAAAACCACCAGATATTTCAGCAGGGCCCAAAAGGAAAGCCACATATATCAATGCTGAAATGTGTTGAAAGTCCATCCGGGAAGGCCAGGAAACCAGGAAGGCTCTTGTCCCACCAAGCCCTCTCAGAGCCCCAGCTTGGTGGCCACCTCCGCTCCTGTGGCTTTTTCTAATGGATGTGGCCTTCGGATCCAGTTTTCCAGGACCCTCAGCAGACGTGACCACCATCTGCCTGTGAAACAGCTCAGAAGACACTTCTCCTGTTAAAACCAGCTCTTCATGGCTTTCCTGCCCTGGAAGAGTTGGGGCATGGAGTGGAAAGGAGGCCCAGCAGGGCCCCGCCCTTCTCCCCTACATCAGGCTTCCAAGAGAGGGGTCACCTGGCGGTGCACCAAGAGAGCTCTTTAGCATGAAGGAGTGACCATCACCTGCCACCCTGGAGGACAGATCCCGAGTCGGCAGGTAGCTTGGAGGCCAGCGTCCTAGCTGACAGCTATTAGGTGCTGGAGACTGGGCTCATTACATCTTGGCAGGTGTAGGGACCAAAAGCTGGGAAAGGTGTTAGAGATCAGTCCAATTTTTGGGTTGGCAAATACAAAAGGTCAAAAATGGGAAGTCGTGTTGTGGGCAAGAGAACAAGGCGATCTGGCACAGGCTAAAGTTCACATCGATCCAGGCTGATCCCGGGAGCGCCTGTGAGCGCTGAAACTCAGTAGGAGGATACTCGGGTCTCAGCCAAACGGAAAGAAGGGAGGAGCCTGACTGGGTGGGCGTGGCCACGGAAGAGCCAATCACAAAAGGCGGTGGATTTTAGACACTGCGCACGCTTTGGAGCAGGGTGTTGGTATCGCTTGGTGCTTCCAGCTGAGTGATGTAGCCCAGAAGAGCCCTGGACCCTCTTTTTAAGAGCCCCCTGAGATAGCTACCAGGTCACATAGATCCACGGGTCCACAAGGAAAAGGGTGACAGCGAATTGCTGGAAAGTTATAACTTGGCTCAAAAAACCCACTCTACTCCATTTGTCTCCAAGCTGTGGGTGTGGCATAGTCTTGAAGATAAGAGTCATGAAACTTACTAGCTAGGATTAGGTCTGGTTGCATATAACACAACGGCCAAACTACCAGTGTCTTGACCAAGATGGCAGCTTCTTTCTCCTCCTATGCAAAAGAATTGCAGAGGTAAGTGCTCCTAGGCTGACAAACCGGTGGTGATCAGAACTCGGATGCTGTCTTTCTGCTTCTGAAGGCCCCATGGTAACCCAACTGGCTGCTGAAGTTCCAGTCACCACCTTCCAGGCAGCAGGGAGGGAGACAGGGGTAGAGTATCTAAGGGCAGTGCTCCCTCCGAGCCGAGCCTGCTTGCCAGAAGTTGTTCACCCGGAAGTCCCACTGGACACGGTCTTCCACATCTTGTGGATAGAATTTGTTCCCATAGCCATGCCAAGTTGCTTAGAAAGTCAGAGCCTGTGATCTTTGGGTTGGTCCTGTAATCTCCCCAAACACAACAGGGAATCTTTCTAAGATTCCCTTTTCTTTCTAAGGAAGAAAAGTGTCACAGTGGCTACTGGGTACAGCTAGCCGCTTCTGCCTTCCGAGATCCTATCTTCTCCGCACCTCTGGCTATGCGATGGAAACCTCAGTTTTCTGCATCTGTGAAATGAGGAAAGTCAACCCAGGCTCCTTTCCTAGCTCAGAGAGAGGCCATGATGTGGGAGTTAATTAAATCCGAAAGAAGAAAAGTCTAACTCAGAAGGAAAATAGTCTGGTGGGGGGCTGGCAAACAGGAGCGCAGCCTGGCCTGGCGGTCCTACTGATGTCGGTGCTCCAGGGGAGCTGGCTAATTACAGGCTCCCTGCCATGGAGCCTTTTGAAATCTAAGAATTCTTTTGAAATGTGACTAATTACCCCCTACCTGGCTTTAAGACTAGATTTTTATGTATGAGGCTTGTTCCAAAGAAGCCTCACCTGCACCTCTGCCTTTCCCAATGGACTAAGCTTCAGGGTGAGGGACGGACAAGGGCTCAGTGGGCAAATGGGAAGCAGAGAATCCGCCCATCTCTGCACCTGTAGGACCTGCCTCCTCCTCGCCTGCCGAAGGCCGGCATTGCTAACGTGGAGTCCAGTGAGGTCCGGGACTGCTCCTTCCTGTCCCTGCCGGGCACCTGGCGGGGTGTTAGTGCTGGACCAGGGCTGGGGGAGGCCAGGCTGCAAGTCCGCGGAACCCGAGGGATGTTCTCTAACGGCACGCTCTTCTGGGCACAAGAATCTGAGAAGTGAGGGGGAAATGCCGCTGTCACCGGGGAGGACGGGAATAAGAAGTGGCGGACGACGATATGAGGCTCTGGTTTAGAAGGACATCCAGCCTCCGAGACCAGCACCCTCCACAGCCTCATTCTCCCAAGAGAGGAGATGCACTAAGGAGAAAGAAGACAGGAGGCAGGAAGGGAGACAAGAGGACCAAGACGCCGGCCTGACTTCAGGCAGCGAGGAACCTGGCTCTGTCTGCAAGACTGGGAGGTCAACAGACCCTCCACCGAAATGACCGCATGGGACTACTGCACCTCGGAGCGGAAGAGGCCTGGAGTGTTCTTCCCGGGCTCACAACCCATAGAACCTCGGTGCAGATAGCAGCGGGCTGCAGGGAGACCAGGTGAGGACGTGCAGGGACTCCATCACATGTCCTGAAGCATCTCAGCAACAACCATCTCCCAGAGGGGCATCTATCTGAAGAGATCTCGCAGGATGAATAAGAGTTTGTGGGGTGGACCAGGAAGAGAGTGTTCTGATCAGAGGGAACACCACGTACCAAGCCCAGAGCGGCTCAGGAAACTGCAGCTGGTTGGGCCTCGCAGAACATGGATGTGTGTGTGAGGGAGGGACCCGGCAGAAGGCTGGGGAAATGGCTAGTTCCAGTCCTGGGAAACTGCCAAGTCATCCAAAGGATGGGAGCCATAGGTAAGCTGGAGCCATAGAAGGTGTTAGCACAGGAGCACATTTCAGAGCAAGCATCCTGGCTGCAGAAAGGGAAATGGCTCGAGGTGAAGCTTTTTGGCAGGACAATCAGTGAGATCCTGAATCCCTGCAGGATTCAAGGGGGCAAGGACAGAAGGTCCCAGCAGAGGGGTGTGGCCAAGACTCGGGGCTGTGGTGGGATCCAGAGGCGACTCAGATTTTGGCATGGGTGGTAGGTGGATGAGCCACCTCTAGCTGGGCGGGAATACAGAAGGGACGCATTTGCTTTCTGACATTTCAGGTGCAGTGGCAGAGGGACCTCCAAGGACAGTCAGGAGGCAACTGGCTGCAGGACAGGAGCAGGCCCATCGTGTGCACTGGGGGCCTGCTGTCTTTCCTCAGGCCTCCAGGAGTCTGGTCACATCCAGAGGAGCATGAGTGAGCCACCTGGGGAGGGCAGATGATCACTGGGGTAGTAAGGGAGGTTGACTGGGAATCTCTGTGGAAGGCCCTCACCTGGTCAGAGCCAGCTCTTTGGGACCCAGTAGCACACCCACACACAGGACAGAAACATCTTTGCTGGAGCTGCTGACATGGAGAACAAGATTCTGAGAGGCCAAGGGACTCCCTGCAAGGCCTCGGTTGAGAGGCCTCCAGAGCTTCTTTGCTAGATGGCTTTGGAAAGCACAGACCACAATGCCCTGAGATGAGGAGGGACAGTCAGGATGGGGGCAAGGCAATCAGCCCTGAGGACACTAGGGTGGGGAAGGGGGCTGGGGGCGTCACACCTGGACTCAGACAGGCTAGAGCAATAGACATGTGACTGAGTCCTCTGGGACCAACCCTGCGAGCCCCCTTCCTTGGTACCACGAGGGCCACAGCTTGTCAGGTGGCTGACTCCTGTCTGCTGGCAGTCATCTGCTCCCGTCTGCAGTCTCCTCCAGTGCCAGCTCTACTTGGCCCCCTCCAACAGGCAACACTGCCGTGGACAGGGGACCCTGGAGGGCAGACCCCTCTCACCTCTCCAGTGTGTGTGCGTGTGTGTGTGTGTGTGTGTGTGGCAGGGGGATTGGATTAGCCTCATCTGACTTGCTGCCAAAATTACAAGGCTATTTGTCCCTCTCTGCAGCCAGGATCCTGATTCAGAAAGATAAGCTCACTTCAAGGGACACTGGCAAAGTCAAGGGCCACCGTGACCCAGGCTCAAGGCTCGAGGACCAGACAGTACTTCCAAAAGGGCAGCAGCTAAGTCTCAGCCTGACATTCAGGACCAGCAGTACCTTCCAGCTAAGACCAGGAGCAGGTGCTGGCCAGCTGGACCCTTTCAGAATGACAGCGTGAGGGAGCCTGGGGGCCTCTGGGGGAGAAAAGAGGAGAGAGAAACCACAGAGAGTGAGATGGGAAGGCGAGGACCACTTCTCCCTCTTGGCTGCATCTCCTTAGCCATTGCAGGGACCATGGACCAATTATTCCATCAAGTTAGATATTAGCGAATCCAACTTCATTAGCGCTTCAAGGCGCATGAAACGTTAATCATGGAAACCTTGATATTCTGCAGGAGAGACTCACTCTGGGAAGAAAAAAAACACACTTTCATTTTCCTTTGAGGTTAATAGAAGGCTAATTTGAAAGCATCCGGTTAATGAGAAAGCTAAAAATACCTGCAGTACCATCACCAGCCTCAGTCCCGGCCTTGGTGACTCCAGCCTCCCTGGAGCAGAAGCCAGCTTCAGGAGGGACCGACGCACATGGACAGAGGACCAGCATGGGTGCCCCGGCAGAGCAGGGACGCTGCTCTCCAGAGGTGCTGTCTCTGCCAACCGTGGGTGGGTTTCCCTGCCCATGCTCAGCCTAGGGGACAGTCAGTAGGAAGATGCTCACTGGGTGGAGCAGAGGGTTCCTCAGGTGATAGCAGAAGCTCAGTCAGTGACCGAGAGCCCTTAGGAGAAGAGAGGCCAGGAGCTGGGGGATTGAGAATGTGCGCCCTGACCCGTGGCCACCGACTCCTGAGCTTGGGTGTGCGTGTGCCTGCGCCTGTGTATACCAAACCTAAAGAGGAATTTGTTGTAACCGAAGAGAAGCCCTCAGGGTTAGCAGCTTTGGGAGCTGTTAAGATGGGGAGAGGGCTGGGAGCAGTGACACCCAGCGGCTGGGGAGTCTGAGGCAGGAGGATCACGAGTTCAAAGCCAGCCTCAGCAATTTAGTGAAATCCTGAACAATTCAGGGAGAACCTGTCTGAAAAAATGATCCAGGAACTCCAGGAGAAGCCCAACGAGCATCCAGCGTTCCTGGCTGCCAGGAGCCCCAGCTAATGGATGTGGGTTCAAAGCTGCCAGGCCTGGGGCTCTCTCTCCACTGCGGCCCCAGACCCTGGAGACCCCACGGTCACCCGTGGACCTCTGACCTCACAAGATGCTGAGAGTCTCCAGGAAGATGGTGAAAATGGAAGGAAAAAGGGGGAGGGGAAGGGACCCACCTGGCCTCTGCCCCTCACCCCAGACACAGGCAGGCTCTTCCCAGAGGTGGATCTGGAGGTGCAGGGCCCAGCAGGCTGGACGGGCAGAGGGCACTGTCTGCCTCTCACTGGTGCCATGACACTCTTACTTCTCCTGTTTCAGGAACACCCTTAGCAGATGCTTCCGTGTCAGGCTGGCCTCCCGCCTCCTCTGCCCTCCCCTCTGATCTGGGGATTCCTCTTCCCTGCCTCCAAGGTTAGAAAACTCAGGCTCATTCCTTAATCCATTCAGCTAGCATTTACGAAAGGCCTACTGTGTGCCTGACACAGCCCACCACCCCTGCTGGAGAAAGGACAGACCCAGCTCCACAGGGAGGCAGATATCAGACAAGTAAATCCATGTCACCGGTGGGCTGAGGGGCCTTGACGTGGTAGGGAGCAACCGTGAAACGGCTTAATGTGTCCCTGTAACTACCCCTAACTACATTCTGCCCAACCTCCCTTCTCCCTTAAAGACATTTGGCCAAATTATATACGTTTTCCGACATGCCCAGTTATTAGAGCTGTCTCAGTCCAGTATTTAGTCCGGTTCATTTGAAAACTTCTGTCTCCATGAAAGTCAAAGCTCTGCTCCCCTCCACCCCCTGCTCAGCAGGCTGGGATTTAGGATGGGGGGGTGATTGCTGTCCACTGCCTCCTGGCCAGAGCTGGTTTTTCCAGTGCTGGGAACCAGGGAGGCCTCGGCAGAGCTGGCCTCTGGCAGGTGGCCTCTCTGTCTGACCAGCCGTCCCTGTGGACTCCTGGGGGGCTCCCCACAGTCCCGTTCCTGGATCTGGCAGGTCTCCTCCCACCCGGTTGGGCCTCATGCCCTTCTCCAGCCAGAGCCCTTCCTGGGCGAGTACCTGCAGGATGGCCACAGCCCAGCTGCCTCCTTGGCTTGCTGCTTTCAAGGCAGGGGACACATGAGCTTCCCACCGACATCCCAGCGGCCCTTCCCTGGACCCAGCTTCTCCAGCAGACCCTGCCCCGGCCATTCGAGGAACAGGAAGCAGCCAGAAAGTCCGCTGGGGAGGCTCCTGACCAATTGGGGCGGCGCCTCTTCTGTGGAAAAGGAGAGAAGCCCACCTTCACCGTGGCCCACTTTGGGTTGACCTGAGCCAGGGGGTGGCAGTGAGGATGGCGACAGTGGGCTTCTCCTTTATGGAACGGCCCCCGCTCCCTCACCTGCTCACCCGTGTAGTCCCCGGGTTGGCGCCTTTGACGTCTTTGTTTCAAAGCTGAGGCAGCTGAGACACGGAGGGCTGGCTTGTGGCCCACACCTCCGGCCACTGGGGAAGCAGCTCCCTGAACCTGTGGGTGTGGGGGCAGCTCTTCAAACCCGACCCGGGGTGCGCCGTGCGGTTGCCCCTCAGCCCTGCTGGCAGGTTCAGGGTGGAGAGGGTATCCAGGGAGTGGGGACAGGGGAAAGTCACCTATCCAGGCTGAGAACACTCCAGGGGAAAGGCCAGAGGGCGAGGCCTGCAGCAGGAGGCACTGGGCTGGGCAGGAAGGGCAGGAGCCCGGAGTGAGGAGAGGTCGGCCCCCCGGGCATCACAGCCCCACAGAGGACGAAGGCCGCGCTGAGGGTGAGCAGTGGGGGTCCAGAGGACGTTAAGCAGACGAGGACAGACCCTAAAGACTGGGTCCCAGGAGAAAGGAGTCTACCCAGGATGCCCCGGGCCCACGGCAACTGAAGCTAAGGGCCCCCTGAGCCCTGGCCTGGCTTCTGCATCCCTGCCAGCTCAGCACCTTTCAGGGAGTAGAGGGGACATCTGAAGGAGGCTGGGGCCTCCTGAAAGGAGGACCTTGCAGCAGCCCCAGGCCGGCAGGGGGACGGGGCACAGGTGGCAGAGCTTCCTGCCTTGCCCCTCCCCTGGGGCCCGCGGGCAGCTCTCTGGAATCCCACCCGTCTGGGGAATACACGGCGCTATGGAACATAACCCTGTAATGTGCAGCTAATGTTCTGTGGACAGTTACACAGCAGCATCACCGCAGACCTGGTGACGGGAGGGAAAGCCACCCCTCCCTGCCTGCCCACAGCGCTGGCCCTGTCTCCCAGGAAAAGGGAAAGGGGCCCCTGGCCTGCCCCCTGCCACCTGGGGGAGCCCACCCTTCCCAGAAGCCCACGGGTGAGACCAGGAAACCCTGTGCTGAGATACCAGGAACCCAGCAGCCCACAGACACCCCTGGATTTCACTTCTACTCTGTCCCTCTCCTGGTAGCTTCCATTTACCAAATGCTCGGCAGACTTCATCCCGTCTAGCCTTCGCACACCGCAGGAAAGGTGTTTTTCCCCACCATATGACGGAAGAAACAAGCCCACAGAAGCAGCCACACATCCGGACCAGAAATGCAAACTCGACTCTGATTCATTTCCAAGCTTTAGATCCCTCTGTCAGGACAGGAGGCGAGTCACCAAACTCTGGGAGCCCCCGTTTCCCGGGGCTTGGAGAGGGGGCTCCTGGTGGGCAGAGGGCCTGGCCCAGGGCTTCAACGTGGCCGTGTTCAACTGGGGGTCTCCAACAAGACACAAGCTGGCGTGCGTGTACACACAGAGAGGTGTATTCTAAGGAATTGGCTCCCAAGTTCGTGAAGGCAGCAAGTCCAAAATCTGCAGGGTGGGCTGCGAGGCTGGAGACCCAGGGAGGGGCGCGCTTGGAGTCCGGAGGCTGCCCTGGCAGAATTTCCTATTGTTCTGGAGAGTCACGCCCTCTTCTCGTCCGGCTCTCAGCTGATTGGATGAGGCCCACCACCTCTTGGGGGGCTTTACTCACATCCACCTATGTGTTAATCTTACCCAGAAAGCACCTCACGCAAATATCCAGTGTAATATTTCACCAGAAATCTAGGCACTGTGGCCCACCAAGCTGACACAGAAGATGAAACTTTCCAAAGGAGAACAACTCCCCACCGGCAGCTGTTCTGGACAGAGGGCCACCTCCTCCCATCGGCACTGGGGGTCTTTGTCGTGGGGTGTGGCAAGTGACTGTGTCTGTGTGTGTGAGGTGTGTCCGAGGTCACTCGGAGGCTCATGCATGAACGTGTGGCATGCACACAGCTGTAAAGGGGACCGAAGGCCCAGGTTACCCCTGGTGGGGAGAACCAAGCTGTGCCCAGACCTGAGAACGGAAGGGCCACTGCACTGACCCATTAGGAACCAGTGGAGGCAGGGGTGGAGCAGGTGCATGGAAGGAGGCAGCCGGAACTGGATTCAAATCCTGCTCCTGGCTCCTGGTCACGACCCTCTCCAAGACTCCGTGGTCTCCGTGAAGTGGGCACAATGACCCTGGCCACATGGACTGCTGGAGAATGAAATGCAGTAATGGATGCCGGGCACCCACCCGGACTCAGCCGCCAACGTGAGCCGCCTTCCCTTCCCTTCCCTTCCCTTCCCAACCTCGCCGAGGAGCACGTCGACACAGAGGAGAAACTTAATTAGGATTGGAAAAATGTGAATTCCAAGGCTTATTAAATTCATGATATTTTTACTTACCATGTACCCAGAAATATATTTAGCAAAGCAATTTACACCATCGCTGGCTGATGGATTGTGGTTTTCTAAGTTGGGTTTTAAGATGTAAATGGGATCCAATCAGGGCTGCGCTGGGAGGAAGACACTTCCCCTCCAGGTCCTGGTCCTGCAGCCCCGAGCTCGCCTGGACAGCCTCCTGGGATGGACAGGTTGCTGGGGGCTCCCGCCCTCCCCGAGGCTCTGCCGGGCCCTGCCTTTCCCAGGGAGGCTGCCTGGCTGGGAGAGGGACGGGCAGGGAGCCCCAGGCGCGGTAACGAGCAGGATAGCAAGTGCTTCCCTTGCCAGGAGCGGGAGCCGGCCTCTGTTTACTCCCTGTCCTCCTGGCACCCCGGGCGCTAACGGCCTTGGGCGTTGGGCATGTTGCTTTGCACCTCTCCTTCCCTCTCGCTTGCTCTCTGCCTCGGTTTCCTCGTCTGCAAAGTGGAGATAATAATACTTATATTGGAGAAGTGCTAAGCAGAAGTCCAGCAATTTGGCAAACATCAAAATTGGATGTCAGCAAGGCGGTGGAAAGACCTGCCCACAAACAGCCAGGGAGGAAGAGAATCAGGATTCAAAAGCAGGCGAAGGCTGGGGCTAGGGGTGGACCGGTGCATCCATGCCAGACCAGGCCTCTTTTGAGTAGGCTGCCTTTATGTTCACACATCAGCGTGGTGGGGAGGCAGCCTGGGAGGTTGGTCTAGACCTGCCCCACCCAGCACACCCCCAGGAAGCCCAGGCAAGGACCAGCCAGTTCCTCCCAAATGAGCCGGAGACTCCTCCATGTGGTGCAGGCTCCCCCACGCCGCCTGCTGCAAGACTCCCAAAGCAGGGCTGTGCTGCTTCTGCTTGTAACTGCCTCCCTCTGGGGTGCCCTCGCCTGGAACCAGGGCTTGCAGGAGTAGTGCAGGCAGTTGGCCTTGAAATTTATTTACTGAGATAATTTGCTTATGGACTGGATTTCAGATGCAAAGCTGAACACCATCCCCATTCAGACGAAATCATCATGGACTTCACCGTCCACAGAATACCTGGGAGGAAGCACACCGCGGAAGGCTGGAGAGCTTCAGAGCCTCCTGCCTGGTCAGAAACTGCACCCCGGACAGAGGTGCAATTCTGGACAGAGGGGAGGGAGGCTCTGCTGGCAGCCACGTGGGAGGGACCCTGGCTGCCTGGTCCCAAGTCCTCTGGGAGAGGTTGAGAACCACCCAGAGAACCCTGCAGATCAGTCTCCTTCCAGGACCTCTGGTGAAGGTCCACCTTTCTCCTTCTCTCCAGAACTGCTCCCAGGACCTAGGGAAACCCTCCTGTGCTTCAAAATGGCACTTCCACCAGGAAGTCCCCCTGGATTTTCCCGTGTGAACCTACTCCTCCCTTCCCATAACTTCTTCTCTGCACAGTTTTATCACCACTGGGGACACCACTGAAACTCAAGGAACCTGAAAGCCAGAGTCTCCCCCAGGCCAGAGACCTTTCCGTGTGTCTGCCTGGCGGTTGGCGTGTTTATCGCCTGCGATGGCTACTCTAGAAACACTGTTGGCTTGAATTGAGACATACCTACAGGAGTGTTTTTAAAGTCATTCTGCGTAGGAAGTATATCTTGTTAAAAACAGATCTAAGTAGACTAAGAAATAAATGGGAGGGAAGAACACTGGTTAAGGGGGACCACGGAAGGCCCAGAGCCTGCCTGTGGCCCTCCTTGGCCACTCCCAGGCCCACCTCTGCCCTGGCACCCCCACAGAGCCCCAGTCACCACCACATGTGCTTCAAAACCAGCAGGATGCCCAGGCCTGAAGAACCATCTCCCCAGGGTAGCACCCTGCTGCCCTGAAAGTTTCCAGGAGACCCCAGAGGAGCACCCCTTGGGAGCACCCCCAAGGCCAGAGAAGGAACCCAAAAGGATTATGCAGACCGAGAGTTAGGGACCTGAGCAGAGAATGCGAATACAAACTATTCTGGCATCTCTTCATCGTTCCCATAGGGCATATGGAAGGGGACGGGGACAGGTGGCCATGGAACCTCACCCCACACACGGCTCATTGAGATGTCACACAAGGGCTTCGTGGAACAGTCTCGGAGAAATGCCCTGACCTTTGTCCTGCCCTGGTGGGCTCAGTGCCCACCCAGAGGGCCTGGTGAGAACATGCCAGCCCTAAACTCTCTCTCACTCAGAGGCCCTTCCCAAACCACCTGGCAGTGACCTTCTTCCAACACTCTGGGCCAAAGTGGGGGATTCACCTTAGAAGCCAAAGAACTCAAACACGCCCGGGGAACTCTGCCTTGCCGATGGGGAGGCCACTGTGTCGAGGCTGCATTCCAAGCAGGGGCTACTGCCCTCCTCCATCCTGCAGGGCTGGCCATAGCAGGCGCGGGGCTCCTTCACTGTGCAACTGGATTTCTTTTCTGCAGCTGGCCAGGGGATGTGGCAGACACCCTGGCAGGTGACCACAGTTTTGCAAGGGGCTGACTTTATTCCAGCCCTTGAGCTCTGAGCTCTGGACCTCCAGGGGCCCCCAGAGGTGAGTAGAGGCTATGGGTACATACCCAGTTGGCACCCAGGAGGCACCGGGGGTGGGGGTACACGGGATCCTGGACCCCAAATAATTAGGCTGGCCTTTGCCCCATCCCGTTGCAGGTTCAGCTGCCCTGACATTACATCCCCTCCAGTAGAGACCCGGGCTGCTCTTCCTAGACCCTGCAGGCATCAAGTAATAATGTGAATAAAGAACACTGGACATGCTCACCTTCAGAGTCTAATAGTAATGAAGGCTGATTGTAGAAAACCTGAAACACCCAGAGAAGCACAGGAAACAAAAACCAAAAGCATGTGCTCCCCCCAGAGGTAAGCACTTGAGACCTTGGTACATCAGCACGAGGCGTGTGTGTGCATGTGTGTGCACGTGTGTGAGCGCATGTATATGTTCACATTATAAACACGGTGAGGCCACTCTGTGCACGTCTGTGCCCTTCTCTCTCCCTGAACACGATATTCTGAACCTTTCTCGTCAGGACTAAGCCTTCTGATCTTGCCAGTGACTGACTGTCTCCTACTTACATTTGGTCCTTCAGGGGGCAAAGGCTGACTGTCCACGCCCATGTGCAGAAGAAAGCACCCAGCTAGGAAGAGAACGCCCAACCCAGAGCCACCAATGACACACTGAGGCAGCCAAGCCCTTCGCCATTGATCACAGTCCAGGCTTCCGAAGGCTGCTGGAGACAAAGCCCACTCCTGGATTTTAAGCTCCTAATGTTCAGCAACTGCCATCACCTCCTGGGTCCTCCTGGGGAAGCCCGCCTCCCCCAGGACAGACATCCTGCGGCTTTGACCTGCACCTCGCTCTGCCCCAGCTCCCACCCCGGCTCACCGCTTTGATTCCTTCATCAGTTGCTGCCTGCCTTCCTCCCAGGCTTCCGGGAGCTGAGGCCCAGGTGGTTTCTGTGGAGTCCGCTGGGGTGGGGTGTGATGCCTGGGGAGGGGGTGTAGGTAGGGGATGCGTGGCTGGGGTGGGTAGGCTGGACGCTGAGGGCTAATGTGGGATGGAGCAGTCCAAGGTCAAGGTCTGGCAGCCAGTGAAACCTTCGAAGCATTTTTGGTTTCCGGTGTCTTAGTGGTTTTCAACCAGGAGATCTTGTCTCCCGGAGGGACATTTGGCCACGTCTGGAGACACTTTGGTTATCACATCCAGGGGAGGGGTGTCGCTAGCATATGCACCAACTATTTGTCACTTTTGGCTGCCACACCTGGAGGAGGCCAGGTCTCTTGCTCAACATCCCACAGAGCACAGGACGGTCCTACCAGGAAGAACGATCGGGCCCACGTGTGACACGAGGGCGCTCTGCTTTCTTTTCTCTTGGTCACAGTAGTGTATACGTAGACCTTTCCAGATTTGCAGGTGCAGAAGCTCATGGATCCCGAAGACCTGTGTACGGTGCCTGAGTCTGAACCACTGGAGTCAAGAAAAATGGGCGGCTGGAGTCTGGGAGGAGCAGAAACATGGGGGTGCGGACAGAGCCATGAGGACTGGTGTCCGCAGTTTCGTGTGCTCTCTCTCCCAAAGCTCTCAGGGGCCTTCATGGAGTAACTCCAAGGACTGCAAAGACCTTGTTCCTTTCTCAAGGTCAGCAAGCCATCTTCTGCCTACCAAGTAGTAGGACATTGGTGACCAAGTCACATTTTGTCAATTTCATGGATGGGACAGAGGCATCCTAGAGATGGAGGTGACAGGGCACATTCTTGGATATGAGAGAAGTATTCCTTTCAGAGATCATTGCCACCCCAATCTCTGGAGATGAGCAACAGTTACAAAATGGCACCTGCTATTTGTGTACATCTCTTGGATGGCTATTGGGTTGACTTGGTGGCCTTCTGAGGGGCTGTCCTATTGAGTTTTCATATTTGAAGGCCACATCTCGGCATGGGAGGTAAAAGTCAGTCATTGTCATTGTCCAAGGAGGCACTGCACCCTCAGACTGGAAGCTGGAACTCAGCGACGAGTCCCTGCCTTCGCCTCCTGGTCCTGCCTGGAGGAGCACAGCTGTGTAGGTGATGGGTCCTGCTGGTGGGCACCAAGAGGATGCCACCACCTTCTCCCTCCAGAGACAAGGCAAAAGAAGTCCTGAGAGCTTTCAAGAGTAGCCTGTCACTGGTCACCCGGTGTGCCGATCTCTTGGTGTTTCCTTTGGCTGACCCTGACATGGAGTATTGCCTCGGAGGTTGTTCAGCCGCCATGTCCGTGCATGGCCTCAGGAGGCCCTAGAGGGTTCAGGAGGGGCAGCCAGCCTGGAGACTTAATGGCAGACCAACACAGAAGGTGACCCTCAGAGGTCAGAGGTGACACATGCACTCTGATGCGTGCTTCCTCACCTGCCCACACCGGAGGGTCAAGGAAATGGTGCCTGCACTCTAGTAATGCCTGAAGTCTTCCTCACTGGGGATCGTTTATTTAATTTTTAACTGAGAATAAGAGAACATGGGAACTGAGCATGGTAATGACTTTAGAACTAAAGAGAGAGTCCATGACAGGGCCAATGAGGGTCTAGAGAAGGAGAGTGGAGAAAAACTTCACCTCTTCCTGGTTTCTAGGATCTGGCCTTGGGAAGAACATTGACCTCTGACCCCCAAGTGAAGGAGAACAGCCCTTTGGGTGCAGAGGTGCAGGTGGAGTAGGCAGAGGGGACAATGCCATTACTCCATATACCTGTGTCTTCCCACCTCTCCTTCCAAGGCCCGGCATCTCCTGGAGCTCCTACAGAAGCGCTGGCATTGGCGTGAGCTAAATCTGCAGACTCCGTTACATCATAAGCAACTCCTGAACACCTGTCCTCCACAGCACTGCGTCTCGCAGCTAGCATACTGTCTGGCATACAGTAGGCACTTCATATTTGTCTGCACGGGAGATCTAAGAGAAGCTGAGAGATTGTCCCTGTAGCCAAGGGGTTCACAGCCCAGCGTGGAAGACAGTTATGCCAGTGAATGATTCAAGGCAGAACGGGACGAGCCCATCGCTGCCCTTCTTGGGTATCCACCTGCCCAGCTCAAAGTGAAGCACAGCTCCCAGCAGGCCAGAGAGCACAGAAAACTTCCCCCTCGAGTGGTCCCCAAGAATTCCTGGGGAGGCTCTTTCCAAGATGAGCCTGCCCACCCTTCCTTTTCCCTTCTGCCTGTGGGGTTAACAAAACACTCCTAGCACCCTCTTTTTCTGTTCTTCTCTTTTTCTGCTGCCCGTGGGTCAGCCAGCAGATCCAGAGAGCCCCACTAGGCGGAGGGGCCTGGGTACTGAGCCTTGGTAGCCTCTTCTGCGAAGCAGGGTACTTTTGTCTCCCCCAAGGCGGGGGTTGTGAGAGTCGTGAATGAGAAAGTGCTGGGAGACAGCCAGATGGGAGCCAGCGTGCTGGGCTCACCTGGGACCAGCTGTGCACATGAAGACAACCTGGGGGTTAGGCTCCCTGAACGCAGGCCCTGGCCATATCGACTGCCCCTGGTCTCCTTGGTGTATAATGCAACATTTGCCCCTGGAAGATGCTAAATAAATGTCTGTTAGTTGGTACTTCATGTCGCAGGTGCATTGCACCTTCAGACCAACACATTAGGAGATATCCGTCTAAGGAGGACAAGTGAGCCCAAGGTGCAGTCAGATGGAGGGGTCCCAGGTCAGCGCAGGAAACCGGCATGTCTGCGCTTCCCGCATCGTTTCCCCGCAGCAGTTTCCGGGGAAGGTGATGAAGCCCAAAGAGAAATGAGGGTGGCTCGAGCCAGACCGCCAGGGCCATTATCATCCCATCACTGCCGGCTTCCAGCTTCCTCCTCCCGTACTCCTGTCCTTCATTTAAGATGTAGAGCTTAATGCAGGAGAAAATCGACCTCAAAAGCAGGAATGTTTCCCGCGATGAGCAGATCACTCCGAGACACAGCGGGGGAGGGGGTGGGTCAGGCGGGCAGTCTGGGCTCTAGAGCAGGGTTGGCGAATGTCTTCTGTAAAGAGTCAGAAGGCAAGACTCACGGGCTTTGCGGGCCCTGCAGGCTTGTCACCGATGTTGGGCTCGACAGCTGTTGGCACCCAGGCAGCCCAGGGCCACACACAGGTGAAAGGGCGTGACTGCTCCAACAAGACTTCACTGGTGGACACTGAAACATGAATCTGATTCCATCGTCATGAGTTGTGGAATATCTTTTGACCCCCCCCCCATTTCAAAAACGATAGCGCGTTCTTAGTTTGCAGGCTGCGAGAGGAGACGGCTGGCAGTCCTAGGCCTTAGTGTGCTCACCCTTGCTCTAGAAGATTCACGGTTGCCGCCGCATCCTCTCTCCTCAAACTCTCATCTTCCTCTTGGGAAAAGAAAATTCAGGCCTTGGGAAATGCCTGTCCATTAGCCACAAGGCTTAGAGGTACCAGTCATGCTACACCCTCCCTGGGAGGCCGCTAGACGGGTGTCCAGGCAGACCGTGAATACTGACTGGTTTGGGGTGTCCATCCAGACCGTGAATACTGACTGGTTTTGCTACAAATCGGTGTAGAGAACCAGAGGTCAAACTGGAAAGGGGGCTCTGATCACTGAGCACCATGGCTCCAGGTGCCACCGTGTGGCTCCTCCAGCTTGGCTGCAGCTTCTACGCCCGTCACACCCGGTTCTCTTCTTTGCAGAGAGCCTGAGAAACTGAATGTCGGAGGACTCCCTACTAGGCGCGTCTCCCCAGCATTTGGTGCATGCCTTTGAATATGTCATTTGTAAATTTAACTCGGGAGCATGAAGGATTTACCTTTTATATTGTGGCAGAAACAAGTGGGGAGCAGGTGCCCCAGGATCTAAGACAAAAGAAGTTCTAAGTCCACGTGGAGTGCAAAAGAATGCTAGGGAAGCCTAAGGTTCGTAAAAAAACATGAATACCTAAACAGCGTGCACAGGCAACCTGCAGAGCATCATTACCTGCTCCCCTGGCTGTTTTAATATGCTGATTATAGAACCTGAGAAACCATCAGAGGCCTGAGGACTTGGAGAAGATTTGGCTGGACCTAAAAGAAGCCAGTCCCTGGGGAGGACAACTTTAGGATAACCTGGAAACGCATGCACACACACACATGCTCACAGACAGAAACTTTCATTCATTCATCAAATATTTATTTCCTTCTTATTATGTACCAAGCACTAGGTTAGATACTGAAAGAATCAAGTAGGAAAAGTCTCACCCTCCGCCTCTAAGGAGCCTGTAGTGAAGCTCCACAGTATGATGCTCTGGGCAGGGCTGGCAGGTACAGGTTGGAAAGGTATCTTAGGAACATGAGTCATCAGGGTTGGGTGGCCCAGGGGAATACCCCACACAGTCCCTGCCTCCTTCCGGAAGTCTGGCTACCTGCAGCCTACCTGATTCCCGAGTACCTTCTGGGTACCTGCTGAGGCTGAGAGTAATGCTCAGTGGTTCCTCCTGAGTTGACCCACCTCCACATCAAGCCCCCAAGAGAGGAGATCATGCAAGCCCTGGGCCAGTAAGATGCAGGAGACTCTGAACATCACCTACAGAGCCCCTCTCTCTCTTCCTGCTTGGAAAATGCCCAGCCAGCCTGTCCTGCAGAGGGCACTGCCAAAGTAAGGTAGCAGCAGGGCCCCAGCTGGGGCAGGTGGGCAAAGGAGGGAGAAGGCCCATCAAAGATGCAGCCTCAGGGCTCCACCGGCTCCCTCCTGCCTGGTCAGCACCCTGGTCAGCACCCTGGTCAGCACCTTGTCCCTGGCATTGACAGTTACATTTTTCTGAGGAGGAAAAGAACAAACGTGTAAGATAATTGTAGTGGAACGGCCGATAAGTAACGTTTGGTCTCCTTTTTACAACCATTCCCTAGGGTCCCATTATGGTAATTTTTCTTCTATAACTGGCAAATTGTATAACGAGTCAGATGATAAACCAGCAAGCAAGGCAGAAATTTGCATTTTAATACAAGTGCCTGTACTGTCGCCCCCACCCCACCTCCCCATCTCAGGGAGGTCAGGGCCTCTCTGATCCCGGGCACTGGCCCTCCCTGTTCCTCTCACTCTGAGTGAGTGAGACAAGCGCTCAATAAATGTAGCATTTTAAATGAAAGCATAATCTCTGCTCTCTCAGATATTATGTAGCATAGAGACTAAGACCAGGATCCGGATTCAGTCAAACAGGACCCAGCTCCACCATTTCTGCAAGGTGTCCTCGGGCAAGAGCCTGAATTTGCCTCAGTTTCCCTTTCTGTCAAGTGGGGATCATCCAACCACCTACACTAGGTTTCCGAATGGACGCCTGCGCATAGCAAAGGTAATGAATATTTGCTAAGACTATTAATTTTTATTTATTAAGTCACCAGTGATTAATATTAATTACTAATACATATTAATAATAATTATTGGTCAATATTAATTATCTTGCAGTGGTGGTGATGGTGATGACTATTACTGATAAAGAATGCTACGTTTGATAACATTGCAGTAGAGGTGATGCCGGGTTCTAGGAAGACCCCAGTGCCCCACAGGGTGGCCATTCTGGTCAAGACCTGTGACAAAGGGCATCCCAGCTCCTTTCTCCCCTTGTCTGAGCTTCTGCATCAACCCCACCACCCTCCCAGGCCACAATGCTGCTCTATATTCAGAGCTCGGGAGTCCTGGAGGGAAGCTGAGGGACCAGGTCAGAGGAGCTGGCCAGGTCAGGTTACAGAAGACCACACACACATCACCTCCATCAACCTGACCTAAGACTGGAGTGCCGGCCACCCCCAGGGCAAGCCCAGTTTCAGAATTCCAGAACTTTCCACCCATATGGAGTAGTGAAAAGAGTAAGTGGCCTCTGAGTCACAGGCTTGACCTTGAGGTTCTGCTCCATGACCTCTGTCTGTGTGACTAGAAAATTGAGCTTGTTTCCCGTCCACAAAAGGGATTCGAACAACACCCACTTTCTAGATGCCTGTAAGGGTTAACAGAGGCTGGGGCCCGGCACCCACAACACCCATTGACTCCACCCATCAGCCGACTGAGAGGCGCTAACAGTCCTGGCGAGCTCTCCCGAGGTGGTTCCATTTGGCAGGGATGGCCAGTCTTTCATGCTCAAGAAAAGCCGGGCGGGATCCAGAAGATCCTGCCAAAGCTCAGAATTATCATTTTAGCTTCAGGAGTGAAGTCTCCCGGGACTGGCATGCCCTGCGGTTTGAATTTATAGACCTGGGCCCCCCAACCAACAGCCAGCCTGGGGTGGGGAGCGCTGTTACCACAGCCTGTTTTTTGGAAGGTTATTTTAAGAATTTCCCACAACTCCTGGAGACCATCGGAGGCTCGGAATCAGGCCGGGAGTAGGCTTTGCTTTGGGGTTGTGACGAGATTTTGTCCATGTCACCGGGGTGTGGTGGGGATGGCTTTTCCAGGACTGGAGATCCAGAGGAGGCTCTTCCTTCTCCTACCTTGGTGGAGCACGTGCTCTAGTGTAGGGGCCCACACGCACCCACACGCACCCACACACACCCACAGGCACACGCCAATCAATAAACACAAGAAGCAGGGGGTTGGGCTCCAGAAGGTGTCGTGCTATGAGAAAGCAGCCGGATGGGGAAGTGTGGGTGAGTGGACACCCCCCGCTAGCAGAATCCTATGCCCAGGCTGCGGGTGAGGTAGCGGGGCCCTTCCCTCCCTCGGCAGGTGAGCACGTGCCCCACCCCACAGCGACTCTGGGTGTGACCTTGGAACTTGTCTGGGCCAAGGGTTGGCTGCTGAATTGCAAGGGAGGCTTGGCACATTCCTGGGGCATGGTGTGACCTCTAGCGCTGCTGCCACTGCGTATGAACAATGTGCTAAGTGAACGAGGACGCGGGATTAGACAGATCCTCCTGGGAGCCTGCTGTCCAGCTGGCCTGCTGAGTTGGCCATGTCACAGTCAACCTGCAGGCCACAGACTGAAACAGGATATTGGGTGGGACCTTTGCCTTGGTCTTCTGTTGCTGCCATAATGAATCACCACAAATTTAGTGACTTAATCCCAAAACACCTGTATTATTTCAACTGCCAGAAGTCTGGCTTGGCTCCAGGTTTCAAAAGGACAAAATCAAGGAGTCTGTTGACTGGGCTCTTACTGGGATGCTGTGGGAGGAGCTGCTTCCAAGCTCATTCATGTCACTAGCCAGTTCAGGTTCCTAGGGGTTGTAGGACTGAGGTTCTCATTTCCCAGATGGCCATCACTGGGGCTGTCCTCAACATCTAGAAGCTTCACTCTTATCCTTGCAAGTGGCCCTTATGTCTCAGAACCAGCAGCAGCATGTTGAAGACACACTTGGAGTCTCCTCCTTTCCCTCCTCTCCTGCCTCCTTGCCTGTCTTACAAGGCTTGTGCAATTACTCTGGGCCCACCCGGATAATCCAAGATAAGCTGCCAATCTTAAGACTGGCTAATTCATAACCTTAAATATATCTGCAAAGTCCCTTCACAGCAGTATCTACGTTAGTGCTTGATTAATAACCAAGGAACAGGGAACGTTCAGAGGACTCTGTCAAGCCATTTGGGGCTGTTGGCGCTGTTTGTTATGCAGCACAATTACCACAGACCACATGACAGTGAAGACAGGTCTCGAGGAGAGGGTGACCAGAGCAGGGACCTCTGCAAACTGTTTTTCTTCCCATAGGCTTAGCTTGAACTCTTTCAACCCAGCTTCAACTACGTCTCTGATTATAATGCCTAGGGAAGGGCAGAATAACACAGTGGACTCACCTGGTCTCCAGACGACCACAAAGAACAAGCAGTTCCACCAATCCAACACAAATACTGGATAAAAGAGAAATGCAGGCCAGGCACAGTGGCCCATGCCTATAATCTCAGTGATTTAGGAGGCTGAGGCAGGAGGACAGGACATTTGAGGTCAGCCTCAGCAGCTTAGCGAGTAACTAAGCAACTTAGAGAGACCAGTCTCAAAATAAAAAAATTAAAAGAGTTGAATATGTAGTTTTGGGTTCAATCCCCAGTACCGAAAAGAGAGAGAGAAATACACTGTTATTTAAACCACTATATCGTCGCTTAAACAATGACATCATGGCGATTTAGTCTCTTACTGTAACTAATACGAAAACTACACTACAAGGCCAATAAGCCAGTGACTGTGGGATGCCTCAGAGGAAGAAGGAGTGAGTTTTACCAAAGAAATCCTGAAGGGTCGCTAGGCAGAGGCACACGGCCTTAAGCACTCAGGTTACGAGTATCACACATGTAGGGGGTGGGCAGAGTGCTGGGAACTGAGTGACCAGGAGCAAAAAGGAAATGCATCTGATTAAAGACTTACCAAGCAAAGAAGGGCGGGTCTGGGACTGTCAGGAGGTGGCATCAGGGAGGTCCTGTGGAGACCAAGAAGGTAGGATTCCCATGGCCAAGGAGGCTGGACTCAATGAAGGAACATGGCGCTGTTGGTTCATCAGGAGGAGACTGGCCGGTGGGGAGTGGTGTCCAGCTGGGCCTGCCCATGGTGGAGCCCCTTTGGCTCCCAACAAGTCCTGCCTAGAAAGTGCCCCAGAAATGACTGTCCCTCAGTTGACAGTTCAGAGGGATGATTGCCCACCTCTGCCTTCCCAGGACCAAGAGATGCCCCCAACCTCAGTAACTAAGCAGAGATGAACGACCTTCTCGTGATGACACGTATCCCCAGAATGTCACCAGGTTGAGTTTCTTATCATTCAATCAACATTTGCAGCGCGGGGTGCAGTGTGGCCATAAAGGAGGATGAGCTACGACTCCTGTCATTAAGGAGCTTGCCAGCTCGAGATGATATAAGATATGCAGGTGGGAAACTAGGATAAGGAGGAGAAATTGATGCCTACCTTGACAAAGTGCAAGAAAGTGTTCCAAGAAGTCCGCGGAGAAAGATTACTTCTTGCTCGGGCTGCTGGGCGGGGCTAGGGAGGCAGGTGGACGGTATCCCGGCAACACGGGGTGGGGGGCGTGGCCTTCGAGCCGACCCTTGAGAGCTTGCGCCCAGTGAGCCAGAGGGAGCTGGAGAGCCGGTGGGGGAAACGGACGGGCGGGGTGGGGCGTGCTGGGGGCTGGAGCGCGCCACAGGTCACTGCCCCGCGGCCATCCCCTCCCCTTCCTGGCTCTTCACCAAGGGGCAAGCCTCTGCTAGTTCCATACTCTCAGAACTTCAGACGCTCACGTTTTCAGGACTAGCAGGGACGTCCCAGACTGCTCCCTCCCACCTGAGGCCGGAATCCTGCTGGGTCCAGCATCTGCCGCTTCATCCCAGGCACAGACCCTGCAGCGACTGGAGGAATCCAGCCACCACCCCCGCCCCCCCAGTCCAGCCTGCCTGCAGGATGACTTCCTGTGGAGGTCAGGTGCACAGGAACACCCCCTGGGGACAGACTCGGGGAAGGGAGAAGATAACAGATGACACCTCCGCATTTGCTGGGAAGGGCACCCCAAGGATACCTGAGTAGTGACTTTCCCGTTAACACCTTCTCCCCTGCCTCTCTGAACAGGTAGAGAGGGGGCCAGAGGCTGGAAAAAGACCCCAAGCCTTCCATCACCGAAGTAGCAGGGAACTGAGGTCCTAATGGAAGGGCCAGAGCCTCTCACAGTCGGGGAACTGGTGGGGGCACTGGAGAGGGCAGGGGTGGGACCCCGCTTTCTCCTTGTCGGCAGGAAGAATGGAAGGCTTGTGAGAGAGGCCAGAGCCGGAAACTGCACCCAAGTGGACCCCAGCGCACACACTTCTCTCAACCCGAGTCAAGATGAGACAAGCTGTTCTTTCCGAAATCCAACCAGGGAGATGTTAATAATGACTCCTACTGAAAAGTGGGGGTGGGGGCCAGAACACTGAATAATTGAAATTCTTGAGCGCTTGTGTGGAGAGACACAATGTTCTTTGCTGTGTGCAGGAAAGGTTAATAAACACCGGTGACATTGGGCAGCTGCGGAGGACTCGCAGCGAGCAGGGACGCTTCCCGGAAGGACCGCTGTGCTTGGGTGTGTGCTCAAGGCCAGTGCACCTAGCAGGTTCCTCCTGTGCCTGTCCTCCGTCTGCCGGCCCCTGAAGATACCCCAGAGGCATGCAGGGACACAGCGGGACATCCAAGACCTCTATATCAGGAGGCTGGGTGATGTCCCACCCCATCCCCATGTGGACCATGTGGGATCAAGCAGAGAGGCAGGGGGAGGAGGGGGCTGCTTCTAGAGTCCGTGGACCCTCTTCCCGGTGTCTACTCCTCACGATGGAAACATTTTAGATGGAGCCCTCTAGGGCTGGCTATACTTTCCTCCGCGGTCTGTTCGTCCTTATAGCGAGGGACACGCCATGGTGATAGCCACAGGCAGCCACCAGAGTCGAGACACTGTGGATGAGGTCCCAGATGTGCTGGGGTGTGGAGAGGCGGGCACCTCGCAGGGAGAGCCAGCATGGCAGGTGAAGGGGGCCCTGCTGGGAGTTGAGAATTCCCAGGTGCTCCGTTGTCTGCCTGTGGTCTGTCTTCAAGCCGAAACAGTCCGCGCGTGCCAGCCTCATCCTGCCCATGGCCCAGAGCTGCCAGCTCTTGGCAGCCGGACCCCGGGGCGTCTCTGGATGCTGCCGGATGCTTTGATCTCCCCAGCAAGTGCCTGGCGGCAGCGGTTTACTATCTAAATGCCACATCCGGAATCTGACAGAGAAACAAGCGCTTGGGTGACACCCAAATGCAGCATCAACATAGACATGCTGACATTTCCATCTGCCCCTCCGTCCCCAGAGTCCCCATGTGCAAGAGAAGCCACAGGCAGAAAAAGTAGGTCGCCCCGTTCTCAGTAGAACAGACCAGGTGTTCGGCAGAATCTCAGCTACGTGCTGTGGGAAGGTATAGCAAGGGGGTTCAGTGAATAAGGGAGGGGACAATCCTTCGCGCAACTCCCCAACAAGCCGCAGCTGGCAGTGGACTTGGGTCTAGGCCAGTGGTTCTCAACTGTGGATCTGGAGGAGCTTCATTTAAAAACAAAAACAAAAACTAGTGTCTGGGCCTCGCCTAAAACCAATTAAGTGGGCATCTCTGAGGAACAGGCGGAAGCATCCCAGTCTTCAAAATCTCCCCAGGTATCCTGAGAATGCAAACAGGGTTGAGCAGTTTCCTGTCCAGGCAGAAGCTGGACAGCCCTTCCCTTCCCCTGTGATCCTCCCAAGGGGAGAAAGGGCTGAGAGAGAGAAGGTGGTTCCAGCTGAAGATTCTTGCATGGAAACAGCCCCCCCACCCCGGACACACACACCAATGGTCTCAAGTCCCTGGTGACATTACTCTCCATACACAGTGTACTGGGAAGCCCAAGTTGGGGCTCACTCTTGCCCTCGATTCCTGCCTCTTTGGTGCCAGTCTCAGTCCTAGAGTCCCAGCTGTTCTCAAAAGTGTGGTCTCCTGACCATCATTTTCACCCACAATCCTGTTGGAAAAGCAAATACTCATTCTCTACCCCACACCTGCTAAGTTAGAAATCCTAGGGATGCGAGGAAGCAGTTCATGTCTTCACAAGCCCTCTGGGTGACACCGATGAGAGAGCTGGTCCCGGATCATTTTTCTGGACTCCTGACCCTGGCTACTCAAAGTGTGGTCCCCGGCCCAGGAGCCTCTGTCTTACCTGGGACCTGGATGGACATGCAGCATCTCAGGCCCCAGTTAGACTGTGCATTTGAACAGTGTGAAAATGCTGCCAAACCCAGGTAACACCTTGACGGCTCTATGACAAGGATGGACTGGCTAGCCTCATCACCCCATTGCCCCAGGACCTCACCCCTGACCTTTTTAGGGCTTTTAGCGCAGGCTGCAGGTGCTGGGCCCACAAATGACAGAGCCCCTTATCCTTGCCTGAGACCAAGAGGACAGACGTGGCCCTGAGGTCTCCTCAACGGATGGCTGCCTCCACACACCTGCACTGCCCGAAGGGAAGCCAGCACAGAACTGGGCCCTTCGAAACTGCCCAGGAGGTCAGTGTGCTTTGAAGGGGCCACCCTGGGGAATGACCATCTGAACAACTCCAAGGTCAGCACCTGAGTCAGCAGGGCTCCTTCTTGCTCATCCTCCCTCCTGCACCCACGTCCCTCTTGGTCTCCCAGAGCTGCTGCCTCACGTGTGCAGGAGAGAAATGGCAGTTCCCTTAGTCCCTGGAGCAGGACTCAGGGACTCAGACTGAGAGGTGGAGCCAGGAAGAAGGAAGGGCTCATGGGGACGGTGGGGGTGTCTCCCTGATCCCGCTCCTCCCCCCACCCCATCCCTTTGGTTCCTTCCAACAAGTGCCTACTGTGTGTACAGCACAGCACGTTCCTTCTGCCCCTGCTGACCTGTCCCATTAAAGGTTATTAAAAATTAATTCAATATGAGTTTGATATCCTAATGCCTGCTTCTCCAAACAGCCTACAAATAGCTGATTTGAGTCCAATTTGAGGTCTTGATTCAAAGAAAAAAAAAAAAAAAAAAAAGGAAGCCACCAGCCGTCTCAGCCACCAGCCGTCTATCTGTGATTGAATGAGACACTTCCTCTCCTCCCCTGAACCCACAGACAGAGACCATTGCTACTTTCCCTACTGGAGAATATTGTGTATGGAGCTTTAATGTCCCCCAGGACATGGGACCATTACGGAGTGGGAGGGGAAGACATGTTTCCATCTCTGTTCTAATGCACACACACAACCTAATTAAGATTTTACAAACATTCACCCAACAGGAACACACACACACACACACACACACACACACACACACCCCTAAATTAGCAAGGCAAATAGAATCTGGATTAAGTGGCTCTCTTGCCTGTTTCTGTCCAGCCTTAATTAGGTGTCTGTCACAGGGGAGAGGGGTGTCTCATTTCAGTTCTCCAGGCTGCTGTGTGTCCACATCCCGGTGTCCACCACCTTTCCTGGGAATCTCAGCTCTGTGAGGCTGAGCTGCTTTCCAGGGGCTCTCCTCTGGCCTGCTGGAAGGAAGGAATGGGGTCCTGTCTCCCACGCAGTGGCCTCTCTGTGGCACCTGCTCACCAGGGCCCTGTACCACGGAGTTGGCCCTGGCAGAGCCCCACCTGTGGCATTGCCTGGTGGCAATGGGGTTCTGCCAACTCCCTCCAGATGCCAGGCTCTGGGGACAGAGCGCACAGGTTCTGTGGCCCCAGGCTTCCACCCCACCCAGTTCCCACGGTGCCAGCACTACAGCCCCCAAGCTGAGGTCAGAGACTGCTCTCAGCCCTGCCAACCTCTGCTCTCCCAGGCCTTCCGCCCCACTCCCCACCAGAGGAGTTGGAGCTGAAGATTCTAGCATGGAAACAGCCCTCATGCCCCGTGTTTCAGCTGGAAACCATCACAGGACCAAAGAAACAGAGGAAAATGCAGGAGATAATTGGCTTCCTCCCTCTTCGCCTGTCCCTGGGGCTGTTTGGGAAAGTACATTTTCTTCACATGTGTAGAAAATTAAATGTGTGTGCTTTTGAGGAGCAGCGGAGGGGAGGTTGAAGGGACATGTCACAGGTTCGTGTGTGCAGGTTGGGGTGGGGGCAGGGCCGGGGAAGCAGGACCGAACTCCTGGGAAGAGGGAGGAGCCCGGGGACCAGCACCCAGAGGACATGCCCAGCAGCCCCTCCTTAGAGCAATAGCTACACCTGTCAAGTGACTCTTACTCAAAATGGGCCGCCAGGGTGCAGGAAGAACAAGGTCAAGCTGCAGGAGAAACCAGAACCTGTTGCCTTTGAGTGAGTCTGTCCCTCAACTGGACCAGCAGTCTGCAGCGCCTGTCCATCCCAAGACCAGTGCCCCAGGCATCCTCTGCAATATTCCTCTGGTCACATGGGGACAGGGTCGGGAGTCCATGATGAGGGCTGTGAAAAGAGAGATGATAAAACCGAGGCCCAGGAGATCTCTGAGATGTCTTGGCTCCGAGCTCAAGAGACAGAGGACTCATTGGTTTCCCCGGCCCCAGAAGGGTGGGGCTTCTGCTCTCCTTGACCAGCAACAGAAGCAGCAGAGGGACTTGGCACAAGGGAGACCAGGGAGGCCGCTGGGTGGATGTGTCGAGGAAGTTTGCAGATTTGTTTTAATTCAGTGGTAACTTCTACAGTACAAGTTGCCTGACATGGAGAAACGGGCGGAACAGACTTGCCTTTGGGGTATTTATAGTCCGGACAGAAAATGATTAATTATCAAAGCAGTGGTGGCCAGACAGCTGGACCTAAGGCCACCAGCTGCTCTAAGGAAAGGTGGGCACGTGATGTCTGGCTGGTGCCCCGAAGTTTCACAGTCTCTGGTCAGTCTTGACCCTCTGGGAAGACATCCACCCACCTGTACAACCTGCCCTGTCCTGGAAGGACACCACTCTGTCCCCGCCCCAGGATAGCTGCAGCAACCACAAAAGCAGGCGGGCCCCTGTGAATTGGCTGAAGTGACACTCACTTTGTATACACATGTTTACAATCAGGGCCAGATGGTGAAGCCTTGGATTCGCTTCAACGCGCCGCCACTGGCCACTTGAGCGAGCTTAGCTGAGCTGGGCCTCGCACGTGGCCCACGGCAGCCTCGTGGGAGGGGGCAACCCCTTCCTCCAACACCCACCCTCAGGTCTGCTTTGATCTGAGAAGATATTTATTAGCCCTCGCCCAAGAGCAGCCTCCGCCTTGCCAGCTGTCAGAACCTCTTATCAAATCCCCCGAATTCTCCAGACGGAGGGAAGACGCCTAACCCACTCTGATAGCTTCCAGAATTTCTTTCCCTCTTCTCCCTCTTTGTGAAAAATAAGTAAATAAATAAATAAAGTGCACTTGATGGAAAGAAGCTTACAAACGATCACCCGATGACAGTATTTATGTTGCCAAATTATTTGTACTGGCAGGAAGAGAGGGCGGACTGATCGCAGATCACACGCAGACATTATCTACCAAACTGGGAAGGAGCCTTAAGTGACACGAAAGAGAAAAGGGAGGAGGGGGAGGACGTTGGCAGAGTGCCAGAGACCGAGCAAGGCCCTGGGTTTCCATCTGCTTCCTCCCCAAAGAGAGTCGCAACGGCCCCATGGGGGACAGCTGCACTCTGGGGCCAGGCTAAGGGGACTGTGCCTCCAAGGAGACCCGAGCAGAGCGTGCAGCTGGCAGCCAGTTGAGAAGAGGAGAAGGGTGCAGAAAGACCAGCAGCCCTCATGCCCCGTGTCTCAACTGGAAACCATCTCAGGACCAAAGAAAGAAAGAGAGAGCGAGGGAAGGAAGGGAGGGAGGGAGGGAGGGAGGCAGGAGGGAAAACTAGAGGGAGGTGCTTGTTATCTCCAGTGTGCGAATCATAGTCAGAGTAGGAAGTAACAAAAGTTTTTGGAAAGGACACTCCGGAACATCCTCCATTGGAATGAGGGTATCCTGTTAGCATTGTCCCTCTGAGTGACTATACCTTTACTGCAGGAATGGAATCACTATTCAAAACGACTTTGTTTCAGATCCCGAATGTCCCCTAGATGCTCATGCTAGGCAGTGCAGCGATGTTCACAGGTGAAATGATTGGATGCCCAGGGTTCTGACCTCGTCCCTGGCCTAAGCCATTTGGTGGATTCATACTTGGAATGGACCGCTGAGAGGTGGTTAAAAGCTGTAGGCAGGTGGGATCCAGCTGGAAGAAGCAGGTCACCAGGGGCATTCACCCCCACCCCCACCGCCACCGACTGCGTTTGTCCCTGGCCTCTTCCTGTCTCTCTCTCTGCTTCCCTGCTGCCGGGAGCTGAGCTGCTTCCTCCACCATGCTCTTCCACCATGATGTTCTGCCTCACCTCAGGCCAGAGCGATGGATTTGGCTGGCCACAGATGGAGACCTCTGAAACCTTGAGCCACAGTTAAAGTACATGTTGTTTTTGTCAGAAATGTGCAAAACCTGATTAACACAGCCTTATTTTGAAAGTCACATTTTGAGTCAGTGTGTGAGAACGTCTCACAGCCAATAGTCATGACTTCGGTTGTGTAGCGGGAGGAGCTGGTGGTAGAATTCTGAAATGGTTTGTGCCATAGCAGGTTCCAAATGGGGCCCGACTGAGCCCCTCCCCCACTCCCAAAACATGCAGCCCACAAGAACCAGCTTTGTTATCTCTGCAACGGTTCCAGAGGATCTGCCTGGGTCTCCTGTTCAAGGTGATTGCAAAGGGGAGCTGCAGAGACAATCTCTGCCTTGGTGCGTTATGGAGTGGAACCTGCAAAGGGGAGGGCCGATCATATTCTCCTGGAAGAACCTACACCCACCTTAGAGTCAGAACACATGTCCAGAGACCAGGCCCAGCTGTCCCCTCCTGTCCACTCAACCATTTACCTCCCAGGCAAGCATAGGCTCAAGTCCTAGGGAGGCTGGATTTTGGTTCTGCTTTGATCATTGTGAGTCCCCAGAGACTAGAATAAAGTCCAGCACATAACAAATGCTCAATAAAACTTCATTAAATAAATGACCCAAAGATACAATATTGAGGTTCAAAGTAGGAAAAGGTGAACCAGGCGGCCAACTTCTGGAAGGGCCTCCCTGACCCCACCTCCTGATATTCACATCCTCCAGGAGACCCCTTCCATGTTGTGCCCTGGTTGGGCTCTGTGTCCAAGAGAATAGGAGAGAAGGGAAGATGTGTCACTTCTGAGATCAGTTACAAGAGATACAGCAGACTGGGGGAAGCCAGCTGCTGTCAGGAGAAGCACAATGGGGGTCCCACATGGGGAGGAGCCAAGGCTTCCTGTAAGCAGGTGGCTAGACACGGAGGCCTCCACCAGCTGCCAGGTGAGAGCGCCATTTTGGATGTGTTCCTCCAGAGACACTCAGGCCTTCAGATGACCTGAAAGACCCTGAACCACATCCCTCCTGCTGAACTCTCCCAGATTCCTGGTTCACAGAAATCAGCCATGAGATCATCAAAGTGTGGTGTTTTTTAGCACCTACGTTTTGGGACAACATGTTATTCAACACTAGACACCTGATACCAAGAGGAGGTGGGGAAAAGGGCAGATGCTACACGGATGGATCCCTTTTTGCAGGAATTCACAGGCTGCATTTTACCCTGAACCCTGGTCCTCTATTACAAATACCTCTTTATAAAGAAGAAATGGTGGTGTGGCTGGTGACACCTATCTTGTGATCAAGATTACAGATCGCACGAGTTTTCAGACCCCAGGACCCCTCGACTCCAGTTGCTACTCTTCGTTTCCACTCCTGGCTCCCCTCTGAGGCCTCCCCTTGGATTAGGAGAGGGGGCTCCATTTCCTCTATGACTTTTTTTTGTCTCATTTTGTCGCTTGACTTTCCCAGGTAGTGCTGGGCTCCAGCAGCTGGACCTGCACCTGGCCTGCTTACTACAGGGCTGATAGGGGGCGGGGCCCAGCTCTCCTGGCCAGCCCCCTCCCCGGCAATCAGGCACCACAGCAGGGTGGGCGGGGGAAGGAAGAGAGAGAGGGACTCATCCTTAGTGCTTGAGCTAATGAGCTGAGACTGAAAAAGTAAAACCCGAGGACTGTGGGATGGAGGGCAAGATTGGAGACGTCGGAGGCCATGATTATTTAGAAGACACAGCGGCAAATTGAGAGTGAGCTGGTTTTCATTGCTGGATAATGAGCCCAAATGGTGGAGGAAAGGCTGGCTGGCGGGGAGACTGAGAAGAGAGCCTTTTCCTGCTCTCCTTTGGCAGACAAGAGCCAGGGAAGTGAAGGGGCCCCAGAAGACAAGTGGCTGGGAAGAGGTAAAGAAGCCAGATGGGCACCTCTCTACTTTATTGCAGAGAATAAATAGATCCTCGCATTAGGGACAAGGAGCCAGCTTCTGCTCTGGCTGCGTGTGGCTGTGAGCCGTGCCTGTAACCATCTCCTGGATGCCTTACGGACCAGAGGATGACCTGAAGCCTGCACAGGAATGTCTGTGTCCTACACTCAGACATGGGCCACCACAGAACCCAGGGCCAGGGCGACAGCCCTGCCGTCTTCACAGGGTTCCCTCAGACCAACAGACATGGCCTGGTAGGGGAGGGGGAGACCCAGGTGGTCCACCCTGGGTCATAGTGACCCTCGTTGCAGGAACACTAACTGTGACCACTCCGAGTGGACCTCCAGAGCAGCATGACCTGCCTGGACACAGGACCCTGGGAAGCATGTCCAGGGTCTTGAGTTCAGATTTCCCAAGTAAAACCGAGAAAACCCAGAAAAAAATTGAATTTTAGATAAACAGCAAATAGTTTAATATAAAAATGAGGCATACTTATAATAGAAATTGCTCAGCATCTGAGAAAGGAATCTAACCCCGTGTCTGGTAGTTTATCCGGCAATTCCCCTCTCCGACCCACCGGGCCCGCTCCTGTTGCCCAGGCCATCCTTCTAGACGGCGCAGTCTGTCTCTGAGTCAGCCTTCAAGAGACACGGAGACCAGGGTGAGGCCCGCTTCCACTGCGGTGCAAGGCATCACACCGCAACTCCATGTTTCAATCAACCCCTTTGTCACGCTGGGAGGACCTGGGCAGGGCACGTAGGAACGTGCTGTGCTCCACTGCATGATCTCTGGGGCATCCGCAGGGAGGACTCAATGTCTGGGGACTCCCAGCTGCTGGAGACCGGAATCACCTGGAACATACTCCTCCCCTGGCTGCTGGTTTATGCCAACTGTTGGCTGGGACCTTAGCCGCTCTCCCTCTCCAGAGCTGAGTGCCCTCCCATCATGGCGGCCTCAGGTGGTGGAATTTCTTCAGGTGGTTCTGCACTCCGAAGGGGATTCCCAACATCCCCGGGCAGGCTGCTCACACCTTTCCTGGCCCAGCTCCATGTCTGTGGTGCTGCTTCTAGCATAACCTGTGAGGGAGTCACAAGTCCACACAAACTTAAGGGAAGGGGACCAGACCCCCATCTTCTCAATGGCAGGAGAGCCAAGGATCTGTGGCCTTAAACACATAAAGACTGGCCGTGGAAGGGGAGGAGCTTATGGCTTACATGGGAGGTAGGAACGTTCTGGTGACAGAGGTACCCAAAGGAGGAGACAGGAGTGGGGGCCAAGCTCCCTGAGAGTGGAGGCAGCCGGGAATCCGGAGGCCTGGGTGGGAGGAGGACCCGGGGAGCTGGGGCTATGTTGCCAGGATGGCAGGGATCCAGGTCCAGAAGACACCACGACCCACGGGGAGGAGAGGCAGCAGCCAGGGCGTGGGAGGCATCAGAAAACACCAGAAGTGTTCCTGGCCACGGGTGGTTTACACGGTGCTTTAGCAAAATCGTCTGCCACCAGAATTGCATTCGACTGCCACCATCTGCATTGATCCAGCTCACAGGTCCCCAGGCTCCCGCTCCACTCCCACCCATCTGCACACCGAGTCCCTGCATCCCCCGTCTCCACTTGAGGACAGAAACATCTGCCTGCTGCAAAGCACCCTCCTCCCACCCCCGCCAAAGACGGTCTGGGCTGCCTCTCAGGGGTGGGACTGAGTGTGCACACCTCTGAACTGCCCAGCCTCGGGACTGGGGGTGGGATGATCCCCAGCCAGAGAGCAGGGAGTGGTCGGACACAGAGGGCCAGGCGGGGTGCTGAGGGGCCGGCGGCCCTCCCCACCCTGCTTCCAGCCTCGACCTCCGGCCTCCTGCCCAGAGACTCCAGGTGCTGGCTAGCTGTAGCCCTCTTCTCGGGCACTTGCCTCTGGGAAGCAGCAGGCAGGCCCGATTGTCGCTTGCCGTGGGAGTTGGCCCCACATGGCGACCGTGTCTTTTGAAGCTGCAGTTAATTGGATCTCACAGCATCCTCTCTTGCCTGGCCCTTATTAAATGGCAGAGAGGAGAGAAGGACAGGAGCAGCTGATGGCCACCGGGAAGGCAGCTTAGGACGGTGGCCTCTTGGTGGAAAGTAATCAATGCCAGGAATGCTGGTCCTCCTGGAACATCGCCTGCGCAGACAGCGCCTGGAACGGAGGGAGGCTGCGGAGAGGTTGGCCACTGTGCAGCCATCAAGTCACAGGCGGCCGTGGGCTCACCCCATACCTACACAGTGGTGCAGGTGCGTGTGGATCACCCATATGCATTCACACCCGGCTAAGCAGTGACCTGGGTCCTTGTGACCTGTCCAAGGGCCAGGTGTGCAGCGTCTCAGAACTGCTGCCCTGGTGTTTGGATGGAGGCCAAGTCACCCAGGCTTTAGCTGGCTCTGTCTGTCCTGCTGTTATGTCTGTCCTGGTATTTGCACCCATCTCCTTTCCTGTTGGAGAGGGACAGAGATTCATTAGCAATTTTATTCCTCCCACACCACCATCGGCCCATAACTTCAGGGAAGAGGGTGACTTATTCAAGATGACGGTGGCAGAATCAGCTAGTGTGGGAGGCTGAAGGTCGGTCTTGTCCTTCCCTCCCTGGGGAAGTACCACACACCCACACCCTCACCTGGTGTCAGGTGGGCAGAGAGCACTTCCTGCCCCTTGACCTCAGGCTGCTTTGGCCTCTGGCAAGGAACCAGCACAAGGTAAGCAAGAGCGTGGCGTGGGCCTGTCTGAGCATCCTGAGCCTCGCAGGCGGCTGCCGCCCAAGAAAAGAACCTACCTGGCAGCCAGCTAGTTCAGCTGGCCCCCGCCGGGTGGCAGAAGAGCAAGTAGCTGGGGAACAGAGGCCTACCTATGTGCCCCAGTGAAGTCCCAATGCTGCTTCCACCACGCCCAACCTTGGCCACGACTGGCAATGTGGTCCACCTCACCCCGTATGCAGAAATGCATTCTAGTATAAATAAATGCATTTTTAAAAAAACCTCTCAAAGCTTAGAGGTAATAGAAAGTTATAAGAAAAAGACCTGTGGATGTACCCATGGAACTAATGAGTGAGGCAATCATCAAGCGTGGTAAGCAAACTGAAACCACATGGCACCTACTAGAGATAGTCCTGTTTCTTTAAGATGGTGAAGTTAACACCCAAGGAGGGGGTGTGGGTAGGACTTTAGGGCAGCCTTTCTCCGTAGAGGGGTGGGAGGAGGTTCCTAGGCAGATCTTGCTTAAGGGTTGTCAGGAAGATGGAAATCACTTCTAGAAGTAGGCCGAGTGGAGAGAGGAGCAGAGCCCTGAGGAAAGAACCGGGGAAAGAGGTTCTGTCCAAGTTGAGGCCACACGAGCATACTCTTGCATGAGGGCAACACCCTGGTCCAGCCCAGAACTGTGGCAGGGATGCTGTCTATGCATCCAGGAGCTGTTTGACCCAGAACCATTTCCAGTTCTGTGGTCACGTCAGGGTGCCACGCCCAGCAGAGGCGGTCTGAAGCGGAGGAGCACGGTTAGTTTTTGCTGCAGAGCCGAGCCCAGCAGGGGTGCAGCCAGCTGTGAGGCAGCGTACACAGCTGGTCCTCTGGGCCTGCTCAGCGTAAGCCGTCTGGCCTCTGGGAAGGATGCGCCAAGGGGACCAGGATGCTTCCACCAGACACCCGGGGCAGCAGCCTGGGCAAGCTTCCTGCACCTGGTCTTTGGGACTGGACAAAGCCTTTACAGTGCCTGGACCTAGGGACGGAGGAAAGCAGGCACGCTTGCCACACAACACCAAACAGGATCGTTGAAAGTCCTCACTTGTCAGGGAAAAATTGAATTAGGGGAAAAAAAAAAAAAAGACCACAAAGTGAAACTGTTTAAAATATCAAAAAACCCACAAATGCTTGAGCGCAACTTTATATTTACAAAGAAATGCCAAATGACGAAACGGTTTGTTTTAGCTTACTTTTAACAAAAGCAGGCGATGAATGCGACTCCTTTTTAATTGTTCGAGTGAACAAAGAATAAAACGTTGATTTGAGGGGCCTAATTTTTCCAACAAGATTGATAGCGCTGTAACGGCAGCCTTGATTCCGCATTTGACTTGTGCAGTGCAATCAGAAAGAGGACATATTTGCAATAAAAGTGTGTGTGTGTGTGTGTGTGTGTGTGTGTGTGTGTGTGTGAAGGCATTATCAATTTTCCCAATGGCCTGTCTTAATCCTCTAAAATTCAAACCCTCCCTCTCTCTTTTGAAGTGCCTGTCATTTCATCGGCCTCGTCGATGTTCTCTTCCGTCATTGTTAACAGGCTGCAGATGCCGCTGTATCCACATTTGCAAGTAGCCTCGCGTGGGATTCAAGTAATTCTCCATGATCACTTTGATCAACCTCAGGAAACTTTGCATCTTTTGTAAACTTTGGAATTGTCTCGTGTTATACTTCAGAGTAGTTGCAGCATGTGGCTGGACAGGAACAGACTGACCCACAATTATGTTGATGAAGGGTGGGAAGACGGATTGGCACCAAGCGTGAGGGTGCGGGTGTCCAGGCAGAGTTTGTAAGAGGTCAGCTCATGAGCAGACCTTTTCCTGCTATGGCAACTTTGGATTTTTTGTGCAACCATGTAACTTCTGGGACTCAGTTAAAGGGTCATTAACCACCATATGTAAAGAGCTCATACCAAGCAATGAGGGAGAAAAAATGGACAGAAACAAAAACCTTTTATGAACAACAAGGAGAGAAGTGCAAGAGACTAATAACCACAGAGAAAAACATTCAGCTTCACCATCAACAAATGCACAACAAAGCAATATTTCTCCATCAAATGAATGTTTTTAAATTATAATTCTCGATGCTGCTAAAGCTATAAAGAAGTGGGCCTTCCTTCTGAACTGTTCCGAGGTGTAAATTGGTACAGACTCTCCAGAAAACAAATGCAAAGCTGTAACCAGCCTTCAAATTATTTCAGCTGCATCATATTTTTTTTATAAAGCCCCACATTGCCTGGGCATATCCTCACAGCATTCTCAAAATGAACAAAGACTAAATCAAATGTTGATTTTGAGGGCGTAATTTTTCTAGGGAAAAAAAATTTCGTCTAGTGGCACAAAACAATATCCTTCAGTTTGAGTGAAGTTAATTGCTTCTCTCCAAAGCTTGATCTCTCTCTCTCTCGGAGGCCACTGTGCACAGGAAATAAAGACCTTCCTCTCTGGAGGGTCTCCACAGGCAGGGGCAGGAAGCCGAGCAGATCTGCCCCAAGACACCAACCAACGTGAGCAGCTCCTGCGCCAGGCAATGGGCTCCTCTGCCACCTGCTCCAGGTTCTTCTGCAACCAAGTCCAGCGACTCTATGTTCCAGGTCTGTGTAGGGCTCCCAGGCACAGAGCAGCTGCATGTTTGGTTCTTGATGGACAGGTGTCTGCCACATGTGCCCAGGGGTATCTCTAGGTGACAGAGTTAGGGAGTGCTAAAATTCTCTTCTGATTTTCTGTGGATTTATCCATCTGTACAATGAACAAGCATCACATTTATAATCATAAAAGGAGATTTTTCTTTTAAAGGAGACAAAAAGGGGGGGATAGCAAGAACAAAGCACAGAAATAGAACTGAGAGGAGAGGTAGAGGAAATGTTAGGACAATTCAGAGGCTGGAGCTTCAATAGCGGGTGGGTTGGGTGGAATCAGACAGCAAGGGTCCAAAATTATCCGCATTGAAAGAGCATTTATTGCTAGAGGCAGTGAGGAGCCAGGAAGCCTGAGAAGGTCACACCATGTGGGGGCACAATTGGGACACAGTAAGTTCTTTGGAGAAATCATTGGGCTGCTGAGTCCATCCTTTCCTGAAGCATACCCCACCTCTAGACTTTTCCCGCACATGCACCAATAAATTCTCTGTACTTTTTCATCCTCTCTGAGGCAGATTTTCCATTACTAGGAACAGAAAGTATTACAACAACTAGTAGAATTTCAAAGGAAAGATGGATTGAGTCAGATGTCAGTGGGCCTGCCACTTTCTATGCCAATCAAAGTAGGGCCAGTCTCTTTCGGCCCAGAATAATTCACCAAGCCTTCCTCTTCCTGTTGGCGAGAGTGGGATGCTTGTAGGCTCTCTTCCCAGCAAAAGGACAAGTACTTCCTCACCTAGATGAGCACAAGATTGGAGTTTCACACGTCCATCTTGCAGGCATAAGATCCACGCAGGCTGCGTCGCATATGAGATCTGCAGAGAATACCACAGGCAAAGAAGGACAGGCCACAAGTGTCCCTCTCAGACGTCAGGTGCATAGGAAAGGGGTGCTGTCACAGGGCCCATCCTGATTCAATAGGTCTAGGGTGGGCCCAAGGCTCCACATTTCCAAGAAGCCCCCGGTAATGCTCTGGCAATCAGAGTCAGGTCAAGGAGCACCCCTCCCTGTGGCTCCCTGCCTCTGGTATCAGGTGTCCCCTCCCCACGACCCTTCCTAGCTGGTGACTTTAGCACATCACTTATCCCGTCTAAACCTGACGTGTGGCATGGAGTAACAGCAGGTCCAACCTGTCAGGACGGCGATGAGAAGAAACCCGTGAGGCAGCTCCGTGCCTGGGGTGGAGCGTGTGCTCAGTCGGCGGGGCCGTTTCCTCCTCCAACCCAGCAAGAAGCCCATGCGGTCCAGGATTGGAGTAATGCCTCACGTAAAGGCCACTTTGTTCTTAGTTAGCTGAGAATAAATGAAATGCAATTAAAAATCTCTTTCAGAACCTTTCAAAGAACATCAAAGGTGATTCATTCCGCCCCTGTCGCCAAACTCCCGAAACATAACTCTCTCATTTCCGCCCGGTCGGAGCCCCAGGCTTCCTCTCCCACCTCGCTCTGGCCCCACAAATTCTGCTGCGCGACCGCTTCACTCCCCTGCCTTCCTTCTTGGTTTGGTCTTCCTTTTGCTCTTCCGGGGTGTGGACAGCATTCAGTTTTACCTTTTTGTCTACTCCCCAAATTCCGCACAACCAGGAGAACTGGGAGCTGGCTGAGCATGTCCCTGGGGTCTCCTCTGGTCACCTGTGGAAGGACGCAACCCCAGCCGATGCAATAAAGGGGATGTTGAGGCAACAGAACTCAAGTGTCGGGGAGTCAGGAGGACAGGTGCAGAATGGGGCTGGCTCAGGACCCGGCTCCTCCTCCCCCGGCTCTGCCTCTACAGGACTGGCATCAATTTCAGCTCCTCAGAAGCTGGTCAGATCCAGGGGGAGAGTGTCTGCTGCCCTTAGGCCTCAACAAAGGCCCAGCATTGAGGTTTGTTGGCTCTGGTTGGCCCACCATTAGACAGAGAGGAAACAGACTTTTAGCAATGTGACATTCTAAGAAAACTGTGTGAAGGGTCTGTATGAGTCAGCTCAGGCTGCTGTGACAAAATACCATAGACCCAGTGAGTTAAACAACAGGCATTTATGTTCCCAGGAAGTTGAAGGCTGAGTTCAGAGGCAACCTGTGGGGCTCTGGGGAGGGCTCTTTGCCTGGCTTGCAGATGGCCACCTTCTCCCTATGACCTCGCACGGCAGAGAGAGTCAGTAAACTCTCTGGTGCCTCCTCATCTAAAGATAATCATGCAGGCCTCACCCTCAGGACCCCACTGGTCCTAACTACCTCTCAAATGCCCTGTGTCCAACACCATCACACTGGGGGCTAAAGCGTCAACATTAGCTCAAAACACGAGCCTTGTCGTAATCTTTCCTACCTTCCACTGAAGCCCTGACCTCTGCCCTCCCCACCACCCCCTGTGACTCGATGCTACCTAAACCCTTTCTTTCCCCTGGCTGCTTATAGAGTGCTCCCTCGTGCATACAAAATAAACCTGGCCTTTTCTCCTGCTGATCTGCCTACTGTAGCTTAACCCGCAGGCTCCAACCCCTTGTACCTAAATTGGTAAAGGAAAAGCCAAGCATCGTAAAGATGCAAATACGTATTCCTCATTTCCTTAATAAGGTTCCTGAGGGGACAGAGAATGTTCTCGCCCACCTCCTGGTCCACAGGTAGCATCCATGCCAGCTCTTCCGTTTTCTCAACGTGCACAGTGTAAGCCCCCTCCCGTCCTGGCTCCTCTGACAGCCCCCGTGTCTGCAAGAGGGCCTTGTTTTTAGGACTTCCCGTACTTGCTGGGTTGTGTGTGTGTGTGTGTGTTGTTGTTGTTGTTTTAAATCCAGAGACAGAAATTTGAATCCTCCAGTCGGGATAACTTGACCCCTTGTTTGGGGGGTCTAATGGGCCTCTAGGATGGAGGAGGCTGGCACCCACTCTCAGGGTTAAAATAAAGACAACAGGAGCCGGCAGCTGGAGACAGAGGAGAACAAATGTTCTGCATACAAATGAAAGTGTCCTCTGACATCATGATTGCTTTTACGGGCTAATAAAATTCCCTCTCCCGGGGCACTTCAGAGGGCTGGGGCCCTGGACCTAGGTCTCCTGAGGGAGGTGAGGGCCCAGTGACCTGGGGTGGGGGATGCCATGGCCCCAGGGCACAGGCGGGACTTGGAGCTCCTCTCCCGGGTTGCCCTTCCCTCTGCCTGCCCCAAGGCTTGGAGAAGCGTGTGGAAGGCCAGTCTGCGGGACAGGGCTGTTGCGTGCGACAACTGGCCCTGGTCTGTAGCATTTGCCAGTTCCAAGGTGTGAACGCTCCCCCCACGGGACCACATCTGCTGGGCTCACAGAATGCCAGCTGCGTACCGGCCAGGCCCATGCGGCCAGCTGCAGGCTTCTCTGCTGTGCCTGCAGACAGTCACAGGATGACAGAGGAGTCCAGCCAAGGCCAAGCTGCGCTCTCCGGCTGGGAGGACCCGAGATGGAAACATGTGAGTGGTCCCCAGAGTCCCAGGAGCCCTCGGAGAGGGAGATCAGGCTTCCCGTGGCCAGTGTTACCTGGGAAGCAAGGCCAAATGCTCAGCCACGTGGTTTACCTGGGCTGGTTAGAAAGTGCCTCGTGTGCCGCTGGCCCTGGGGCTCCCCAGCCCGTGCTCCCTGCCTGAAACCGCCAGCCAGCATGTGTCTCTGGGCACCAGGAGCGACACGGGAAGAGTAGGCACCCTCGGGTGGCTCTGCAGAACTGTTGGGGAGTGTGTCCTCAGGCGCGTCCCTGTGCCCGTGTGTGTCAACACAGAGGCCAGAAAGTGCCACCGCTCCAGCCACCTCCCTTCACCACATCCAGCACCTGGGCAAAGTGGGACGAGGTGAACCAAGAAATGCAGAGACCTGGGAGAACAGAGTCTTTCATTTAATGAAGCAATCTGGTCCCCTCCCTCCAGGGCTATGCAATGAATAAATTTGCAATCACCATCTCAAGGGTGCAAGAAATGGTGCATGACTTTATTTTCTTTAAGTCAAATTCAATCTGACTCCAAAGCCCATCCCATGAGAATGGCAAGAAACAATCTTGTTCAATGTTGGGGCTCCCTCCCCGCCACCTCCCTCCCCAGGGTCATTTGAAGGAGACAGCAAATTCTTGCCAAACTAAAACTTTGGGGGAGTCTGTGGTCTATGCTGGTCCCCAGAAATCCAACAGCCCCTGGTCCCCATGCTAGGCTTGGGCTCTGCCAAGGCAGGAGGCTTGCTGCCTGGCCCTCCACACCCCACAACCCTGCCCACAGGGCACCTCAAGACATTAAGAACGCCCATCTCCTCATTCCACCTTGGGGACAATCTGCCCCTTCCCTGAAAATCCTTAGTGCTCTCTCTCCCCATTCTGGGCCACCAGCACAACGTCCTTGGAGAGCCCAGGCTTTCCCAGAGACCCGGAGAACAGAGGTGGTCCTCTGGGCCTTGGCATTCGGCTCTGCAAGTGCCCCAAGCCAAGCAGGTAGCAGAGGACACCAGGGTGGGGGCGTGGGGAATACAAGGACCAAACCAAATGGCCCCCGACGCTGGATGCCTGCACTTTGATGGAAGGGACTCACCGATTCATCACCATGTGGGTCGCCTGCGATGGGGAGAAGAAATGAGCATCAGGAGGCTGTGGGGAGGGGAGAGGGGCTCCCCACATGGCGGCGGGGGGGCAACTGCTGCGGCACCTGGGAAATTTCACTAGAGTTGACAAAGGAGCAGTGGCCCTACCAGACAGCTGTTGCATCTTCCCATCTGAGATGGACAGACAGCTTTCCAGGGCTGATTCCCTCCTGGGAACACGGAGCCCCCGCCCAGGTCCCTGGTCTGAGCTGTCAGATCTCCTAGGGAAGTGCTGGTCTTTCCGTCCTCTGTCTTCCACCTCCTCCCTCCATCATCCTACCTGCCTCCTCTCATCCTCTCCTTTCCGGAGCCCCTTCCCCTTTCTCAGTCCCGCCGGAAGCTCCTATTTGCTTTCTTCTGCATGACTGGACACTAAGACACACTCACCAGAGCTGGGAGAAAGGAACAGGACAACTAGGGTGGCCTCCTCCCTGGTGAGGCAGCCAGCGTCGCTGCGGGAGTCCGGCAGGGCTATCCCTCTGAACACGTGGCCGTGATCAGATCTTCCCACTCCCTGCATGCTCCACCCGCATCCTCCCAGCAACTGAGTGACAGAAGTCAGGAGATCAGGATGCAACGCCTGGTGACATCTTGAACCCCAAACCTGTGGCTCGGGAAGCCTCAGTTCTCCTTCTCAGTTCAAGAAATCCACAGCAGCCCAAACTGCCTTCAGGCAGCTTCCATGGCTGGGTCCCCACCTCTCCTCAAAAGACCCTGGCCATAGAGGTGGGAAAACCGTCCACCTTCCCCAGGCACATCCCTGCAAAAATAGCGATAATAACTGCAATTAACAGAGTGTCTGTCACGATTGGTTTCTTCTCAGCCACTCTGAGAATAGGAGCCTCCCCTTTACAGAGGAAGAAAGGAGGCCCAGAAAAATCTCTTATCTGAGTCTGTGCCTTCATAAGCCCAGGAGTAGAGTGAGCTTACAGTATCACCTGCCCTTTAGGGTTGCAACTTTGTTACAGGGACCAGAGGAGTGGAACCACCATCCCCACACCCCGGGTGATTAGTGAGCCTGGGGTCACTGACAGATCCAGACAGCTCAGACCAAAGGGAGCAAACAGAGCCCTGAGCAAAGCTGTGAGGCCGGAACACCACCAAAGTGGTGGGGAGCAGGTTGGGAGGCTGGTGAGATTGCGGGGGCGCAGGCGGGGTCCACGCATAACCCGAGCAGACTCTGCCCAGGAGGTCAGCACCACCGGATTTGCCTCTGTCCACTGGGGCACTGCTCCTCAGTGGGAGTGGCTCCAGTAGCCCCCAGAGGTTGCTACTGAGGGGCAGACTCAGACTGGGGGGTCAGGGGTGGGGAGGGAGGACCTGCGTTTCTACAGCCACCAAGTGATGCGGATCTGCTGGTCTGTGACCACATATCGAGAAGCCAGGTTTGAGGGTCCTTCTGACTTCGAGAGGGTTAAACTGACATGGTGAGCTGACCGGGACATCTCCGCCTCCTCAGAGTCCCTCTCTGGCTCTCAGAAGGAATGCAGATCCTAGAGGCCTGTGTGGCCCCAACCAGGCTGCCCGCATGCAATGGGACCTCACCACATTTTGTGTGGCCGAACCCTGCACCAGAGCAGCCTAGGGGACTGGAGGGACTGAGGAAAGTAATACCCTCACAGCTTGGGGGATGTAAATAAGGAAAGTCGGATCCATAAGTAATTACTTTTTAATTAATTAGGAATGATGAAGAGTGAGGACCCAGCGACTCTTGGGTGGAGGGGTGTTAACTGTAACAGCTTTCTCTCCTGCTCTGCTCAAATTGATTTGCTGAGGAGGAGGCGGAGGAGAGGGATCACCCTGGGTCTGGGGGACAGAGGGGGCAAGGCAGGGAGAGAGGGACATCCCCTCCCGGGATCAGGGTGAGCTCCAGGAAGCCTGGCCAAGGCTGGGGAATTCTCTCCAGCCCATGGCAAAGTCTCCTCCCCGGGGAAGAGACAGTAAGTAGAAGGAAGGTCTTGGGCCTCCCTTTCCAACCTTGCACTCACCGGTTAATCTCCACACATACCCTGGGGCTGGCTGCCGGCAGAGTCAGGGAGACCCTCTCCAGTGGCAGGACCCACCTTTGGGTGGGAGAAGGAGCGAGGACAGGTGACCCTGGAAGGGTGCTGGGGTCCACACTGCTTCTACTCACCCAGCGTCCTGTACAGCGTAAGCCCAGACCCGCTACTCCGGCCACTCTGGTGTGTGGTGAAGGGGCCTGATTCCTCGTCCACCCCGTGCTGGGAAGAATCACATCATTCCAAGATAGGAAAGCCGTCCACCAATACTCTGCTTCCCAGTTTGTACAGGAGGCCACACGGGCTCTCAACACATGTACACCCATCAGCATCCGCAGTGGGTCACTCCCCCTCCCCCACTGTGCAGCCCCCGCCAGGGGACCCCTCTCCCCGCTCCATCGCAGTGTGGGGGCTCCGCTTTGCTGTAGTTTAACCAGGCAGCCAGCAGGAAGGGGAAGGGCAGAAGGTTTTCTTAAGCCTCTGGAGGGAGGCTGGGACGAGACTGGGTAAGCAAGATGGGGTCCCCTGCAGCCTGGAATTTCGACAGGATCCCAACAGCCCAGCACATCTGTCCATCCACCCCCTAACAGGTGAGCTTGCCTCGGGCTTCGCAGCGCACCTGCAAAGCTAGGAAGCATAATCACAGAGGCCCGTGTGTCTGCCCGGTGTCGGGCAGCTTTGAGGAAGGACAGAAAATTGGCTGGGACAGGAAAGAAGAGAGGACTAGGGTTCCTTTAGCACCTCCCTGCCAGGCCAGCCTCTTTGCACACCTCTGAGAAAAACTTTCTTGCCCCAGCTCAGTTTCCGCGCCTGCAGAATGGGCCTAGGGAAAGCACCCATGATGAACCAGCTACCCGAATGTTAACTCGGGACCAGTCCGACACACCGCTCTGCCTGCGCCCCCGCCCGAATCCCAGCCCCACGAGACCCGGCCTTGATTAGAAAGTGGGATCATTTCTTCACTGTGGATTTCGGATTTTCTTTTGCATTGATTTTTATCTTTAAAAAGCACTGCATTGAACTAATGTCCATCTCTATCGCTGAGTTCCTAGCACATGCCCCCCCCCATTAAGTCTGGTGCCCAAGGGCAGTGCCTCACTGACCTCCGCTGCTCTTGGTCCTGTTTGGGAGCCACGTGAGTTAGTGAGCAGAGCAGTGATTCAGAATCAGGCACACAACCTCAGCCAGCTTTGCCCCTATGCCCAGCCAAGGCATGGCTTGCCCTCCATAGAAATGGGTTGCTAATACCTCTGTAGACAAGGTAGGGCAGGATGAGGGGAGGCTGGCAGGGAGCAGAGGCCCACGAAACTGCAGCTGCCTCCGCTGACCACCTCCTCCCCAGCCCCGTCCCTTGAGGTGGCATCCAGGGGCCCACAGAGCCTGCCGAAGCCGGGCGGGGACCTTCAACTTTTCAAAATTCCTCCCCAGGCATTTCCTCAGCAAGAACCAGAGACTGAGTGTGAGGGGCAAGCTGATGGTCCGTCCGGCCATTTGTTTGTTTATTTGCAGACAATTAAACTTTTACTTTTTTAAAGTTACCCCAGGTCAGGCTTCCTTAGGGAAGTCGATTTCTAGCCCGATGGTAAGACGTGACTTTATCTGTCCTCACCTCTGAGGTGGAAGAGGACAGTGAATTTCAGAGGCACTTAGAAGAGAGATGCAGTTGGAAAAGGGCTGGGGGGACAGGTCAGGAGGCAGTGGGCGAAGGGGACAGTCAGCCAAGCCCAGGCATGGAGCGTGGGGAAAGGATGAGCCGGGCTGTCCCCTGTGGTCCTGCTCCGGTGTGGCCCAGGACCAGCTGCATGGCATTCCCAGGAGCCTCATAGAAATGCAGCCAAGACTGGAGTCAGAATCCGAGTCTTCACGGGCCTCCCGGGGCCACCTGTGTGTCCTGCGCAGGTTTGAGGGACTCCCGTCTAGCCGCCTCTGACATCCAGCCTGCTGGGTGTATCACCCCCAGGCACCTTAATGGTGGCCCCCTTTTCAGCATGGGGTCTTCTCTGGGTGACCACAGTCTTTTCCAAAGCACCTGGCCATTCACTGAGAAGGTCCTCTCCAAGGTTCCTCCAAGTCTGATTCAACCCATCCCCTCCAGGTCGATTCCCCACCGGCTGCAGGCTGGAACCCCAGGAAATGTCCCCTGGAGCCCGGGCAGAGTCAGCAGTGAAAGGCCCTGGCTGGAGATGGTGGTGGGAAGAGACTCACTGGGGTGCTTGCCCCAGGCTCTCTCCAAGGGCTGCGATTTATCAAGGACTCTCACTCTTCCTTATGTCACATCCCTGGGTACCAGTCTAGGTTCAGGCTGGGTTCTACTACCCATGTCCCCTCCTCCTGCCTGCAGGCTTAAGAGTGGCCCCAGCTGCCCAGCTGCTCTGTGAACTTCTCCCCTCCCTGGTTTAATGAGCTTTCTCATTATTTAGGGACAGGAGGACCAGAAGGGCCAGAGACAGCTGCTATGGAAACCATGGTTTATACCCCCAGAGTCTAAGAGGGGGTACCCGTTATGCCCTAGGGCCACACAGGGAAGCACTGGGCTGGTCATGAGATGGGCAAAGGGGCTTTACTGTGGTTTCCTTGGGAAAGGATGGGCATGGCAGGGAAGTAGACATGGGCTTGGTTAGTTTGAATAATTTCCGAGGACTTGGGGACATAAGGATTGTCCCTATTATTGGCCTCTGGTCCTGGAGTGATCAGGGCAGGTGGATAGTGGCTGAGAGTGTGGGGACCCAGTAAGAGAGGGGACTGGGGTTGCTTTGTATTTGATGAACTCACACACACCTCATTTTAGGAGGTTCCTGAGGGGGTGGAGGGCCAGGGAGGCAAGAAGCTGAGGCAGGTGGATTACAGGTGTCCAGAATAAGGTGCATCCAGTGGTGTGTGCAGGGCAGACGTCTGCACCTCGAGTTTACAGAAGGCGAAACACGCTTACAACTCCATGAGCTGTTACAATGGTCCTCCCGTTAAACTCTCTTCATTCCCTGCACTTTGAGAGGACCCCCTGCTTCCCGCAGGGGCCCTGCCTAACCCAAAAGGCAGCCATACCAATCCTTTTGTCATGAGGATGCCTGGGTTTTCTTCACCCGGGCCCTGAGCCCTTTGGTCACTGAGTAAACCTGAAGCAGAACTGAGTCCCTTTGTGACACACCTGGGGAGGGGCGTGTGCATCAACAGTCTCGGCGCATCACCCACACACAGGCCGGCAGGGCTTCCACAGCTGTGCATGGGAGGGCAGGAGCCCTCAGGGGCAGGAGGGATGGTGTGACCACAGGCCACTCCTCCCCTCCCCTAAGAAAGTGGCTCATGATCTGTCTTCTCTGCATGCCACCCAGTCCCAAACTCAGTGCTGGAGGTCAGGAGTCGAGGATGTGCTGAGCACGCGGCTCGGAGCTTGGAGGCTCATGATGATCAGATGAGATGATTCTTAGTGATCTGCACGTTTTCCACGGCGGATGAAATAATTGCATAGGAGAGCTGGAGGAAGAAAACCATACATGCCTTTTCCTTTCAGCATGAAAACAGCGAAGCTCCAGTGCTCGCTGCAATTAATTAGCACTCTGTCCTGTTAGCACCTCCTTCTACTCGCCCCGAACAACGCAGGCACGGGCACAGGGGCATCAGGCCGCTGCAACTCAGGGAGCCCAGGCGGGGCAGAGCTTGGGAGGGAGGAGCCTTCCTGGGCTCCCCTGCTGGGGCAGAGGACAGGAGGACCGCAACCTGGGGGGTTGCCTAGAGATAGCTGCTCCTCCGCAGACCCGGGATGAGTCTCCCGGCACCGAGCCAATGATAGTAACCAGGGAATCTGCGAGTGCTAGGAAATGCCAACTGGCAGCAGAGAGCCAAGGCGGCGAGGCTGCACTCGCGTTCCTGGAGCGTGCTGTGCTCCACGCCCGAGTAGGCTTCGTGGTCATGTGACGGTGCAAACCTCTGGGACCCTGCGTTCCAAAGGACCCCACAACTGGGTCTTGGTACTCAGAGATGGCCTTCCTAAAACCGTTGTTGGTTTTGTCTTTGAATATGTGACGTGTGGGTGAAGTCAGTGGAGAAATCACAAGGGACTTGGGTGTCCCATGTGGTGGCCCCTTTCTGCTTTCTCACCTCCCTGCGATGGTTCTCAGCTGCCTACCCCACCCCCTTCCAGAAGGGGCTGCTTCTCTCCCATCCCTGGAGAGGGCCAGGTGCCCACGGTCAGCCCGAGGTCTGCGCGTTCCTCCCCCCAGCTGCGAGGTGGGGGCCCGAGCACCTGTGAGGGTCTGCACGCCCCTCAAGCATCCCCACGCCACGCGGGGGGCGGGAACAAAACCTCTCTCCAGGTCGAGGGAGAGACTATGAAAGAAAAGGAAGGCTTTACTCCTGCTGGAGGCGTCTTAGTGACAGGTGGGAGCTGGCAGATCAGACTGGCCTAGCTCGGTACTGGACTAGCTCGGTACTGGACTAGCTCGGTACTGCCTGGGCTCATTTCAGCGCCAAGGAGCCGAGTCCGAGCTGGCTCCGTTCCTGGCTCTGCCACTTACTGTGTCACTTTTATAAGTCCACTGGAGTCTCAGCTGTAAAACCGGTGCCCTTGACAGAGAGAGGAAGGGAGAGAAAGGATGGAACGCCATAGAGGACCAGCGAGCCAGTGAAAGAGGAAGCCCCACAGGGTGTGTCCCAGAGCAGCGCTGCGCCAGGACCACCAGGCTCCGTCCCACAGGGGAGCCGAGTAGCTCCAGTCCCGGAAAGACAGGAGGCCGAGACATGACCCACCAACTCCCTCCCCGAGGGGTCCCTCCCCTGGGCTGCCGTGCACCCCAGCTGGCGAGCCCCAGCAGCTCCAGAGCAGGAAGGGAACACTAAGAGTGTTCCAAGTGGCACCCTGTGCACGGCAACCCAAGGGACAGTGACAGGTGAGCCAGGACGGGCCCCCAAACCGCCTGCTCCCAGAGCCCAGCTGCAGCAGCAGGGAGCTGGCCAGAGGACTGGAGGCAGGAAGGTCACCGCCCAGCAGTGACCAGCACAGCCATCCCGGCCTGTCCCAGCGTGAGGCTCAGCTGAGTGCAACACAGCCACCCTGGCATTGCCCAGTCTCTGGGGCTCAGGACCCTCTTTGAAAAGCCTGTGGGAGCTGGCGGGGCAACCCAGCCAGCTCCGCTGAGCAGTGTGGGGACACCATCTTCCCTGCGGATCTGGGTAGTTTTTGCCCCGTTTCCTGCAACTGGGGCCCTCCCCCTGAGCCCGGAGAGCAAGCCATCACCCTGTAAAGCCGAAGGAGACTCAGTGACGCAGCGTGAACACACGCTAGTGGGTAGACAAGGGGCCAGGAGGGTGGGCAGAGGCCGGGGGCCGGGCATCCCCCATTGAAATCACCAGGATTTGTAGAAGAGTCACAGTTGCTGAGCCCCGAGCCCTATCTGAGCTCTTCACAAGGGCCAAAGCTTTTAATCTTGTTATAGTCAGAATATGGAATGTCCCTCAGAAGCTTATGTGTCGAGGTTTGGTCCCCGAAGGTGGCACTCTGGGGAGGCGGTAGAGACCGTGGGAGGGAGGACCTGGTTGGAAGAAGGCCCCGGGGGTGTCCCTGGCAGGCGGATAGAGCTCCCGGCCCCCTGCCCGCACGCTCGTCCCCCTCCCTCCCTCTCTCCCTCCTGGTTGCCCTGAGGTAGGCAACTCTGCCCCACCACACACTCCTGGCTGGGTTGTTCTGCCTTGCCAGTCACAAGGCCAGGTGATCCCAAGTGACAAGGCCAGGTGATCATGGGCTCAACCTCTGAGACCATGAGCCCAGAGGACCTTTTCCTCCTTGAGGGTCTTTTTCTCTGGCACGTCATCCCAGCAGCACGAAGCTGACTAACACAAATCCTTGGCGTGAGCGTGATGACTTCCACTTTATAGACGAGGAGCCTCAACAACAGAGATGTTGAGAACCTGCCCCAGGGGACACCGTGGGTCCAGGGTACGGCTGGGATGCAGAGCCCCATCTGAACAAAAGACACAGCCCTTCCCTCTGTAAAGTGGGCCCAAAGATGTCTGCTCTGAAACCGCGGAGGGCTGCAGCCTTCAGTGGAACAGACCGTGTGGAAAAGAAGGAAGAAGCCACGCAGACACACCCACCACAGTGCCCAGGGGCCTGGCGGCACGGGAGAGGGGAGACGGACCTCAGCAGAACGCCCGGCTCGGGTCTTGCTCACGCCTCCACAGCAGCTGGGGTCTCCATCCTCAGCCTGGGAGTCCATCGCCAGCCTCCCCTGCCGCACAGGAGTGCAGAAGCAGGGGCACAGCCGGGCACAAGGCACTGCCCATGGCAAGCATTCCCTGGAAGAGATCCAGGAGCTGGATGCCCCAGACGGCCTGAGCCAGGGCACTGCAGAAACCCCAGTGTGCCACCCGCAATGACGGCAGCGTGGCCCAAGGACAACGCGCCTGCAGATGTCCCTGCTCTCCTTCCCGCCCGCCTCAGAGCCACCTTGTTCAGACAGGGACCCCTTCCTCTGCCTCCCTTCCTGGGGGCGAGGAAAGCAAGGCTCCAGCAAAAGAGTCCTGGGCCTGGTCACGTCCAGCCCTAGCCAAACCCGGAGGCCGCCCAGGACCGTCTTCTAATTCTTTTACAATCAGCATTTTCCTTTCTTCATTTGCTGGTTGAATAACGCGGCCTGTAAGAAAAGGGCCCTCAGCACAATTCTGAGGCTCGTTTACAATGGAAATGGGGAAAACGGAGAGACGCATCCTGCAAAATGCATTTAAAAGAAGATGATTCAATTGGATTTGGCAGCTCTGATATTCAGGACCAGAAGGAGAAAATCTGTCTATGATTTGAACATGTATAATTAAGATGAAAGCCTTAAGTACCGGGTGCATTTCTGAGGATGTCACCGGCTCTGTTGACTCCGGGCGTTCTGATCAGTGGTGCAAAGCATTTATTTCTGAAATCTGAATAGCTATGAGTGAGATGCCTTTTTAAAACCAGCACCATGGAGCCAAGTCAAACCCTGACACGGCTCGGCTCATCAAATGGGGCAAAGGCACGGGGGTGGGGAGGTGAGAGGGAGAGCGAAGAGCCCCCGGGGGCTCTGATCCTCCTCTGGGTGCATTGCTAAACCTCACAGGCTATGGTAGTCAGAACGGAATCCATTCTTTGTGTCCTGATTTGGTTCTTCTTCTGGTACCCAAGGAAGTGCCAGGGCCCTGGGAACCGTTCCATCCTGAAAATAGCTCATTTTGACTGTTGGATCGTGAGCTTTCCAAGAGGCAGCCTGGGATAGTAAACCCCCTCCTCCACAGTTTCATTTTCTGTGACTTCTGTTGCCCACGGTCCACCGTGGCCCAAAAATATTTAGTGGGAAATTCCAGAAGCAAACAACTTGGAAGCTGTAAAGTGTGTGCCACCTGCGTGACATGGCGAAATCCCTCGCTGTCTCCCCGCGTGCTGCCCAGGACTTGGATCATCCCTTTGTTCAGCGTATCCATGATGTATATGCTACCTGCCTGTGGTCACTTAGTGACCATCTAAATTCTTAGAAGATCTGTGGTCATGGTGTCGCAGTGCTGGTGTTCAAGGGACCCTGATGCAGTATGCCCAGTGGCTCACCTTGCTACACAGCATCAGGCAGGCACTGGATGGTCTCGCCTCACCACAGAAGGAGGACAAACACAGGGCAGAAAGATATTTTAGGAGAGGAAGAAGGAGAAAGAGATCACATTCACATAACTTTTATTGCAATACATTAGCATCGTTTGGTTTCGTTCTTAGCTGTTACCCGTCTCTTACCGTGCCTAGTTTATAAATTAAACTTCTTCATCGGTGCACACATACAGGGAAAAATACAACATGCACAGCGTTTGGTCCCATCCGAGATTCCGAGGGTGCCCCGGGGGTCTTGGAACATCTCCCCCAAGGTTGGGTGGGGTGACTGCATTGTAGGAAAAGTCTTGCTATAGGACTTAGAAGAGGTGGTCAAACCCTGACACCACCCCTTCTAATGGGGAACCGTGAGCCTCTCTGGGCCTCAGCTTCCTCCTCTATAAAATGGAGTGAAACAATGGAATCTCCCGCATAAGAGAATTAGGGCAGCTGAATGTGTTGATCCCAGGCTCTGGCAGCACTGATTGGACCTGAGCCATGCCTCTCATTATCCTCAGCCCTCTCTCTCAAGCCACCCAAATAAGCTCCGCCACCCTATTCGGCCACTGGGATTCTGATCCTCGTTACAAGTGGAATGTCATGACAAACCTCACTTGCAACTCAAGATGACTCAGTGACAGAACTGCGGCAGCCCAGTGGCCTTCCCCAGGGGGAGCTGGAAGCTGCACAGAGATGACTCACAGGTGGCAGGCAGCGGGGCTGGGGCAGATCACATGATGGTGCCTGTCATGTGACTCTGTTGCTCATCATCCGAGGGACTGGAATCCCCTGGGACTTCTTTCCCTTTTCAGAGAGCAGAGGAGGGAGGAGGCCCAGAAACTGTGACCGAAAGAATCCAGTTACCCAGTTCCTAGTGAGAAGCCACAGCAGGGAGGAACCTTCCCGCTGAGATTGGCAGGTGGAAACAGCAGACCAGGTCTGCACAGGTGGGGAGACCGAGGCTTTGGGGCTCATCAGAGAGCTAAGGCACAGTGAAAATCCAGATCCTCCTGTCCCCAGTTCAGGTACAGACCATCGGGCCACGCCATCTGCCTGATTCTGGGGCGTCAGAGATAAAGTAGATAACTCCAAGTGTCCCAGCTCTGCCCGTTCTTACCAGCTGTGTGATCTTCCAAAAGTTACTTAACCTCTCTCTGTCTCTGTTTCGTCACCTGTAAATGGGGGTAAAGTTATGTTCCTCAGAGAGGTGCAGGGAAGTTGGCCTGGCAGCAGGTGCTAAATAAATGTTGCTTCTTTTTCCTTTTCTTTCCTGGCTTTCCTCACATCCCATCTGCTTCCCTGTCCTTCCCCAAAGCTGCTTAAAGCTCAGAAACCCCCATGCCTCTGAGTTGGCGCACCCTGCAGGACCTCAGGTGCACAGCTGCCCCCCACTCTGAGGCAAGGACCTGGGCAAGTCCATCTGACTGGGGGCGGAGCCTGGAAAGAGCGGGAGGAGCAGAGGCCTCTGGCTCACAAGGAAATTCTCGTGGCCTCTTTCCCAACAGCAGCGAGAAAAGGCCTTTGGCCTCAGGTCCAGAGTTTTCTGATGCAGTGTAGTGTGAAAAATTAATGTTCTGGTTTCGCAAACTTTGTTTCTTGCTTTTTACCTTTCAAATCAAGCATAGCTCCTAGGAACCAAAGCAGTCCCCACGAGGGCTAGGAGAAGCCGCGGAGAATCCCGGGAAAGCCTGGCGGGAAGGCACACAGCTGGGCGGGTGCTCTTGGGGAAGGGACACACCACAGTGGCTTCTGAGGGCGTTAGGAAAAACTGATGCTCGGCGCTTCTAAGCTGTCAAAAGAAAGGGACGTCCTGGCTGGCGTGGGTTCCACGATGCTGGAGGGGTGCGCAACCTGGTGGTTGGCCGGCAAGGGGCCCCTGATGGTGTCAGAGCCATGGTAACACCCAGACATGTCAAGTGGGGGGTGCTCGGGGGCCCCGGGGCCAGGGCCTAAGGTCCATGGCAGCCCCAGGTTCCTGGTGCCTCTCTATCACCTGCTTCCAGCAACCTCACCCAGGAGGCCAGAGCCAGCAAAGCTGGAACAAGTACTCAGCTCTACCCTCAGGGGCTGGGAAAGAGACGCAGCCCCCAGCCCAGAGCCCCCGCAGCACGCTGTGACGATGGGATGCTTCTGGTGTCCGGGGTTTTGTTGCTCCATCTTGTTTTGTTTTGTTTGTTTTGAATCGTCCAAATCAAAATGGAAAGGTGAGGAGGAGGGAGGGACTCCGGCTCAATTCAAAGGGCCTGACACTGAGCAGGGCGAGCAGAGCGTATGGTACATTCTAGAAAGAGTTCACTCAAAAGGGGTTAAAGGCAACACATTGCTCCTGAAAAGAGGAAGCCCTGGTGTCCCAAACGCTCTCTCAGGGAAGTGCCATACTCCCTGATCACAGAAAATAAAGAAGCGATTTGTCCTTTGGTGGCTTCTGGGAGGCTGGGCTTTGGGGACATGGTTTGTGGGAACACCGAAGTCTTTTCTTTGTAATACATATTTAACATCCCCTACCGAAAAATCCAACAGCTCCAATGCTCCAAAATCCAAAACATTCTGAGCCCCAATGAGACTCCATCGGTGGAAAATTCCACACCATGAAATGCTATTCCATGCACAAAATTATTGAAAACATAAAAAAAAAAATACCTTCCGGCTATGTGTATAAGGTGTGCATGAAACCCAAGTTAATGTGGTCAGATTTGGGGCTCATCCCCAAGATATCTCAGTATGCGAGTGCAGGTATTCCCAGACCCCCAACTCCAGAGTCCAAGACACTTCCAGCCCCAAGCGTTTTGGATAAGAGGGACTCATTCAACCTACATGTGCTTGACCTACTCCTCCAGGGGCTCTGGCCTCCCAAGAGGTGAGGCTGGTGCTTACCGACCACGCTCCCCACTGTCTGGAGCCCGACTCTGCAGGTTGGCTCTGGGACAGAGAATGGGCTCTGCAGCAGTCAGGGTGGCTGGCCCGGCCACTGCTCAACCGCGCAGTCGCAGGCTAAGTGTTGGAGTTCTTCACGGAGCTGTTCCTCATCTGCCTGGCAGAGGCTGCCACTCCCTCTGGCGAAGCCCACCTCCTGCTAAAGGCATGAAACTGCTGGAGGGCCTTCTCTGATCCTTCCAGGACATGAATGTGTCCTGAGTGAGACCCAAGGAACCTGTTGGAAGGCTCTAGAAAAGATTGTCCTGCCTGAGTTAGAAGAGGGGTGAGCATGTGCTCAGCTTGCCCAAGGCCCTGGTTTCAATCCCAGCACCAGTAAAATTAAATAGACAGGGAGAAAGGGAGAGAGGGAGAGGGAGAGGGAGAGGGAGAGGGAGAGGGAGAGGGAGAGGGAGAGGGAGAGGGAGAGGGAGAGGGAGAGGGAGAGGGAGAGGGAGAGGGAGAGGGAGAGGGAGAGGGAGAGGGAGAGGGAGAGGGAGAGGGAGAGGGAGAGGGAGAGGGAGAGGGAGAGGGAGAGGGAGAGGGAGAGGGAGAGGGAGAGGGAGAGGGAGAGGGAGAGGGAGAGGGAGAGGGAGAGGGAGAGGGAGAGGGAGAGGGAGAGGGAGAGGGAGAGGGAGAGGGAGAGGGAGAGGGAGAGGGAGAGGGAGAGGGAGAGGGAGAGGGAGAGGGAACCAGAGGGAGGCCCTGCTGGTTACAAACCTGGCTGGGTGAGGAGGGAGGCCTGGAGTTTCTGCCACCATCTTTTGATGGAACAGGAAGACTCAACACCACAAAGAGGCTGCCCAGGGCCCTGCCATCACCGTGCTGCAGAGCAATCCCAGAACACTTGCCTCCAGATTCTTAATTGAGGACAAAAATGATCAAAGTCACTTTTTGTTGGTGGTGTTTCTGGCAGCCACGCACACCCCTTTCCCAAGCCCTTTGTGGCTTAGTAGAGTCCAGAAAGCAATAGAAGTTGTACTGAAGGACACCCCCCAAAAGCACAGGGCACATGAAGTGCAGCAAGGTACGTCCCTCGAGGGATGGCCACCAAACATGGTTCCTCTTCTTACTGGTCAGACATAAAACTTGTCCTCCAAACCCAGCCACAAAAGTGAGGCTGCAAAGGCCAGCTTCCCTGAGCGCCCCCCGGCCAAGGGGCCACTGAGGGGCCAGGACTCAAAAGGAGCCTGGGGACTCAGAGGAGACCGAGTCTGTGCAGCAAGCCCAGGAGGGCCGGGAGCAAACACAGGAGCTCTTAGGACGGGAGGGACAGCGTGGAGGGATCGGGAGCCGCAGGGCCAGGAGCATCTGACCCGTCCAGAAAGTGCTGCGGCGTGAAAGGCCAGCCGGGCTTCGCTTTCAGCCCCTGATTTCATTAATAAGATAATGATGAGTCATTTAACTCTGCATCTGAAGAGTGAAGCAATTACCTGTGTCTGCATTGCTTAATGACGGGGGCTCTAACGGGACCTTTGACGCCTGCGGGGGCTGAAACTGACCTATTGCAGGAGGCAGATTTATGCCCTGGGGTTTGCCACTCGACTGAAGCCATCCATCGGGTGCGCAACGCAGCGCCAAGGCGCCGGGCACCCAAGCCCAGGGCCCTCCGCCGCCCGCCCTAACTGGCCCTGGATTTTTTTAATCCAGTGATCCTGAGACCCTAAGTTACTTCCTGGACATAAACTGCTGGGTCCCCATTGAACAGCTCTTGGGCTCACAGGGATGAAGGTCCACCCCTGCCCGGCAGCGTCCTGGACGCCTCCCCACCCGCAGGAAATGCCCACGCTATCCCGCGACCTTCAGGGCAGTCAGGACGCAGCCCAGAGAGGCTCCGTGGGCGGAGGCCTGTTTCAAGGCCCACAGGCTGGTTTTCTCTTCTAATCTTGACATGATTTTCATACACTGAAATTACCGTTTTCAGAAATGGGTGGTTCTGAGCGCTCACAAATACAGATCACGCAGCCACCACTACCTTCAAGCCCCAGAGCCAGGCCACCACCCCACCCCGGTGCCCTCACGCCCACGTGGCCCCGCTCCTCCCTGGCCCAGCCCCACCGCAGGCTGAGGCCTGGCCTTCCCTGCGGGTCCCCCAGCAGGGCAGCCCTTCCAGTCTGGTGTCTGTCACTGGGTCAGCAGGGTTCAGGCCCCCGCGTGGTTTGGCACTCTGTCATTTGCTCTGTGTGGATGGGTGACAGGCGTGTGGAGAGCCAGGGGTTCCAGTGGGGGCCTCGCTACACTGAGCCAGGCACTCAAATGTCTGTCATTGTAGCCGATCCTCAAAAAAAATCAGAGGTAGGCAGTCCTTAGAGCAAAGAGCTCTGGCCACACAGCCACCAAGAGAGGCCCGGCAGTGTCCCCGGCAGGCACCGCCCACCACCATCCCGTCCTTACTGGGCCTCCTGCTCCAGCTCCCGCTTGGCCTTCCACTCCACCTTCCACCCTGTTTCTGGTCACTTGCTGAGCCAGCAGTTCGGGGAGCCCCTTCCAGGGACCAGGGAACCCACCCTGTGCTGGAGAGCTATGGAGAAGCACAGGCCAGCCCTGCACCCTGGGGCCTGGGACCTGCACCGGGGTGGGGTGGTGGCCTGGCTCTGGGGCTTGAAGGTAGTGGTGGCTGCGTGATCTGTATTTGTGAGCGCTCAGAACCACCCATTTCTGAAAACGGTAATTTCAGTGGGGAGGCCACTGGGCTTTTTCTGCACCCGACACTGAGGAGGCCACGCTGGGTGGGTGTGTGATGGGCTCGGGCGGCCCAGCCTCCTCCGGGGAAGCCACAGACAGTGGGCGGTGTGGAGAAGAGGGCAGCGGAGAAGTTTTCCCAGCACGCGCGTGCTCTCGAGACAACGGAACGGCAGGTTTCACCACACAGACCCGCCAGCCGCCGCCGCCCACAGAGAGGGCAGGGTGTGGGGGCAAGGAGGGGACAGCGGTCCAGGCATCCTGGCCTGGTCTGTTCCATCCCCTGCCCTGAGGCTGGCCCTCCCCAAGGAGGTTGACACCCCCCACAACCTCCCTTCCCAGGGAAGTCCTCCAACACCAGCCTCCTGCAGGGCCAAGGTTCTGCCTGGGAGCCTGGTTCCCGAGATTTGCCTGGCTTTCTTGCCCTGGACCACACGGGGTACCCCCTACATAGAGGTGGGAGTGGGTGTTCCCCCTCCTTCCCACCTGAGAGGTCCCAGCTAGAACAGTCCACACAGATTCTAGAAGCTTCTTATATTTGTCCTCTCACTGACCCTAGTACAGTGCCTGGGTGACTAAGAGGCCTCTGAGCATATTTAAAGGAAGCAAGAAGGGAAGGAAAGAGGGAGGCTGGGAGGGGGAAGAGAGGGAAGGGCAGGGAAGTCCTTGGAGGGTCTCTGTCCTCAAGTTTCAAGTTTCTCTGTTCAAGTTTCTTCTTGAACAGAGAAAAAGACTTGATTTCACTGGGATGGTGAAGAGCAGGAATTTGGGGATTTGAACGCTACATTCTGCCACTTCGGAAGCAAACAGGTCCCTTTGCTTTTCTGAGACTCGATTTCCTTGTCTATAAACAAGCCTCCTGGGACCCCTCTCTCGGGATGTGAGGAAGGGTCACATGAAGTCATTTTAGACCCCAGCCTGACGCCTAACCCAGGGTGATGGCTAATGAAAGCAGCCATCACTGCCGCTGTTCTGGGTTTGGCTAAAGAGCCCGTGGGCAGCCCCACCCGGAAGTAAGCACCGGCCACGCTGTTGCCTGGAAGCCCTGGTCAGGGTGGACCCTCTGGAGCCTTGGATTTCATTCCTGCCTGGGCCTCAGGACAGCCAGTCTTGCGGGCTCAGGGCGTGTGTCTGGAGCCTCCTCTTGTACCGGGTCTGCCCTCGCGTCCCCGCCCCACCTGAGAGTGGGAGGCAGGGTGGGTGGGGATGTGCAGGGGTCAGGGGAGGCCACAGTCCCCTGGCCCGAGCTTGAGGAGGGGTGGAAAGGACTTTATTAAAATGGATGTCAGAACTCCGGTCAGCCCTCACCCAGCCGCTTACACTAAATTATTAAACCTTAGCAAGGACGCCGGGGGCTTTGCCATTTGCTAACAGATGGCTTTCAGCTCACGCTGCATCATCGTGATGGACGGTCATCAGGAGAGAGAGCACAGCCCGAGGGGGACAGCCCTGCAGGAGGAAGCTCCACGGGGTCTGAGGACATTTTCCGCCTGGTGCCGCCAGGCTCCTCCCCTCTCACCCACTCCCGTCCCCTGCCGAGGGGCTCTCACAGGCCAGCGGGCCCCAGACCTGCCCAGGGCAGCGACTGCGATCATTAATGTTGCATGAGGGCCCAGTTTGTGCTCAGCATTCCACACGAATTATTTATTTAATCTTCACAGTGATCCTGCAAGGGAGGTGTCGCTAACAGGCTTTCTCAGATGAGTGCGCGGGGCTCGGAGCGGGTAACTGGCCAGGGTCATGCGCTTGCTGAGTGACAGAGCCAGGGCCAAGGCCCATGTATGTCCCTATGGCGCCTACAGCCTTCCTTCACCACACACTACCCTCCCGGGCCACCGTCCACCCACTCCAGGGACCCTCACCAGCTGTGCCCACCTGGACCCCACCCTGAGGGCGGGTTAGAAAAGAGAATCTGGCCCCCTGGCTGGACAGACTTCCTCACAGAGGTGGGACCCCAAAACTAACAGGGCTCTCTGCCTGGGTCGGCGACATGGTGAGGCGGCTCTCTCGGGCAACCCTCTGCTGTCCCCTGGCCTCCTGAAGCAGTGTCCTGCCTGTCCCTGTCATTACTATTTATGGTAATTGCTTCGTTTTATTAGCACTTATTCTCTGCTGGGCGTTAGAGTAAAATGTTACCTCGTTGAAATCATTACTCAAAAGAGTCCTCCTAAGCGATGCAGCAGCGGCCAGGGTCTGGTCACGGGGACGTGCGGGCCCCTAAGGCTGAGCCCCGGCCGGAGTCTTGGTTTTATTTGCTTTGCAGCTGAATGGAACCACGGAACCGTCTCGGGATAGAAGTCCCAGGCAGCAGCCGGCTGACTTCCGGCTCCTCCAAGAGCCACCTGCCCGTCGCCATGGCAGACTGGAGTCTGGGAGGCTCAGAAGAGCAGGCCCACGGCAGACGCTGCCGGCTAACCTCTCCTGAGCAGGAGGGCCTCGGTGCGGGCCCTGCCTCTGACACAAGGCCCTGGTGGGGCAGAAGGCCACCGTCCCTCCTGGATCCCACCTCCCCTCTCAGCTAAGATCCATTGCTCCACCAAGCTCTCTGGTGCTGGGATGCCAGCTTAAAGCCTTCCTGATGGGCACGGTCACAAGCTCATTTTCCGTCCCTCCTCCATTCCAGTCTTCTCACTGGACACTCACATCCCGCCAGAGCAAAAGGAATCCCAGGTCTGGGGGACAGGAGGCCACCTCCCTTGCCTCTTCTGGCGCCTGCCCTGGGCCTCGCCGGCCAGCCGAGCTTCAACAGGTACCCAGCTGCCCTTCCTGACCTCGGAGGGGGCAGAGTCCTTACGGCTGCCGCTCATTGACGGGACCCGGTAGCACGAGAGGCGAGCACGTGGCAAAACCCAGAGCAGCGGGCGCAGCCAGGAATGGCACGGCCGCTTGTCCTGTTCCGAATGTCATTACGCGTTCCGTGGCGGCACATTACCGAGATGATTAGTGGCATCAAATGACTTCTGAAAAATGATTATGTGCCATTAAAAGCATTAGTCTGTCTGAAACCAGCACAAACAAATGGCCGTGCCCGGATGAGTCATTAGTCGGGGGCCGGGATGCGAGGAGCGTGGCCGCATGCGGGCAATGACGCAGCCGCAGGTTGCAGGTGGCAAGCCCGGAGTCCTGCCCACCGCCCAGCAGGACAGCCAGGGGCCTGTGGGGTGCACACTGCTCCTGTGGAGGTCGGGGCACTGAGGCCCTGCCTGCCCCAGGGCCATTGGCAGCCATGTCACCGATGTCCCCAGCACAAGGAGGAGGGGATGAGGCTGATGCCCCTGAGGCTTATGGGAAAAGAGATCTGGGGAGAAAGGAAGGAGCAAGTCCTGACCTTGGCACAGAGGCGGGGTGTGCAGGTGGGGCCAAGGCTGAGGCCCCTGGGGGGATTTTTTTAAATTGACTCCAGAAAAAAGAAATTGACTTGGGAATCACATGTAATTACAGTGACAGGAACATTTAGAGAAGCTACCATTTGAGAGATTAAAAACCATTTTTTGAACATATACCAACAAAATAGTTGTGATGTGACAGCAGAAGGGAGTAACCAGTCGCAGAGGCTGTCGTGGTCAAGTCCTGAGAGTGAGCCCTGGCCTCCCGGCTCCGCTTCCTGGGGCAGGCCTTGACCTCGAGGCCACGTGGGTGCCAGCACCCCGGTCGTCCCTCCATTTAGACGCGGGTCCAGGCCTGCTCTGGGGGCTGCACCCCGGGAGGGGCCCCTCGACACCCTCGTGGGCACCGGCTCCCACCGTCTCAGACGCCCCCTCTGCCCCGGTCCCCCTTCCCCCTTCCTCCCCCTGCAGTCGTACCTTCCGCCGGGGTGGGAGGGAGCAGCCTGCTCCCACTGGCCCTCAGACCGCCCTCAGGGGCACCAAGCCCAAGCCAGCACTGACCCACCTGGCCCTGCTGGAGAGTGTGGTCCCCTCAGAGAGCCGACCCAAGGGCAGCAAGCTTCGTCCCCAGACGCCAGGCCCTGCTCTGGCTCCCAGGTTTACCTCCTTCACCTCCTTTACCCTCACCTGCCAGCAGGTGTGATCACTCTCTGCATTTCGTAGACAAGAAAGCTGGCTTAAAGGGGTCGCACAACTGGGCCCCGTGCCCACCCCACAGACCCCAGAGCTAGAGGGATCCAGCATGGGGCTCGCCTGGTTCACCGCAGCCACTGCGTGACCTATGCAGAGCTCCCTCCTCCAGGACCCCAGAGGACCAGGATCCAGCCAAGGCCCTGCTGAGACTCGGAGGCCGCCTGCCCAGGCTGGGGCAGGGCCATCTGCAGCCTGACAACCAGGGCCTCCCGGGCTATGCAGAGGCCCCGGTGTGAGGCCAGCCAGAGATTCCGTGTCCCTGACGGTTTCTGTGGGACAGACCCTGGGAGCCCTGGCGAGGGGCCCTGATGTTGCAGAGGGCAGTTTTTGTTTCCGAGTTTGGGATTCAGACTTCAGAGAGAGCCAAGGGCGCGAACCCAGCTGTGTAGACTGCAGGGCAGAGGTTCTCGGGCCGCATGTGAGAGACTCCCAGGAAGCTGTTAAAAACTAGCCATGCCAGGCCCAGCCCTGGTGTGACCGAGACTCGGGGTCGAGCCCACCTCCTGCCCATGACAGATGAGGAAACCGAGGCTCCTAGTGGGAGCCAACCAACGGCCCAGGGTCAAACCACCACTCAGGGCTGAGCCAAGTCAGGAGAAAGCCGCTCTTCCCCTCCCGCCTTCTCTCTCTGTCAGAACTCGCTAGCTCCCACCTGCCACTGCAAGGCCACGGTGCAGAACCCGAAGGTTGTCACCACTGACTGACAGCTGTCACAACCCCACAACTCAGGTCTCCAAGGTCAGCCCCAGACGGCCTCCACCCACCCCGGCGGCTGCTGCCTGTCTGCTAGCAGATCCGGAGCACAGTGGCCGGTCCCCCTCCCCCTCCCTCCAGGCCCCACGGGGGATGGCCAGCTCGCTAAGAGAACCGACATGCATCTTTATCGAACTTGGCTTTGTGGTCGGCGCGGCTGGGAGGGGAAGCTGCGGCAGCGGCTGGGAAGAACGGGGCCGAGATTGTTTTCTCCCCAATCTTGACCTCGTTCTATTAGAAAAACATGAAATCTCTTTCCTACTCTTTTCTCCCCTCCTTCTCAGACAGGGAACAAGGAGATATTTGATGATGGTTCTGTTGGTGTCTCAGCCACAACAGGTCATGAATACTTGTGAGGTGAGCCTAGTGAAGTTTAAGTCCAGCTACTACAAAAATTGCAAGCAGCCATTTATAGGACCCCGGTTTCCAGAGCTGACTGCCCTTTATCTCCCTCTTCCCAACACTCAAAAAAAATCGGTAAGAATCCTAATACCCTGGAAGTTCTTCCAAATGTCTGGCTTCAGTCTCTCCTGCTACAGCTCAGCTTTTTTCGAGTCAAAACAATTCCCATGATTCACAAGAATATCATAAGCAGTCTCTCTTCTAGCAACAACTAGCTATAAGCTGCCTCTCTGCTTGGCTTAGGGTATTGATTCCAAGTCCTCCATTTAGCAAATATTGAGTTAGTGCCTGGGTGTCCAGCACCCAAAACACTCTGTCCACATGTTGACATTCTCTCCTTGTCTGCAAGACTCCCTCAGGAACACCCAAGGGTGTGGGTGCACACAGCTGGAGCAATCTGATCCCTGAACCTACTTCCCCATGTAGAAGCTCCACTGTTCCCAAACTCTGGGGCACATCAGACTCACCTACTGACCTAGAGGTGGTGTAGACCCTGAAATTGCCAGCGTGATGGTTCTTTGGATGGAGATTAGATGAAGTCATAGGACCAGGCCCCAGGATGGGGTTAGTGTCCTTGTGAGAAGAGACACCAGAGCTCACTCTGTTCTCCCGGGCGAGGCCACAGTAAGAAGGTAGCTGTCCGCCAGCCAAGAAGGGCACCCTCCCCAGACCCCGGGACACCGGCTTGTCAGGTGGCTGCAGAGAACAAACCCAATCCCCATCCGTCAATCCTGCCTGATTTCTAAGCCCCACCAGAATCGCGTCCACGGCCGCCTTTGTGCATCCAGAATGAAATCTGTCTAAGGCCGGGGGTGGAGGCCATGGGGATTGTGCCGTTCGTCTTTTTCCAGAGGACAGGAACGTCCACCAGGGCCTGGGGCCTCCTGAGAGGTTATCCTGACCAGTGAAGGCAATGGCGTCGCTGGGAAGGCCCCACTTCCAGGAAGAGCGGTCAGTGGGTTGCCTTGGGTTCAAGAGACCGGGCTGACCCAGGCAGTTGCTTTGGGGACGCTGGAAGAGGCAGGTTCTCTGGCCGGCCCAGGTGAGCAAGGAAGAGTACCCGCAGCAGAAGAGGAGAGCCGCTCACAGCCCGGCCATCCGCCGTCCACCCGCCGTCCACCAGCTCCCGCCGGCTGGGCAACAGCTTTCGGGGGCGTGGGGGGACCTCACGCATCAACCACCTTCCAAGCCAGGAGCTCCCGTTCGAATCCCCGGACGCCTGCACAGATGGCTTCAGTCAGCACTGAACTTGAGGTGCACACGGCCACAGGCAGGGGGAGGTGGGGGAGAGACCCCCGGCTGTGCCCTTGAACCAGGAGAGACGGCCGTCCCCTACCTCTGATGACCTCCTGGGTCACGTGGCCTCCCTGATAAGGTCCCTGGTCGGCTTGCACGGGTATCAATTGCCAGTTGCACCTGCGGGCAGCACAGCTGGGTTTCTTCTGGGTTGGTTGAGACCCAGCGCCTCCAGCAACCCTGCTGGGCAGAGGGCCTGGTGGGCTCTTCTTGGGCTCGCCTTGCCAGCCCCCTCCCCCGCTGGTGGGCGCTGACCTCTCCGGCAGCCAGCTGCTCCGCAGAGGTGCATCGGCTACCCCTGACATGGAACCCAAAGGTGACAGCTGTGGAGCCTTCCCTCACCTGAGCGTGCTGAGCCTGTGGCTGGACCAGAGCCTCCCTCTGCTTCCCCGGCTTCCTGTCAGGCTGGCCTCCAAGCCTCTCCCCACCTCCCAAGGCCCAGGCTGGGGACAGGGAAGGAAAGCACAGCACCTCCCTGTCTGCCCCACAATGGACTCGGAGGGAGGCCGAGAGAGCCGGACTCTCCTTCCCACCCACCGCTCAGCTGCCCCCTTCCTGCCTCCAGGGGGCCAGCCTGAGCCGGGGAACAGGCAGCCTTCATGTGTCAAGTGGGAGTTAAAGGAATCGGAAAACCTTTTCCTCTCCTATTATTTTGCCAGGAAATGGAATTTTAACATCAAAAGCTGAACATTAGCTCCCCTTTGTCTTACGTTCCCCTGTGGCCACTGCGATCCTCTACCCCAAGGCTGGTATCACCCCTAACGAGACCCCAGGGCCGGTTCAGGGTGCCAGGTTCCCAGAGCTGCAGCCACAGAGAGAGTCTGGTTAATACCCCTCAGACACAGCTGCTGGTCCTGGGTCTGTGTCAGGAGGGTGAAACAGGGACAGAGTCAGACACGGACATGTGGACAGCCGTGGGCTCTGGAGGGCTGCATAGTGCTGAGCCACTGTCTCGGGCAGTTACGTTCATGACTGTGCATCCAGCAAGCCGCAGGGTCTTCCTCCGAGCAGAACACCCCCTTCTCTGAGTGTGTCCCAGGAGGGAACAGATTTCAGGCTAAGCTGGTGGCCGTGCCTCGTCCTCTCCCAGGTCCCCAACTGTGCTCCTCCTGGCGAGGGCAACCCGGGTGGCCTTCACTGATGTCCACCATTTTCCCCATGCCGATTGTGCTTTGGGTTGGGTGAGCCGCAGGCACCTGCAGCGGCCCCTCCTGCTCAGGTAGGCGGGGGCAGCTCTGCTCCTGCTCTGGACGCATGCACACCAGCCTGAGACGCATCCTGCCTGGGGTCTTCTCCCTGACCTCAGCATCTGCAATACTGCTACTGGCCGCTCTTACCAATAACCCAGACTAAATATGAAAGTGGCAACAGCTGCCTCCACATCTGCTCCCTCCAGGAAGCATCGCCACTGTGCCCAGGTGTGCACAGGACACTTAGCACGCCTAGTTTGGAAATTCCCATGGTATCTCTGGTGTATGTTATAATGTTCCCATTTTATAGATTAAAAAGCTGAGGCCCTCGTAGGAAAAATGGATCAAGCACACACCACCAGGAGATTGGACTGTGGTCCTATTTTTGGTCTGCTTAGCAAACTCATCCTTAAGGATGTTAAAGGATAATTTTCCAAAAAAGTTAAGATCCTGACTCTTGTACTTTAATACATGTTAAGAGTATTTGGGGCTTAATATTAATGAGGGAACTAGGTAGATGTTGCAACCAGTCCAAAGAAGTTAAACACAAATTTATATGGAGTCAAGAAAAGTGGAAGTGAATTTACAAATAGACCCAAACTCATTTTTCCCTTAGGGAAGCGGGTAGTCAGTGGAACCCCTGGACGGAATTTATTGCGTGCCTATAGACAAGAATTATTTTGCATTGCTATCGGTTATGTGCAACTACAGGGTCATAAAATAGCTCAAGGCACTAAAAGACTGGAATCAAATAGCCTGTAAGTGGGGTGGGGACTCAAAACAGCCCAGTTCTCAGCCGGGTTCAGTGGCCTGTAATTCCAGCCACTCGGGAGGCTGAGGCAGGAGGATCACAAGATCAAAGCCAGCCTCAGCAACTTAGGCCTTAAGCAATTTCATGAGACCCTGACTCAAAATAAAAAACAAAAAGGGCAGGGGATGTGGCTCAGTGGTTAAGAGCCCCTGGGTTCAATTCCTGGTACCAAAAAAAAAAAAAAAAAAGTGTTCTCCAATAGTGACATACAGGAATATTTTTTGCTTATTCCAAATTTCCTTACAGGGGTGCTATGATCTGAATGCAACCCCCAAAGTTCAAGTAAGGGAATCTTAATCCCCAGAGTCAGATGTTGAGGACAGTAAGAGACGGAGCCTTTAAGAAATCCCGAGCCCTTTTTATTTTTTCTTTTAAGAAAGGGTTAGGCTAAATTACTGAGGCAGACCTCAAACTTGCCCTCCTCCTGCCTCAACCTCCGGTGTCCTGGGATTACAGTGTTGCCACCATGCCCAGTGCCCCAAATGGTCTTTATTCCCATTATTCTGCCGATCAAAATATCAGTGTGGCTTGATTGGAGGCTCTTATTTCAAAAGTAGGACAGTTTGGTTTTTTCTGGGGAAGAGAGTCTTAGTATTCCAAAGGGTCAATATGTATCATGTCCATTATATATGATGGTTTCATATTATTTGGGAGATGAATAAAAATCTTAGATCTGAAAGTTAATATCATTTCAATACATCTAAGCACAAAGAAAGAAGAGGAGGAGGAGGAGGAGGAAGAGAAGGGGATCAGGTTCTGGGGCTCCTCCCCAGGGAGGGACTATCCCCGATACGGCCAGAGCAGGTTATTATAAAGGAAGTCCGCACCCCCACGGTGCTTCCATTTGCTCCTGGCTGTTGTCCCGTGATGCCCTCTGCCGTGGTATGGCACAGAAAGCCCTACCAGACACTGCTGGCACCTGGAGGATTTCAGCCTCCAGAACCATGACTGTTTTTCTTCCTAAGCGTACAGTCCTCGGTGTTCAGTGACAGCAGCAGAAAACGGACCGAGGCGAGGGGCGCGAGGTCTGAGAGGTCTGGGTACCTGGCTCCACCTGGTAGTAGAGATTGATGAGCGGCATGGCCCCCGAGTTCCTCCCACCCGAATGTCTGAGACCGAGGGAGAAGAAAGTCAGTAAAGCTGCAGTGGTCAGTCTGAGCTGCCAGGCGTGTGGAGGGAGGAGGAGGCAACCGGCCCCGCGTCACCGAGCAGGCAGCTCACCTCACTTACTGAATCCCCACGGTAGACTTGTGAGGACGGTCCTGTTGCTGCTCCATCCAACCGTTGAGGGAGCTAAGGAACGTCCCCAAGCCACACTGCTGATAAGCAGCACAGCCAGATGGAAACACAGCCAGCAGATTCCCAGAGTGGTGACTTGAAGCTTGGCACCATCCTGCCTCCCAGGCAACCAAAGGCAAAGCAGAGGTCAATAATGGTGGGCAGTGACAATGACCAAGATTGCAGGTGGGGCTGAGGGCATGTTCCAGCCTCTACAGTTCTGGAGTCCTCAACTTCTAGAAGATTCTAGAAATTCTTCCTCCCGTGGCTTCTCCAAGCAACCCCAGCATGCTTTCCACCTACTGAAGTCATTACCTCCCAAAGCCTGCTGCCCTTAAGCTCCATTGAGTCATGCTCTTTTTCATAGAGTCTTGATTCATGAGGTTATTAAGAGACAGAAATGAGAATCAAACCCTCCTCTGCCTGAGATGCAAAGCTGCCTCAGTCTCCTCACCTGCAAATCAGACTATTACAGACCTACCCTGCAGGGTCTTTGGGAGAACTAGGTATAAAGACCCAATCAGAGCACCCAGTACCTCATGTCGCCAGGCACGAGTTCGTGTTGTTAGCAGCTCCGGTTTGCAGCTGGGTAAACTGACGCAAAGTATGTTATTGGCCTTTCCAAGGTCACTTACCTGTCTCCGCCAATTAGCAAATGGCACGACCCGTAACTGAACCAAAGCAGCGATCAGAGCTTGTCATCTCCCCCTCAGCCCTGGGAGGCCCCTGAGAAGCCATCTGACCCCTCCTTTAGTCCAGAGCTGGGCAGCTGGTAGTCCTGGGAGTCTGGTCAGTACTCCCAGTTTGTGTTAGAGCTGATTGACAGAAGCACGAGCCGGTGGGGTCAGGAGTGCCCAGCGCTGGGGGCGCCGGCCCCCACTTAGCCAGGTCTTCAGCAAAAAAGCTGCCCCCGCCAGCTGCCTGCTGCAGCACCCGAACCTGGCCTCCGATGCCACTGCCGCCGCCACTGTGCCGCCGCGTGCCCTGTACGCAAGCATAAATCCAGTTAATGCATCCAAAAAAGAAAAATCAAAATGTCAGATCTGCAGAGATGGTTCAATTGAAGGAATATTGATTGTCACAGAGAATATTCTCACTTTATTCACCTACTTAGGCTGCTCCCCTAGGCGCATATGAATTCATCAAATATTGTCACCGCACATAATAACGCTCCTTCCTTCCTGGTGTTGTGTGACTGCCTGGGCATTGGTCCTGCTCACCATTGGCCCCAGTTGGTGGGGGGAAGGGAGAGAGGGTGTCACCAGCTGGTCAAGGCCCCTTCCCAAATGGCACCTGAACAACCTTCAAAATGTCATGTTGAGGAGGTCAGAGGGTGTGGTTAGGCCCATTTTCCAGATGGGGTCAGCAAGGGTGAGCAACTCCCCCTCGACCAAGCTTAAACGTGAAGCTTGGTGTTCAGACTGCAGCTGCCTTCCCCTGTCCTGCCTTTCATGGCGGATGGTGGTGCTGATCCAGCCAGGCTGGAGACAGGCAGGGGAAGTCCTCTTGGCTCTGCTTTGCCAATCAGTATCACGGCCTGGAGTCCCATCTGCGCAGGTCTGGGCAGAGGTTTGGGAAGACCACCCTCAGCAACATGGAGATGCAGAGACCGATCTTTAAACTAACAGTTAGAATCATCTGAACACCGAATGGACTTGTGTACCCTTCAGAAATGTGTACCGAGCTAAAGGTCAAGGTCGAACCTGGAAAGTACCAGGAAACCTCTTGAGGGGCGTCTTAGGCCCTTATGACTCACATTTCAGAAAAAAAAAAAAAAAAAAAAAAAAACTGACCAAGAAAAGAAATGGGGAGGAAGGTCAGTGAGCCCTGAAACACATGGTGGAAAGTTCTGGGGTCTCTCCAGACACTTTGCAGGGAACATGACCCTAGAGTGTTTAGACCCGCATTTCCTAGGCGTCTCCCAAGGAACTGTAATTCTGCAGGTCTGAAGAGGCTCTGTGGCTGCATGAACTCGGGGAGCTGCACATGGGTTATTCTGATGCGGGGCTTCCAGAGCCTTTAGCTCTTGACAAGGATCACAGTGGCCCGTGCTGACCACAGTCCCGTGTGCCCGGCACTACTCGTGCGTTAGCTCGTTGCAGTCTCACGACTCTGTGACGTGGGTGCTGTTGCAGTCCCACTTGACAGGTGAGTAAACCAAGGCTCAGAGAGAGAAAGTGACCAGCCCCACGGGGTCAAGAATTGTTGAGCGATGGAAGGAGACGAGAACACTGGGATCTGCCGACGGGGCCTCTGTCCCCCATGGCTCTGAGGCAGTAGTTTCCATGCCTCATCCCATCTCATCCCAGAGTCGCTCCTGAGACTAAGTCTAAGGGATATTTGAGAATGGCTGAGACAATCCGCCAGACACCTGGCTCAGGAGGGAGGCTCCTTCCCCTGCACACCTAGAAGCACAGGCAGGTTGACTGGTGTCTGAGCTGCCACTCTTGCTGGCTCCCCAGGGACGCTTCCCAGGCTGTGGCTGACCTGAATCCAGGAGTCAGTCCCTGGGGGAATCCAGATGTGCTGGCTGGGTGGGGTCGTGGCTCCCACCTCCCAGCTCCCTCCCTGGGACACCTGGAAACAGGTAGCTGAGAAAGGCAGGCTCTGCTTTCTCCTCTTTCTCCTCTCTGCCACCCGGGGTTCAGCTCCAGTTCTGGAACATCCCAGCCAGAGGCAGACCGAAATTTTCCCTAGATTGGGCTCAGCCCAGAGGAATAAAGATGCTAATCACTTCAGGTAGCGCCCCCCTCCCCCCAGCTCAGTCCCACCCACCCTTAGTTTCTGGCGTGATTTGAAGCTTTGGCTGGAGTCCTCCACAGGTGCATGAAGTGGGTGATGGCATTCCCAGGAGACTTTGCCAAAGCCCATTCCCTCAGAGGGAGAGGGGGTTCTGGCCTCCGTAGAGGAATATCAATAGGAATCCACGGTGGGAAGCCAGAGCTGGCCAGGGCTGCTGATGGAGTAATTAATTCTACTTAAGTGAAATGTTACTAATAATTAAATGTCCTAATTAAGAAAAATTGGATCAGCTGTTGCTGGTGTAGGGCTGAGGCAGGTGTTCCACTGACACCTTCCTTGGGCAGCTTCCTGCTAGGAGTGGATGGAACTCAACAGAGACAGGGTCCCTTTGGGGCTCAGAAGAAACTGGAGGTGTCAGGAGCTGGAGGGGTGTCCATGGGGGGAAGCAGCAGGCTTGGGGGTGTTTGGTAAGGTGAGGGGTCCAGGAGGCTGGAGAAGACTCCAGGAGGCCTCAGAGCAGCTCAGAAGGATCCAGAACCTTGCCCCAGCATGCTCACCTCCTACAAAGCCCAGGAAGCCTGTGCCAAGCCGGCAGCAGAAAGCAGCCCTGGCGAGATGCTGGTGGGGCCGACGGTGCTGCCCTATTCGGGTTCCAGCCTCCAAAGTCCTAGGAAGGCAGGTGGGACCTAGCGGGAATTTAGGCGCAGGCAAGCCTTCATGAAGGGACTTCTGCTGAGTCCGAAGGTCGGCCCAGCACTGACAGGGAGGTGCCTGGCTGTCTCCAGCAGAGAACAAAGCTGCACAGCGTCCCTGGCACCCGGTGTAGGCAGGAGTTGGTGCCTGGAGGGCATCCCCTGGAGAGGTGGCGGGACTTCTGCGGCAGCTGAGCCCTCTTCGCCTGGCTCTTCAGGCATGTTTCTGTTTACCACCCTGAGTCTCTGCCTGGCGGATGTGCCTTGCTAGACGAACAAGGTAAAGGCAGCTGGGTTACCCTGGTATCCACACATGTGCCCCTGGCCACCCGGAATTGCCCTTGTCATCTGGGAATGTCTCCAATATTATCATTCAGAACAGTGCAGACCCGCTCGCTCTGGCTCGAGCTGGCTTATCTGCTGACCATGTGGTCTCAGAAGGCTGAGCCTCCTATCTCCTGGCGGGTTCTCTCCCATAGCTTTGGAGACTAGTTCACCTTTTAACTCGTCGTTTTGGGCATGGCTGTCCAACCCGTAAACCAGAACCGCCTTGGCCCTCATTGCCCTTTAGAGGTGTTCATTCCTTCGTTCCAAGGGCGCCCTGTTTCTCACCGGGGCCCCTAGGTAGTCCAAGGATAGAAAAGAGACCAGGAGAGGACAGATCGAGGGCCAGGCAGGAAGAGGGGAGGGACAGGGGTCCGGTGCTCAGTTAAGTGGATCCTGGGTGCTCGGGTGAGCAGGCAGTGCAGCGTCCTAGGAAGAGTCAGGTGCAGTAGCTAGGGCAGACTTCTTGGTCTGGCTCTAATGACATTTGCAGTGAGACTTCTTGTCGTGGGGATGTCCCCACCTTGTGGGATGTTTAGCAGCAACCCTGGTCCCTACACATCAGATGCCAGAAGCATCCCCTGATCCCACAGTCCAAAGTGTCTCCAGGGCTGGCGACGGAGCTCAGTGGTAGAGGATGTACTTGGTATGCACAAGTCCTGGGTTCCATCCTAAGAACCAAAAAAAGAGAGAGAGAGAAAAAAAAAAAAGAACTTCAGACATTGCTAAATGTCCCCTAAGGTCAAAATCACCCTTGACGGAGAATCAGGGAGCTAATTAAAACACTCAGCACTAACAGAATAAAAGTATTGCTTGTGCTCTGAGGAGTGGGTCTGCCAAGCTTTCCTCCTCCTTCCCGGCAGCCTGGCCCTGGCCCCTTCCACCTCCGCTGGCATCCAGCTCGGCAAAGGCTGAGGACAGAGTCAGGGAGTGTGAGGAGATTTTAGGGGCCAGGCCTGGACGTGACCACCACCTGTGTGCAGGCCACTGGCCCATGCCACAGCACAGGATACACCTGGCCTGGCAGTGTGCAAGGAGACCCCAGCCTGGCAGGCAGGCACCCAGCCCACCTGCACCACCTCGCTCCTGTCCCCACCCTGACTGCTGCGGATCCCCCTCTAACCCAGGGCAGTCCCTCCTCCAGGCCTGTTTCCTTCTCTTCAAAGGTCCCCTCCATAAACCAAAGAAGGCCGATCCACCCCGCAGAGCATCACTCAGTCTGATACAGCAGGGATGTATCTTGGAAACTGTGAAGAAAGAGAGAAGACACAAAAATATTGTGTGATCCCAGCTGCATGCAGTGTCCAGCAGGCGAATCTAGAGACAGGCAGGTGAGTGGTGGCCGGGGCAAGGGGCAGGGGAGCAGGGAGTAGCTGCTGAATGAGCACAGGGCTTCCTCTGGGAAATCTGCAGCATGCTCTGGAACTGGACAGAGGTGCCAAGTGTTCTCAATGCTACTGGATTATGTACATTCAAACGGTTAATGTTATGAGAATTTTACCTCAATTTAAAAAAGAAAAGAAAAGTCCCTTCAGGCTCCAAGTTGAGTAATTACTGAACATACAGGCAGGGCAGGAATCAGGCCAGAGCACCAAAAAGTGAAAAATTGGGTTCAGTTCTCCCCAAAGACACACCCCAACTAAATAAGAAAACAATAGGCCCCAGCCCCAGCTCTGCCTGTTGAGTGAGCACCATGTAAGCGACCTGTGTAAACTGTAAGGCTTTCCAAAAATGTGCGCAAACGAGATCACTCTTTGCAACCTTCTTGGTATTCTACTGAATGCAACTTGGGCAGAGCTGGACCCAGAGTAAGCAAGCTGCGTAAATGTGTGGGCGTGGAAGACTGGCCAGCTCAGAGGTCCCAACAGTGGCCCAGAACAGCAATTAGTAGTAGGAGATTGTAAATCCATAACAAAACTGCCACTCCTTGGTATCTGGGTGCCAGATACTATCACCCATGTGTACCTGCTCAGCAAATCCTCTCTGTAACCAGGATCAGAACTATTATGCAGATGAGAAATGGAAAACCACAAGGTTCAATGGATTACTGTATTAGCTACCTACCGCTGGGTAACAAAGGATCCCCAAATTTAGCAGCTTACAGCAAAGTTCTTGACTCGTACTCCCTGGGGATCAGGAGCCCAGACACCAGAGGCACATCCCCGTGCACGTGGTTGGTGGCAGGATTCAGTTATCAACAGGTGTTGCATTGAACGTCTCAGTTCCTGGGCACGGGGGCTCTCCAACATGGTTCATCAAACCACGAGCGGAGAACATGCTAGAATCTGCTAACAAGACAGTTTGTGATCCTATGAAGCCATGGAAGTGGTATCACACCACCTTGCTGGGTCCTGCTGGTTAGGAGCAAGTCACTAGGCTAGCCCATACTCTCGGGAATGTTTCACAAGGTCACCAATCCCAGGAGGGGATTTAGGAGGGACCATCTCAGCCTGAGCCCTGGAGATTTCAAAAGGCTCAATTTCATCTTGCTGCCCTGTACTTTATCCATGTGCCATCAGGGTAGGAAAGGGGCAGGGACGCAAGAAAGGCAAGAGACAGAAAGGGAGGAGGTCTTTCTGCGGGGAAAAGGATGTGCTGAGTTCTCAGGCTGGTGAGGCTGGTCCTACAGGACGCAGCCCAGAGCTGTCTCTGCCCCCAAACAAATGGTGTCATTAGAAGAGTGGGCCAGCTGCACTTTAATTACCTGGAGAGCCGAGCACCTGAAGAGGAGACTTCCCACGTCCTCCTCATCGTGACTCTTAATAGGCTGGGACTGTCCAGGACTCCTCCACCCAGGGCCACCGCTGCCTCCAACACTGCCTTCCAGCAACCCCAGCCTGCCTTCACACCTACCCCAGCTACCTGCATACCTCCCCCACGTCCTGCCTTCACACCTACCCCAGCTGACGTCATGCCTGCCCCACGTCCTGACTTCACACCTGCCCCAGCTGAGTTCATACCTGCACAACGTCCGGCCTTCACACCTACCCCAGCTGCCTTCACACCTGCCCCACGTCCTGCCTTCCTACCTGCCCCACGTCCTGCCATCACACCTGCCCCACCTCCTGCCTTCACACCTGCCCCACGTCCTGCCATCACACCAGCCCCACGTCCTACCTTCATACCTGCCCCAGCTGCCTTCACACCTGCCCCACCTCCTGCCTTCACACCTGCCCCACGTCCTGCCATCACACCAGCCCCACGTCCTACCTTCATACCTGCCCCAGCTGTCTTCACACCTGCCCCATCTCCTGCCTTCACACCTGCCCCACGTCCTCCCTTCATACCTGCCCCACGTCCTACCTTCATACCTGCCCCAGCTGCCTTCACACCTGCCCCACCTCCTGCCTTCACACCTGCCCCACGTCCTGCCATCACACCAGCCCCACGTCCTACCTTCATACCTGCCCCAGCTGTCTTCACACCTGCCCCACCTCCTGCCTTCACACCTGCCCCACGTCCTCCCTTCATACCTGCCCCACGTCCTACCTTCATACCTGCCCCAGCTGCCTTCACACCTGCCCCACGTCCTGCCTTCACACCTGCCCCACGTCCTGCCATCACACCAGCCCCACGTCCTGCCTTCATACCTGCCCCAGCTGCCTTCACACCTGCCCCACCTCCTGCCTTCACACCCGCCCCACGTCCTCCCTTCATACCTGCCCCACGTCCTGCCTTCACACCTGCCCCAGCTGCCTTCACACCTGCCCCACGTCCTGCCTTCACACCTGCCCCACGTCCTGCCTTCACACCTGTCACACGTCCTGCCTTCACACCTGCCCCACGTCCTGCCTTCACACCTGCTCCACGTCCTGCCTTCACACCTGCTCCACGTCCTGCCTTCATATCTGCCCCAGCTATCTTCACACCTGCACCACGTCCTACCTTCATACCAGCCCCACGTCCTGCCTTCACACCTGCCCAACGTCCTGCCTTCACACCTGCTCCACGTCCTGCCTTCACACCTGCTCCACGTCCTGCCTTCATACCTGTCACACGTCCTGCCTTCACACCTGCCCAACGTCCTGCCTTCACACCTGCCCAACGTCCTGCCTTCACACCTGCTCCACGTCCTGCCTTCATACCTGCCCCAACTCCTGCCTTCATACCTGCCCCACGTCCTGCCTTCATACCTGCCCCAGCTGTCTTCACACCTGCCTCTCGCCCTGCTTCACACCTGCCCCACGTCCTGCCTTCATACCTGTCACACGTCCTGCCTTCATACCTGCCCCACGTCCTGCCTTCACACCTGCTGCACGCACTGCCTTCACACCTGCCCCATGTCCTGCCTTCACACCTGTCACACGTCCTGCCTTCACACCTGCACCACGTCCTGCCTTCACACCTGCCCAACGTCCTGCCTTCACACCTGCTCCACGTCCTGCCTTCATACCTGCCCCAGCTGTCTTCACACCTGCCCCACGTCCTGCCTTCACACCTGCCCCACGTCCTGCCTTCACACCTGCCCCACGTCCAGCCTTCTCACCTGCCTAACGTCCGGCCTTCACACCTGCCCCACATCCTGCCTTCACACCTGCCCCAGCGGTCTTCACACCTGCCCCACGTCCTGCCTTCACACCTGCCCCACGTCCTGCCTTCACACCTGCCCCAGCGGTCTTCACACCTGCCCCACGTCCTGCCTTCACACCTGCCCCACGTCCTGCCTTCACACCTGCCCCACATCCTGCCTTCTCACCTGCCTTAGCTGGCTTCATACCTGCAGACGTCCTGCCTTCACACCTGGCCCATGTCCTGCCTTCACACCTGCCCCACATCCTGCCTTCTCACCTGCCTTAGCTGGCTTCATACCTGCAGACGTCCTGCCTTCACACCTGCCCCACGTCCTGCCTTCACACCTGTCACACGTCCTGCCTTCACACCTGTCCCACGTCCTGCCTTCACACCTGCCCCACGTCCTGCCTTCATACCTGCCCCTTGTCCTGCTTTCATACCTGCCCCACGACCTGCCGCAACCGTGGGCAGCATCTGTCCATCCCTGAGACTGGGACCCTGTGTGCTGGTGGCCTGGAACCTCTGAGCACCTGGGAGACAGGGACCCACCCTGTGCCTGTGCAGGGCTGGGGCCTCACCTCTTCCCATCCCTTCATTGGTGGCCTCCAGCATGGCACCCAGCAGTTGGCCCTAGTGGATGTGAAGGGCATCCTGGGATCCCTTCGCAGTCCTCGGGGCAGATGTGCCGGGCCACTTGAGAGGCCACGTTGAAGCGGGGAAAACGTGTCCCCAGCAACTCCTCCTTCCCCACTGGTCTTTGAGAGTGGGGTGTTGTCAGGGCCCTGCAATGGCCAGAAGCCCAAGGACGAGGGAGGGCGCCAGAGGTAGCAGGGCTGGTGCTGTTGCGACTATTTTCCCTTCTTGGTGCCACGGAAATGCAACCATGCCAACCACGACGCTCCCAGCACCCCGTCCCCCAGTTCAGGCCGCTCAGGTACTGCCGTGCCTCAGTGTCCCTCTGGGTCAGACACCAAGACCTGCCTTCTGTCCCTCCTGAGTCCTATGTCTGGGGACTGTCCGTGCTTTAAAGACTTTTATGCCGCCCCTTCCAGCCACGCCTGGGGGTCATTGGCGCTTCATTCTCCCCCTTACGTAAGATTCTTGGTGTGGTTTCGCAGTGCTGGGGATGGAGCCCAGGGCCTGGCACGTGTGGGGCAAGGACTCTGCCACCAGCTCCATGCCAGTGCCCCCCTTAAATTCCTGATGGTCCCATAGCGCTCTCTCCCCTCTCCACTCTGAGGGGTGGACCGTCCGTGAGTCCCTGCCCACTAAAACAGGTGACCGCGAACTTCATTCAGGCACCACATCCATATTCACAGGGGTCACCACCGAGGGGCCTGCATAAAATAGTGGTGACAACATGGATAGGCAGCAAGCCGCCACTTAAGCCATCCAAGAGGCCTGCAAGGCCACCGTCGCCTGCTGGTCTCCCCAGGCCGAGCGGGCTGGTAATGGCGTCCTTCTTATTTGCAAGTCTGAATTTCATTTTGCAGGACCTGTTATCCAAAAGCCACAGAGACCTCTTGGTGGCTACAACAGAAAAATGGGTGGCTCCTGGCCCTGAGAAGTTGTGACCAAGCAGGACCCCGGACAGACCGCCGCCCCCACCGGCCCCCCCACGCCCTCTCTCTTCCTCCAGCCTCCTCCTGCCTCCCCAGGCCCAGCTTTCTTGTGCTAGGAGCAAAGAAAGCTTATTGAATTTTTGCAAGCACTTTGCATGGCGTCTGATTTACAATTCATAACCTGGATTATACTGCAGGTTCAGCCTTCCGGGGTCGGTGTAATTTAGATCTCGGAAATATTTGCCGTGCTTTCAATTCCCCTGACATCTGAAGGATTGGAAATGGATTCCACCCCTGGAGGTTTACTGTTTGGAGGAAGCATTGGAAGGGGGTACAGGGGCTGACAATCGCACTCCAAAGCGGGGCGGGGGGGGTGCAGCCAGACCTCAGAGAGGCAGGAGGAAGTTTAAGCCCAGTGGGCAGGGACATGGCGCTGGTGTTGCTGGCCAGGGGAAGCGGCCTGGCCCCTGGAGCCCGCTAGGGTTGAGTCAAAACATCCATCTGTTCACCCTGCCTCTGCCCCTGCCTTCCTGGAAGAGGGCCAAATCCCCAACTACCTTTTTTAAAAACAATTTTATAGAGATCTCGTTCACGACCCACACGGGCTTCCGGTGTATTCAGAGCTGCACGCACCTCGCCTCAGTGTTTGAAAGTTTTCGTTACCTCCAAAAGAAACCCTGCGGCCTCCAGCTGTCACCCCTGACTCCGTTTCCTGGGGCGACCCTAACAAAGTGCCCCACACTTGCCCTCAAAATCACAGACATTATCCTGGCACGGTTCTGGAGGTCCGGGGTTGGCAGCCACATGGCTCCGGTCTCTGCCTCCGTCCTCACCTGGCCTTCTCCCAGCTGTGTCTGAGTTCCACATCCCCCTCCGCCTTTCTCTGGGAAGGACACATGCCAGTGGATGTAGAACCATCCTGAATCTGGGATGGCCTCATCTCGAAGTCCTTAACTTAATTATATCTGCAAGGATCCTTTTAAAAGTAAGGTCACATTCACAGGTTCAAGGGGCGAGAACGTGGACACAACTTTCAGGGGGTGGCCATTCAGCCTCCCCAGCCACGCGTCTATTTTCCACCTCTATGGATTCACCTACCGTGGACCTTTCTAAGGGATGGGGTCTAGAACACGTGGTTCTTTGCAACTGGCTTCTTTCACCGAACATGGGGCTTCTGAGGTTTTGTGTGGTAGTGTGCATCGGTACTTTCCTTGGCTGTCGAAGAATAGTCCCCTGTATGGATGTCCCACAGCTGAGTGACCCATTCATCAGTACAGAGACACAGGAATCGTTTCTATTTTTGGCTCTTTTGAAGAACGTTGCCATGAAAATACATGCACAAGCCCTAACCGCTGTCTGCCATTAGTGAGAGAGTGTCCCACATTTGCTTTCCTCGGGGTCCCCAGGGTCATGGTGAGTGTGCTCCGGTACCTTGCCTCCTGGTCTTCGTGCCCTGGTGTAAGCCCCTCCCCGGAGTGTGGCTGGACCTAGTGACTTATTCCTAATGATAAAATATGGCAAAAGTGATAGACGTCTCTTCCCAGATCAGACCACCGGCATCTGACCTGCTCTCAGGTTCCCTGATGAAGCTCGAGGCCATGTTGTGTGCTGACCTATGGAGGAGCCCATGTGGCAAGGAGCCCAGGGCAGCCTCGGTCAGCAGCCCTCTGGGAGCAGAGGACCCTTGAGCTTGGAGGTGACTCTTCCCCAGCCAAGACTGCAGATGGGACCCGGGGCCCCGCTGACCGCCTGATGGCAGCCCAGGGGCCCTGTGAGTCAGAGGAGCCTGCTCAGCTCCACTTACAGACTATGAGATAATAATACGCACGTTAGTTGAAGTCCCAGCATTCTAGGACGATCTGTAACTCAGCAATAAGTAAATAGTACGGCGTGGATGGAGGAGAGCCGCTAAGCTTGGGAGGCCCGGGGCTGCCGGGATGTGGGGTCAAAGAGGAGGTTTTAGGGAACTGGCACTTGACCCAGATGAGCTGGTGTGAGGAGCATCTGGGCTGAGGACATCCCGATCCCAAATCCCATGAAACGATTTGTTTTCCTCTGCTGGGGTGGAGGAGAGGTGCTGAGATAACCAGAGTGGAAGCAGGAGACGCCACAGGCCACCCGCCTCCCGCTGCAGCTCCAGAGCGCCCGAGGCCTGGCCGTGGAGGTCAGGCAGCGATCCGCTCCAGACTGGCTCAGACGCCCCACACGGTGGACTCGGGGATCCTGCTCCTTCTGGTGCACCAGCGTCCCCAGAGAGCAAGGAGAGGGCGTGGTCTGGCCCAGGGAGTGGTGCTACGCCGGCTCAGAGGGGACTCTCTGAAGGCAAGAAAACAAAACCTTAATGAAACTATCAGTGTGTCAAAAATTGAGTTCCAAAAATGGCTACAATGCCAGTCAGACATAGTCTTCCCACAAGGGGACTTTGCGGCTTCCTTATAGAGAACCAGAGTTGATGGAGGAAAGATACTGTGTGACTGTCCAGGCTAGGTCGTGAAAGGGGACAGCTCGGCTGCCGGGGGCTGGTTCTCATTCTCAGAACCAGCTGCCATACTGTGAGAAACCCAGGCCACATGGAAAGGCCGTGTATTGGTGTCCTGGCAGACAGCCCAGCGAGGGCCTCAGCCAGTGGCCAGCACCAACTACCAGGCATGAAAGAAGACGGTCTTCCAAAAGGCCTTCCAGTGACTCCAGCCACCATGTGAAAGAACCCAGTGAGAACTGACCAGCTTCAACCAGCCGATCCCCAAAACCATAAGAGGGAGCAATAATTGATGACTTTGTTTTTTGTACTGGGATTGAACCCAGGGACGCTCTACCACTGACCACATCCCCAGACGCTTTTATTTTGAGACAGGGTCTCGCTAAGTTACTGAGGCTGGCCTTGAACTTGTGATCCTCCTGCCTCAGCGTCCTGAATCGCTGGGATTAGAGGCATGTGGCACTTACTTTATGCCTCTAACTTCGGGGTGTTTTGTTGTAGACCTATGAATAATGTGAACACAGAGAAAATGGAAAGAAAGAAAGAAAGAAAGAAAGAAAGAGAGAGAGAGAGAGAGAGAGAAGGAAGGAAGGAAGGAAGGAAGGAAGGAAGGAAGGAAGGAAGGAAGGAAGGAAGGAAACAGAAAGAAAGAAAGAAAGGGAGAGAGAGAGAAAGAAAGAAAGGATGGAGGAAGAGAGGGAAGAAGGACAGAGAGACAACCGACAGACATTAAGTGAGCACTTCCCATGTGCCAGTCACTAGAGTAAGTGATTGCTGACATTATCTCTTTTTCGTCCTCACAGTAGCCTCCTGAGGCCAGTACTCTCTCCACTGATAGATACAGAAACTTAGGCTCAGAGAGTTTGAGCAAGGTGCCTGAGGTCACACAGCTAGTGTGGAACAGGTTCCATGCTTATAACATGCAGGTGTGGAGCACAGGTGAGCTAGAGAGGGTGGGCAGCCGAGGATGAAAATGACGGACATTCCAGGCTTACTGACTCAAGCAGACTCGCAGTCTACCAGCCTGAACTCTCTTCTGGGCACCTCGCTTCAGGACTTTGTCTCCGCTGGGGAGTGAGATAGACTGAATTATGTCAGATACATGTACGGACATGGCATAATGACACCTACCACTGTGTATAATTGTAGTGCAACAATAAATTTTTTGTAAAGATTTTGTCAGTGCACCTCCCCCTTCACTCCCTCTTGAGGAGTAGAGGAGAATCAATCCCTTCACCTAAGAACAAAGAAGCTAAGAGAAGGACGCCCAGGACACTGCTGTGCCAAATGGGAGGCCAAATGGCAGGAGCTCTTTGCTGCTGTGGAGATGATGGTGGTGCTGGTGATGGTGTTGGTCATGGGGTCGATGGTGGTGGTGATCATGGTGGTGGGTGATCAGAATGAAGGTGGTGCAGTAGTGGTGGTAGCAATGATGGTAGTGCTGATGGTGGTGAGCATCGTGATGATGCTGATGGTGCTAATGGTGCTGGTGGTGGTGATCATGGTGGTGCTGGTGGTGGTGATCATGGTGGTGCTGGTGGTGGTGGTCATGGTGGTGATGGTGGTGATCATGGTGGTGATGGTGGTGGTGGTCATGGTGGTGGTGGTAGTAGTGATCATGGTGCTGGTGGTGGTGATCATGGTGGTGCTGGTGGTGGTGATCATGGTGGTGATGGTGGTGATGGTGGTGGTGGTGATGGTGGTGATGGTGGTGGTGGTCATGGTGGTGATGGTGGTGGTGGTCATGGTGGTGGTGGTGGTGATCATGGTGGTGCTGGTGGTGGTGGTGGTGGTCATGATCATAATAATGGTGCTGGTGGTGGTGGTAGCATAGCATTATGGTGAATATCATGATGGTGCTGATGGTGGAGGTGGTGCTGCTGCTGCTGGTCATTAAAATTCATGAATCTCCTCTGCAGAAAAGAAAGTTCTCTGACCACATCATGTCAAGCTCCCTCTTCTAAAGCCAAACAGCAAGAGGGAATGGGGTAGCAGGTGGCATCTGTAGACCCCAGCTGGTTGCATGAGGCCCTCCCAGGTTCTTCCAGCAGCCAAGAACCCTGGAGTCACGGGCACTTGCCTTTTGTCCTACGAATGTTCTAAACTGGGTTCACTAGGCCTCGGGGATGATTCTGGTTCTAATTAAATGACCCCAAACAAAGGGAGGGTCCCTGTGAGTTTCACACACCTTTTCCAAGGCTCAGTGCAGATCCTGTGACAGGCCTTTGGTAACACATTTATGAGTAAATGAGCCCTTCAGTGAGCCTTTGTCCTGCAGGGAACCAGAAACACCTGGCTGGGTTCCCTGGTCCCTCCTGAAGTTCTCAGGGAGGCTGTTAGTCCAGGGTCTGGACAGTCGGGGCCTGGCCTAGGACAGAGATGGCCTCAGGTCCTCACTGTAGAGGAGAACGTGTCTTAACCACATCATTCAGAGGTGGAGGTAGGGGCTTGCTGAGTAGGCCTTTCACGTGGCCTGGAAGAAACACATTGAGCTGTTTACTGTAATCAAAAGTAATGGCTGACATTTCCCATGGCCTTTAATGTGCCAATTTAAAATTTTATACATATTCACTCACTTGGACTCACAGCGGCCCCGTGACATGCGCTATCATCATCATCATCAACAGCAGCGTCAACTCCCCGAGGAAAGGCTGAAGTCACGGAGAGGGCAAGCCGGGCCCACGTTCCACAGTAAGTGGCAGACCTGGGGCAAGAGCCGGCGGTCCAGGCTCCTAACCACTGCACCACACAGCTCCATCTGCCTTCGAGCAACCCCTGGGCCTGGCCCTGAGTCCTGCACCCCTCCTCCAGCTGTTGTGTTCAACAGTGGCTTCTGTCCACATGGGGACCCCCAGGGTCCAGGCACGCCCTGCACGAGTGATGGAAGAGGACCTAATGAAAGGCCCTCTGGTAATGGTGAGGCAGGCTGGGGGGTCCCAAGAGTGGGGTGGGAGGGCTGGACATGGGTAGGACCCAGCAAGAGAGGGAAGCCACTGTGCCCCTAAGACCGCTGACAGCCACCGCCAAGCCACCCTGGCAGGGAGGGAGCCCTGTCCGGTACCCCTACCTCTCTGGTCCCATCCTCTGAGTTCCTGTTAATGCTGCCGCCTCTCAAACCCAAGCTAAGAGCTACGGATGCCCTCGGGTGCAGGCCCCAGAGACGCCCCAGACAGAGAGGTGGGCAAGGGGGAGTTCAAGAAGCAGAGACAGAGCGGTGGGGCAGCTGCCTGAGGCCACAAACCGGAGATGGGGGGCCAGGTTGACTCCAAAGCCCTTCCCTCAGCCGCCAGGAGGGCTCCGGGTGCACTTGGTGTGAATGATCAACGCCGGCTGCCAGCAGCCTCCACCGTGTGTTTATAATGGGATTTTAATTCACTCCCCACCTCCCTGCTGAGCCGAAAAGCGGCTCCTGTTTGTCTACTTCTTGTTAGGCTGCTGCTCAGAGCCAGGAACAGAGGAGCCCCGGGCCCACCAACCCGGGGCAGGGTACTCACACTCCCTGGGCCAAACCCCTTTCTTGGGTAGCCCGGTGTGTCTGAAAAGGCCACCACCCTGCCTGTGACTGACAGGAGGAGGAACACAAAGCGCCCCTCTGGGAAGAGGACAGGGCCCACAGCTGCTGGACACGGCCCAGCAGCCAGCCTACCCTGCGGACAGGCTCTGGAGACAGGAGGACCTGATGTCACACCCGCCAGTCTTTCTCGTGGCAGGAAGTACCACCACCACCGCCCAGCTGTTCAGGCTGGAAGTCTGTGTCCACGCTGATCCCTCCTGCCCACATCTGGTCATCAGGCTGGTAGACGGTGACCTGTCCTTCCAGAGAACCCCCTGCCACCTGTATCTGGCCTTACCACATGCCGACTCAGTTTCTGCCTCTTTGGCCACTCTGCCATAAGTGAAATTGCGAAATTCCCTTTCCACATGGGGTGAGCTCCTGCAAATTTGTGCTTAAACTGCATTTTTGTAAATTGAATCCCAGCACGCCATTGGCTTCCTGAAGCTTGCTCTGAGATTGGCTCCCTGGTGAAGCCTAACATTTGAACCTTCGCTCTGCCCCTGGGAAAGAGTCTGGAATTTCCAAAAGGTGTTTTTCACGGATCTACCCATGCTATGACCACGGGTTGTGCTATGGGCTTTCTTCTGTGCATTGAGCTACTGGAGCAGCTCCTGGGGTACCTGGAGGGGCAACGGTGACCGAGCCGGCCGCTCCCCCTTGTCCCTTTCTTCCCTGGCCCTCAACCCCCACCCCGACAACACCGTTCTTTCCTCCCTGAGCTCTTCGCTCAAAGGTCAACCTCTCCAGGTGGTACCAGCCAGGCCCTTGGTCCTCTGCTTCTGATTGGATTGGGCCAGTTACCGCACTGGCTAGTGACTGAGGACAGGAGCAAGGAACGTTGTCCCTCCCTGCTCCTCCCTCCTGCCCACGTTCTGGCAGAGACTGTTTGCACTGTTTCCACAGGTCCCCCTGGGTGGCTCCAGGTTCCAGGCACACCTTCCTTTTCCTTGACCTAAACGGGGCAAAACTTCCCCCTCCTCCCAGTCCCTGAACCCTACCCCAGCTGCTGTTGGTCCCTCAGCTCTGCTCACAAGTCCATAAACAGCTTCTTCATCAAGCCGCCTTGCTGGAGTTTTTAGAGGGTGCCATCTACAGCCTGCTGGGCCCCTGCCTGGTGCAGACATCACAATGACGATGTTCCCACACTCCCAAGCTCAAAACCCTGGCTCCGGCCCCGCCCAGGGCCCCAGGTAACTCACGTCTGGCCCTGCGGTAGGCTGGGAGGGTGAGCAGATGCCTGGGGAGAAGCAGGGGGTGCTGATGCGGGGTGCTCCCCCCGGGGAAGGCCTTCTCAGCCTGTAAGGATGTCCGCAGCGTCCTTCTGGGTTGGGGAGCCCTCTGCACATGGTAGGGTGCTCAGCAGCAGTCACGGCTCCACGCTCTGCATACTAGGGTTCCCTTCCCAGCCTCCATCACCCATCTGCAGACATTGCCAAATGTCTCCTGGGGACAGGGGAGCAAGATCACCCCTGGCTGCAAATCCCACTTTCTAGCATCATGGGACAAGAGCTGAGGACCAGCTGGGCAGGTTTGCTTCTGAGGGAGGGGACAGGACAAAGCAGAGGCCCAGGAACACAAAAAGTGTGTCCGTGGCAAGGTAGAAACTTCTTGGCCAATGGACAACTAGGATGGACCAGGCTTTTCAAAATGCAGCCTGACGCCCGGTCTGGCACCTCCTGGCTCCCTCCTGGCCCTCACCCTCTCTCCCCTCCCTCTCTCCCCTTACCCGCCATGGAATGATTTGGGGAAGCAGCTGGCAGCAGGGGAGTACAGCTGCCGCGAAGTTATCCAAACGATTTATCTTAAGATTCATGCAGAATTCATTGTGTGGGGCCCGGGGTGGGCTGCACTTTAATATTCATGCAGATTTGGAAGAAATGGTAATCACGGGTTGGGTAATTTGCACTTTTGCTTAAATCCCCTCCTCCCGGGCTGGGCTGGCCGGCCCCTGCCCCTGCCCCTCTCTCCTCCCCTGCCGTGTCCCAGATTTCCCCCAGTCCACCAGGGCAGCTGGGTAGACTCAAAGACTGCAGGGGTGCCAGCCTGCATCTCCCCCTGCCGAACTGCTCCCATAGCACCTTTGGCAGCGAGCATGTGGGGTGGGCAGTAATGGGGAAGAGTCACAGGAGCCCCTGGGACATCTTGACAGGAAGTAGATAACCTGCTATAGCAACCAGATATGTGCAAATTAGCATTGATTAGTCTCAAATTAACAGCTTGGGCATTTCAAACCCCAAACAAGGGCTCAGCTCTGCTCTCATCTCTCCCTCCTTTCCTCCGGAGCCCCACCCCCAACCGCTTCCCCTCCCCACAATGACAACTGTCTGGGCCTGACAGAGAGAAGCCTGGCTTCCTGGGGAAAGGGGACTGAGGGGCCTCCAGCCAGCTCTCATCAACCCCCACTTTCAGCCTCACAGAGGGGAGACCCTTCTGGATATCGTCTGTGGCTCTGAGGGCCCAGCATAGCCAATTTGTCCTTCCATCAGGATCTGAACCCCAACCATATGGGGACAGGGCATTAGGACTTTCTTCAGGACTTGAGGCCATGCTCCATGAGCAAGGGTCTCCCTGAGAGGTAGAAACAGCCTGGTGGTCCCTAGGGGGGTGTCTGAGAGGTCCCAGGAGGTGCGCCAGAGCCCAGAAGAGTCCCAAGTCCCCTGGCTGATGGCCCCGTGTTCAAAAGGGACAGCTCTCTGCATTTGCCCCTCCCTTTTACAGAGAGGAAGGGTAGAGCCCAGGGAGGGAAAGCCAGGAGCCCAAGGTCGCTCAGCAAGCTGGAAGAGGAGGGCTGAGCCCCAGGTCCAGGCAGAAAACACTACTCAGTGTCCAAAAAGGAGGAGCTGGAGCTCTGGAGAAGGAAGACGGAGAAACCAAAAGAACACGGGAGGCAAGGTGGGAAATGGGGACGACAGGAAGCTGTGCCTCCTGCAGCCCCGGCAGGAAGGCTGAGGACAGAGGGGGCAGAGGGGACTCCCAATCCGACTCTCCTCTGGAAGCTCTCTGAAGCGCAGGCGCGTGGAAGGCAGTGCCAGGAAGAGCCCCCGGCTTCTCCCCCCGCCCCCTTCACACAAGACCAACCAGGACCCCACTGCCAGGGTCGGTCCCGGAGCTGGAAGCACGAAAATTGGGTCTGAGGACAGGCCGGCCACTGAGCAGCACAGGGGCCCTCAGCCGGACACTGCCCGCTCCCTCCGTTAGGCCTTGCAGGGACTTGGCAGGAGGGGGCTGGCGAGAACCGCCCGCGACCAGAGGCCTGGCAGGGCTGGCCCCGGCACCAGCGCTGAAGGAGAAGCAGAGCCGGGGGCTGAGAGGCAGTGCCACCTTCCCTCTCCTGTCCCCTTCCTCAGCCCCCGTCTGGGATCTGGTCAGCTTCCAGCCCCAGCAGCGGGCTCTACCTGCCACCGCCCGTCAGCTCCCCACCACACGGGTCCTCTGTCTGCACCCAGAGTAACAACCAGGAAGCTACCAACACAGGAAGCACGCCACCGCCCAGATGCCACCCCTCTCCTCCCGCGGCCTTGTCAGTGAAGACTGCCCAAACCCCCCCACGCACGCACGCACGCACGCACGCACGCACGCACGCGCACACGTGCATCGCAAACTCATGCATCAAATTCCTGGAATTCCAGTCCCCTGGGACGGCTCTGGAGACAGACTGTCAAGCCGCAGCAGAAGTCCATCACAGCAGAAAGTGAGTGTGGCGGCTGGGGAGGGAGCCCTGGAGAGGCTCCGGGTCTGGGCTGGTGGAGGAGACCTCACAGCCCCAGACCCGGCCTTTCTTGAGAGACAGTTCCTGGAACACTGCGGGTCCGGCAAGGACGCCACTGGGCATTTCGGGTCAACAGTGAACATCGTGACTTTCCTCAAGAACCTGGTCACCCCAGGTCAACAACCATTGTCACCTGGAACAGAGGGCCCAAAGCAGCATCTTGGCTGGCACATGGTGTATGACAGGCAGCCCTGTTACCTGCCTCACATGCTATCCTTCCTCTGGGCTCTTTGGGGGACTTCTCACGCACTGCATGTGACTCAAGCAGGTGACCTGAGCAGTCCCTCTTCTTGGTTATGGACATGATCACATGACATTGCTTGTGTGATCATGTCATTGAACTGTCATTGCTACAATCCCCCCTTCAGAGTGATTGGCTCAGAAAGGGACTGGGGTTCAAGTCCACCACTGGGAGTCTTCCCTGGGAAAATATACTAGCTCTTTTAGAAACTGTGACTTAGTGAATTTCACTGATTACAACAAACGGATCCCTCTGGTGCAGGACGTGGATAGTGGGAGAGGCTGGGGGAAGGGGCATGAGAACTCTATTTCCCACTCAGTTCAGTTGTAGTTAGGGTTTGGAGATGAGGTGTCCCCAAAAGCTCCCGTGCAGCTTCAGGCAGAGAAGTGATTACAGTAGCAGTGCTATGACTTAGTGGATTAATCCATTTGATGGATTAATAATTTGAGAGGACTAACTTGTTGGTAACTAGGAAGGTGGGCTGTGGCTGGGGGGGTGATCACTGGGGGCATGCCCTTGGGGAATATATCTTGTCCCCCTGGCTTTTCCCTCTTTCTCTCTCTGCTTCCCAGCTACGATGAGCTAAGCAGTCTTCCTCTGCACCCTTCCGCCATGATCTCTCTTCAGGCTTCCCTCAGGCCCAGAGTCGACCACCAACTGAACCTCTGAAACCATGAGCCCAAAGCAAACTTCCTCCTCTGAGTCGTTCTTGTCAGGTACTTTGGTCACAGCAATGCTAAGCTGACTAACACAGTTGTGAACCTAAAACTCTCTAAAAACTAAAATCAAGTCTATTTTCTTAAAAAAAATTACATTCTTTAAAAGCCAAGAAGAAAATACCAGAAAGGTAGCTGCAAATACAGAAAAGGAAGAAATACATTTTTTATTTTAATATTAAAATATTTCTGGATGTGAGGTTGAGGGACTGATATTTCCACTTTACAATTAAAAGCTATTTCTGTAAAATTGTATGAGGTTTTTTTTTTTTTTTTAGTAGTGGTGGGAGCAGGGAGTCATTTAAAGAACAGGACTGACTTAAATAGCTTAGTTTCTATTGAACTGCTTTTTGGGTCTGGAGTATGAAATGGTATGAAAGGTCATTTGTAACTCTCTTTTTAAAAGTCATCTTCATCGAATTTGAACAAAATCGCACACTTATTTTTAAAAATGACCCTTTGCATTGTGGTTGCTCGCACTGCGGTGTGAGCATCTGCAAGGTCAGTGGGCATCCTGCCTGGCTGAGGAGTAACCTGTCCTGACTATAAGTCCAAGTCCAAGCTGGAGGAGGAGAGAAATGGAGAGAGGGTCCTGAGCAATTGTTTGTGCCCTGGAAATATCTGTGCCTAACGGGAGCACAATTCTTGGACTTTCCAGACACGTGGGCCAATGAATCCCCTAATTCAAGCTGGGTTTCTGTTACTTGCAACAAAAAAGTCCTAATAAAATACATGAACGGATGGAAGGGCATGCAAAGCCAAGCCTGGAGAGAGGCAGAAACAAATACCAGCTCCTGTTTCCGAGACTCAGAGCTGAAGAGATCATGATGGACCGGCCAGGGAGAACTGGCCCGGGCTCACACAAAGCTTAGCAGCAGAGAAAGACATAAAGCACCCTTTCATGATCAAACCTGGGTCCAGAAGCTCATTCCACAGAAAAAGCTATGTCTGAGAGACCAGTTTTGGGAGAAAGAAAGGCTTTATTCAGGGGCTAAAGAATAGCGAAGAGGGAACTGTGCTCCCAAATCAACTTCTCAGCTCCCAGGGTGGAGGGGTCACAGACACAGGCTAGGAATAGCCAGGGAGAGAGAGGCCGGTGTGGGGAGGAATACTCGTCTTTCTGGGACTAGGTGGAGGTCCTCCAGGAACTCGGGTGCCATCTCTTTGCCCTGCTTTCATGATCCGGTGTTTCCAGTCACGGTGACAGGTAGTGTCGTTAGCCTTGAAGCAGAAGGAGAAAGACTAGGCAAATCTAGGTTGAGTTAACCCTGCATTATAGTTTCCAGCAAAACGTTTCTCAAATGATCCACATGTCTACCTGCAGAGTTGAGTAGAATCTGACCCACGGATGAAGGCAGTGTTACGGTTTAGATGGGAGGTGTCCTCCGAAAAGCTCAAGTATGAGACAAGGCAAGAAGGTTCGCAGGTGAAAGGGCTGGGTCATGAGCCTTAAGCCATCAGCGCATTAACCCCCTGACAGGATTAACTGATGGCAACCGAATGCGGGTAGGGGACTGTAGGAGGAGGCCGTTGCAGAGGTGACTTAAGGGTATGTATTTTGTCCCTGGAGAGAGGAGGCTCTCTCTCTGCTTCTTGGTGCCATGTTCCCAGTTGCTTCCCTCTGCCACATTCTTCCGCCATGATGTTCAGCCTCACCTTAAGCCCCTGGGAATGGAATGGCCATCTATGGACAGAAATCTCTGAAATCGTGCGCCCCCAAATAAACTTTTCCTCCTTTTATTCTTCTTGTCAGGTCTTTCAGCCACAGCAGTGACAGAGCTGACTAAATCAGGCAGCACAGGGGAGAGACACAATATGAAGGCAGAGAGACCTTTTCATCAAATTCTTGTCACACACAGCTATAGTCCCAAGACAAGAGTCAGTGTTTTCTGCAAAAGCAGGCTTCAGGAACCTAAGAGTAACCTGGGGAACCATTATCATCATCATCATCCACAGTTAGACAACAGAGATGTGGTCTACAGCAAAGCTAGTGGGAGACTAACCACGGACTGCCCAGCGGCATGCCCTCCAAGATGAGTGATTTTCTTAACTTAACTAAACACAAGTGAAGAGGACTTATTTAAGTTTTTCCTCAGTAGCACTTTGATTTATAAAATGATCTTGAGAAGAGGTGGAGTCTAGGCTAGTGACCCAGCTCAAAGCATGACTTACAGTTCATGCAGAAAAGCAGATTTTACTAGAAGGTCAAGCTGATGTTGGAAGCGCCCCAGATCAAATCCCAGCACATTGGTTGTACGTGGAGAGTAATTGGCTGAGCATCAAAGTCTGAACTAAAGAGAGAGGTGACCCTGAGGCTCTTGGAGGGGATGGCTGCAGTCTGGCCTGGGACTGAGATTGATACCAGTCTTGGAGATCAGAAACGGGTCCTTGTTCCCAGTGTTGAAGATTAAACACCCGAGAAATGCCAAGGCAGGTGTAGAAAGCAAGTTTTATTTAAGTGATAGCGACGAACTTCTCCAAAGAGAAGGGGCCCCAGAGTTGGGAGTTCACAGGAGGGAGTGTGTCCTATTCTTTTATAGACCCCAGGCCGGTCTTTTTAATCTTTGCCTATTCTTCTCCATGTACATGTCCAGGAGCAGGGATGGGGGTTGTTAGCAACCCAGAGTGCCCAGGAGCACCCACAGTCCTGTTTGGTGACCAGTGGTAACCGTCCATCATTCGTCACTGCACTGCCTGATCTTCCCCCTGCCGAGGCCAGGCAGGGCTGCAGGCAGATTGCTTTTTAGCAATGAAAGTGTGTTATGGGTGCAGCCAGCACAGTGGGCTCATTTCACAGAATCATTCGCTCAACCTCATGTCCCCACCATCCTCATCTATCTGTCCCCTTAGGAGACCAGGAAGTCCCTGCAGTTAGTGTCATTCCTAGAGCTGCGCAGGACCCATCTCCAACAGCGCCACCAGGTGGTGGTAGGACGTGATAGCAGGAATGGGCCCATGAGACTGGAGTAGAGCCGCACCCTCAATGTGATGGGACTTCCCGAGGACTTTGGACACATCCCTGTAAAGGAGGCCACAAGAAGGAGGTCCTGAGCATTTTGAGGATTCTAGCAAACAACAGGAAAAGAGAGCTGTAACCTGTTGTGATATTCTACAACGGTGGGATTCTCTGGGTGAGGAATGCCTTCCTGGTGGAGAGAGCCTGAGAGGGGCAGGGTGCCCTTCCAGCACACCCACAGAGGCTGGGCAAGGGCTCTGCGGCCTCCCTGCTGTCGAGTAGGCGTGGCTGCTCCCCCCACACCACGCCCTCCAGGTCCTGTGGCTAGACACACCTCCCAGAGCAGCTGACCTGGGGAGCCTCCTCCTGGGCAGGAGCACGCACAGGGGTCTGCCTGCCCGGCAGCAGCACTGCCTCCCCCAGGAGGCACCTGTCACCCCCCACCCCAGCCCCAGGCCCGAGACACCCACTTGGGGGCCCCTGCTCCCCCACCTGCCCTTCTTTGAAGAAAACGTGAGCAGAGCAGGACCTCTCACGAAGCCCTGGATCCTTGGCCACTGTGCCTGTCTGACCCAGGTAGGGGAACTGAGTCAAGCAAGCCTTTGGGGTGGAAGAAGGGAGGATCAACAGCAGGACTGGCAGAGGCTGGGGCTCAGCTAGCCCATCCCTCACTCAGCACTCTCTCTCCTGCATCGCCCCCTGACCCAGCGCCACCCTGGAAGGAGCTCCTCTTGGTGCCACATGACCTGGGATGGCAGTGGAACAGCGCTTTGGGGGCAGGTGACAGACCCCCTCCGCCAATGTGCCCGGCCCTCATGCCCAGGTTCTGAGCCCACAGTAATCCCCTGAGCCTCCGAAGGCCAGGCGAGCTGTGGAAGCCGGCTCCGCAGCAGTGCAGACTTAAGGGGGATTTGGGTTGAGCAGGGAGAAGGGGAGCGGAGGGGCTGAGGCCCCGCGCTGAGTTCCCAGGGGATTGATTGGGAATGCAGAGAGCACCGCGTGCCAGCCAAAGCTGGATCCAGGCTCAGTCGTAAACCCCTTCCCTTCCTTAGAGGGAAAATATACAAGCTGCTTTCAACCAAGGCTTTAAACGGAACGTGTCCAGGTCTTTCAATTTCCTCTTCCCAGAATTGGCCCCTGTGTTCCATCTTCTCTAAGCTGGCAGATAAGAAGAGGCACCTCTAACTTTACCTGGAAACTAGAAGTCTGGTCCTTGTGCTTTGCTCTGAGAGACTGTGCATTTGGTAGGACAGACTAGCTCAGGCTCAGGGGGTCAGACGGCCTCAAATTGTGGTTTTGCCCCTTACCAGCTGGGTAAGCGGGAGGACATGACTTTGTCTCTGAGTTCCATTTTCCTCCCCTATTTAATGAGGGAATAGCAGCAGTTACTCCATGAGTTTTCTATGGCTGAAATAAGAAATTGCCACAGATGTAGTGGCTGGAAACAGTGCACATTTATCTCACAGTCCCAGAGGTTGAAGTCCCACCCGTGTCTCACAGAACAAGGTGCCAGGTGTCCTGGTCTCACCGCCCCCTGGCTCCACCTCCAGGGCCAGCAGTACAGCACCTCTCTGTCCATTCTCTGCCATCACTCATTCCCTGACCCTCTCTTCCACTTCTGAGGATCCTTTTGTGGTGACATTGGGCTCACCCAAGCCACCTCCTTTGAGCTCCCTGTCCCCACCAAGATCCTTAACTTAATTCTATCCTCAAAGGCCCCTTTGCCCTGGAAAGCCACACATTTGCAGGTTCCAGGGATCGGAGTGTGGACATTTTCTCTGGGGAGAGGACATTATTCTGCCAACCACGCCTACCTCTTAGTGTGGCTGAATGGGTTTAACAAGATAATGCATTTAGTAAAGGGCTTAACACAGTGCCTGATACACAGAAACCACTCAGTAAAAGCAGCTATTTTTATCCAGATGGCCATCTCTCCTGATATCTAAAAAGGGCAGCCTTGCCTGCTGGTGGCACGCCAGGCCCCCCGCCGTGCACACTCGGCATGCTGGCAGTGCCCGGGGCACGGGCCAGGCTGCTGCCTGCTCTCGCTCTGCACACGGTCTGGAGCCTGACTCAAACTCCAGACGTGGCTCAGGCGTTTGCATCCTCTTGCCGTGCCACAGATGTTTGCACAGATGTTCACTTGCTGGTGGACTTGTGTGCACATACATGATCCGCTGCTCCAGTTCAGAGGGGCACACACACGTGCACCCAGTTGCCATTGGCGTGGCAGGAGATCCACACCTCACAAGACCCCGCCCGACAGACAGAGCCCCCACTCAGACAGGGTGCTGATGCTTCTCCCGTCCCCGGGAAATCGAGCTGCCCCCACAGCCCAGGACCCAGTCAAGCAGGTGGGAGTCATAGGAGCCCCCAGCCTGCACTCAACGCCCCCTCCGACCTGGGTGTCCCCACCTCCCCCTCCTGCTCCCCAGCCTCAGCTCCATTGATTGGCCTTGCAGCTCAGCAGCCGGAGATGTGCCCCAGCTGGAGGAAAACACTTGTAATTTATGGAGTGTCTGATTTTTAATCAGTTTTTTGTTCCTGTGCTGTAATTGTCCTAATTAGATATACATATTTTGATGAAGGTTTTTCCAAAATAAAAATTGTAATCGAATCTTGCTTGACATTCTTTACACCCACTCGCTCGGAATCAAACTCACCCAGCAGCCGCCTCAGAGCCACGCGTGTGGCTAAGGCATCCCCCCAGCCACCCGGGGCCTCCTTGGGGCCATCCAGCTGGCCTTCAGGGCTGGGAAGCAGGCCCCCACTAGACAGGGCAGTTTTCTTTAGACCTGGGCCTCCAGGTGCCCCTCAGGCTGGGGCAGCCTCCGCGTGGGCTTGGCAGGGTGACGAGGCCTCCCTGGGGAAGCTCCAACTTGCATGGTGCTGGCACGCCCTCCCCTGCCCACACTTCTGCCCCTGCACCCCCATAGAAACGTGAAGCCATCCCACAGGCCTCGAGGGCATGGCTGGGTTCTGCCATCCCCTGTTCTGATAAATAATTACAATGCCTGCCACTTACAGAGTATCTACAGTGTGCCAGACACTGTGTTTCATATGCATCAGCCCTAATCTGCGTGACAGCCCTCTGAGGGAATTTTACCAAGGAAGAAATCAAGGCTTGGAGATGGTAATTTGCTCCTCAAGGTCACAGAGCAATAAACAGAAGTGCTGCCAAGTGTTTCGGTCCTCTTAGCCAAAACAATGGCTGCCTTCCTGGGGGCGTGGGGCAGGGGCGTCTTCAGCTCTCCAGCAGCCCCTCTGAATGAAAGACCCCAACAGCTGGTCTTACCTGGACTCCAGCATTAATCTGCACTTGACCTTGAATGGCTTCTGATGCACAATTCCTCCTGGGAATCCACAATAGAGACCACAGGTGGGATGCCGGTGTCTGTCTAGGACCTGGAAACCCTGGTCCAAGAGTCAGTGTGCTGCCAAGATGTCAGCACTCAGGCCGGCTGGGGGCTGTGCACAGGGGCTAGTTCCAGGGGTCTCGTACCCTAAGGAGAGCGCCATGGGAAGCTCCAGACCAGGGGTTCCTAAGCTCGACTCCCATGCCTGCTTTGAGACGCTGGGCATGGCACTCTGTCAACCTCATTTCTACTTGAATTCTCTCCAGTTGGGGTCACTGGAGGAGATGGGAGAGGGACTTGCCACTTCCCTTTTTCTTCTTGTCCCTCTCAGGGCCACACCAGCTGTGGTTCTCACCTTCACAGTGGGGCTGGTTCCACGCTCAGTAATCGGCCCCAGTTTGCAGCTTTCGCTATCACAGTCAGCCCACCTCAGCCCTCTTGGAGACCCCCACCATGGTTGGTGCCTGCCCTGTCCCATAGAGCTCGGTCCCAGCTCCAGGGGCCTCACCTGCCAGCTCCCAAATTCCAATAATGCCAACCTCTTCCTTTGTCCCCCAGCCCCAGGGATGGTGGCTGCCCAGCCCCAGGGATGGTGAGTGCTTCCTGCAATTGCTTCCTCTGCAATCACTAAGTATTAAACAAAACTCTTGAGATCAAAGAATCACTACAATAAAAGGATTTATTGAGCAGTTATTAGCTAGCCGGGTCCTAGGACAAGTTCCCACAACCACCAACAGCGTGGCTAGCTAGCAGTTGGAAAAATGTCTGCTAGACCTAGAACCGAGAGCATTTTTATAAAGGAAATCTGGGGAAGAAAAGTCTCAATTGCTTACATTGAACCTACATTGTTCATAGGTAGGAGGGGCTTTGGGATAGAAGGGTGGTCCATAAGAAGAAGCAATTGTAGATTTGAGATTGATTGAGGTGAACAGTCCAGAAAGTTTCTATGTTAACAAGGTGCATTGGCCCTGGTGGTTGACTGTGATGAGATTTAAGTCCAAGACTTTCCTCCAAGTGTCAACTCGGGAACCCAGGTCCCTTCCATCTTGAATCTCTGCCATCCCTCGGACATCCTGGAAGTCTTCTGTTAGGTCTTTTGAGAACACGGAAGATCTCACACCCAGCATTTAACCACCGTGGCCTGGAAGTAGCATGCAAAGTGTCCATTCATATTCCATCAGTGAGAACTAGATGTGGCTGCTAGATGTCCCAGATGCAAGAGGGTCTGGGAATTACACCCCATGGCTGGGCAGCTCTTTCCCAGCAATAGTTTCACACTCTGGAGGGGGAAACATTTTGGTCAAACAGCTAGCCATTTCTCTCACCCTGGGGCATGGTGTTGAGTTGGTGATGTGACATCAGAAGAGTTTGACCCAGCCCTTGCTTGTGAGGGACCACAAATGAGAGAACACAGATACAGAGCTGAGTCTACTGAAGAGGTCAAACACAGGATGTGCATTCTGCTCTGTGGGTAACCACCAACACAATGGGCCCTGGATACGAGAAGAAACATAAAAGTCATGCATCTCACAATTCCAGACTTTCTGACAAGATTTGTGTCAGTGAAACAAGCTGAGACCAGTCAGAGACAAAATCTGCAGGTCCAAGTCTGTTTGCATAAATGGCTGGACTAGCCATTGTTGCCACCCCCATATTTCTTCTTATTTCTGTCCCAGCAGCAGCATCCTAATCAGATGATCTTAGCAGTCTTTGAAAGGTCCTATTGTTACTTGAAGTGTATCACCTCCACCCAAAAATTGCAATAAAGCTTTTTTTTTTTCCCCAAGGAAAATCTAGCCAACCCTTTGCATAGGTTGGACCACGGCCTGGCATCCCTTCCCTGATGGTTCCCTCCCCCAGTGTCCCGAGCCTTCTCCAATCTAGGGCAAGGGCAAGTCCATTGTCCAATCCCAATATCCCATCGCTGTGGCAGAGCAAAGAGTTACAAGGAGACTTGAATTAGACCCAGGAAAATCCTTCCCTAGAATTAATTTGAAGATACTGAAGTCAGGATACCTTTTCCCAGAGCTTGATATGCTGGGAGAGTATGAACTCGGGCTACTCATGACCGTAGTTCTCGCCATCCAGAGAGGCCCTTCTCCAGGAGAGCCAAGAAAAGAGGAGAGCCGGGGCTGTGGGACCTCCACCCAGTCCTGAAGACCGGGTCCCTACTGCTTTCCCAGAATCCCTTGCAGCTCCTGCACCAGCACCTTCCCCATTTGCTAGGCTGGCTAAGTCGGGTCTCATCACTTGCAAACCAGAGTCCTGACTCGCCTGTTGGCCACACAGTGACGTGCTCAGCACACCTCTGCTTTCCTGTGAGAACAACAGCAGGTGGACAGGACTGGCCCTGAAGTTCTTCCTAGAAGTACAGATTCCTGCGCTTCACCTCAGGATTATGACCCAGAATCTCTGGGAATGGGCCCCGGGCATCTGTATACTGCTGCTGGGGACTCTGATGCACACCCAGCTTGCAGGCCTCTGGGTCACCCAAGGGCTGCTTTCTGGTTCAGGCTCCGGAGAACGGCTCTGGCTGCTGTCACCCTTGAAGATGGATATTGGAGGCCACGCACAGGACAAGACAGGTCAGCGAGGGCGCTCAGGCTGTTCTTCCTCTGATGTGTTTTTTAGAGATTGGAGTATTTAACCAGGGAAAGCGCAAACCCACGAGGGACGTGCTGTCTTCGAGAGTGTGGAATCTGTCATGTGGAACGGGGGCAGATTGACTTTGTGGTGTCCCAGAGGGCAGGCCCTCAACCAAGGGCATCATGGTGCCCGATTTTAGCTAAACAAAAGAAAGAACTTTCCAGCAATTAGAGCGGTCCTGTAGTGGAAGGGCTGCCCCAGAAGGTAGTGAGCTGCCCAGCTCATACATCAGGAGCTCGCCGTCTGTCAGTTGCCCTGGCTGTCACAGTGGACAGAAGTTTGGACAAGCTGCCCTTTCCTTGCCAAGATTCTTCAGTGTGGTCTGGAGACCAAAGAGGTCAGGCATACCAGAGGGGCCGAGTGGCCAGAAGGGCAGAGATGAGCCCGGCTTTGCTGGGAAAGATTTGTGCGGGACACAGAACCCTAGGCAGACCTTGAAAGGCAGCACAAGCTGTACCTGGAGTCAGGTGATTTCCACTCTGTGTAGCTTGGTTTTATTTTACTATATTACTGTGACTGTGAGCTACTCTCATACAAAGGGGCAAACCCAGACATTTCCATTTTGGGGGAGGAAGGAAGGAAGGAAGGAATGAAGGAAGGAACGAAGGAAGGAAGGAAGGAAGGAAGGAAGGAAGGAGTCGACCAGCAGATGTTTCATGGCGAATATTCACATCATCAGGAGTAAGTAGGGACCAGAGGCCAGGGGTTCAGAAGGCCACTCTCCCGTCTCTCTATCTTGCCTCTGCCTTAAATGGCACCTGAGCGATGCCTTCACTCAGAGTTTCTCAGGCATCTAGAAACATCTCTAACTCTGCCCCTTTATGTCTGTAGTGGGAGAAAGCCGGAGCCCATGTGCCTTACCAGCAACCAAGCGGAGGGCGGGGAGAGGGCGGGGAAGGCCTGGAAGGGGCACTAGACTGTGATGTTGCAGAACAAGGCAAACGAGCCAGCCGCACGCCCAGAGAGAATAAGGACGCAGGGCTGGATGGGCCTCAGTCCTAGGAAGGCCAAGTTGTGGCTCGGAGCTCTGTCATTTGCAAGTGACAGAAATCAAAAACTCAGCCAGTTGAACCAAGGGGGACAATGCAGGCTCCTGTGGCTGGGAAGTCATGGGAGAGCTCGTAAGACTAAAAGAAGACTGGGAACTAGGACTCCGGACCCAGGGTCTCTGCTTCTGTGGTGGCACCATGTCTGCATCCGTCTCCTCCTGCCCACCCTTCCCCACACAATTCCCATCTTTGTCTGTGGCCACAGACCTGCTCTCTCTCAGTGCTAGTGAAGACAGCGGGCGACAGCCCCCTTCACCCCCCACCGTAGAGTCCTCAGCGAGAAAACTCACCCTCTGGCAGGGCCCACGCCAGTGTCAATGACTCCGATGGGCTCCTCTCCCTTAGACCAACCACTTCCACCCAGGAAATGGGGCCCTGTGACGACCAGGGTGGGTCACAGGCCTGTCCCTAGGGCCCTGACCTCTCTCAGGGCCTGGGCTCAGCTCTGGGACAGTGTGGGGAAGGCATTAGGGCTTAGGCAAGTGGGAGGGGTGGGCAGAGGAGGAGAGTGGAGCAGAGGGAACCCTTACCCCCCTCCCAGGAAGGCCTGGTGGGCTGGTGGCCAGGGGGGACTCCCTCCAGAAAATCCTCCAGAAAAGAGGGCAACTCTGTCTTCTATTCGTGGAAAGATGGTGAGTGTTGGCTGAGGATCCCTTGCCCTGGTCCCTGGAGGACAGGGGCCCTGCGACTGTGGCACTGAGGAGGAGGAGGCCTCAGGGAGAGCCAACACCATCCACATCGTCATTCACAGACACACACAGTCACAGCGCACCCACACGCACACTCAGGCACAGACACCCTGTCACTATCCCCACCCCCCACACTCACACCCATGAGGACCACCAACTGCCTTCCCCTGCCGCGGGTGTTGGGGGCCCTGCTTCCCCAGGAACACGGGCCACCAGTTGCAGCCTCCCATGCTGGGGACGGCCCTAGACTGCCCACCCTGCCCCGGCAGACGGGTCACCTGCACCTGACCATCAGCCCTCCAGATGAGACGTCTACCTCCGGGGATGGAAAGAAGAGAGATCATTTCACCTCTAAACCACCCTGGCGGCCAGGAGCTGCTTCCTGCCACGGGAAGCGTCCGTGCCTCACCCACCTGCCTATGAGGCCCCGGACTGCACCCCTGCAGGCCATCTCCACACCCTCGCTGGGCCAGTCTGCTATGGGCACCTGGAGGTGAGCAGGCCTGCCTCGCAGGGCCACCGAGAGCAGAGAAGCCCCCAGCACATGTGGCACTCAGGGGCCCTTCCCCTGCACAGGTTCCAGGCTGCTCAGACTCCCCAGAGAGCCCCCAAGGAGCAGGACCCTGAGAGGACCTACCTTGCCAGTGGATGGTGAGGCACAGACCTCAGGTCAACACCCACTTGAGGCTTTCTTCCCAGAAAGGAAGGCTGCTCTGAGCCCCCTTGGAAGCCACCATCCAGGCCCTCCCCCTCTGTCTGCTCAGCACCATCCACCTTAGCTGGCGCTCCTCCTCACCTGGGCGCCCTGGGTGCCCTTCCTGTCCTCTGGTGGACCAACAAGGCCTTTCTAAAAAAAAGCCCATCCCCCATGATATGCCCCAAAGCCACACCCCTCTGACCCTGGTCCTTAATGACTCTCCCTCTGCAGCCCCATCTGCCCCACTGGATTTAGGTGACCATTGTCTCAGCAGGACTGAGCGCAAGGGCACGGGCTGGGTGTGGCAGGACACTCTGACCCAGAGCCAGCCCAGTGCCGGCGCACAGTAGGTCCCCTGCGGATTGCACTGTAGGGCAGGAACATGCACTGTGCCCTCGTCTCCCTGGGTAGATGTCAGCTCAGCTCCTCCAGAACACCCTCTTCCCCTCCCAGAGCGGCCCCTTTTCTGTTAGCTGGTATTTATGGGTAATAAGCCAAGCACATCGGAACGGAGGGTAAATGCCTCTTAAAACACTCCCGACAAGTCAGCCCACCCCGCCGGATGGGCTTCGATGGCGGCCAGGGGAGTGCAGGCGGGAGCTGCAGGCCGGGGAGGAGGGACGAGGGCTGGGGTGGGCGAGGGGCGGTGGAGACGCAGCAGGGCTCTCTGCCCCCAGCCTCCCATTCGGCCAGGCTGAAGCAGGCTCGGAGGACAAAGGGCACAGGGGCAGAATTCTCTCCATCGCCGGGGAGGCGAGGCGGCAAGGTCACTGGAGAGCAGCATGGCTTCCTTTGGTGCCCAGCTGGGGGAGGAGCCTGTGCCAGGAATCTGCGACACAGAGGGGGTGTCCCTGTGAGCTAGGGTTCACTGGAGGTCACCAGCAGAGGTGGGCGCTCTTAGCAGGGCCACCTTGCTAAACCCGCCCAGCCTGTGGCAGCTTCTCCAGAATCAGGAATCCAGGGGAGTGTCGTCCAGGAGCGGTGGGTTGGGGGTGCCCCTGGGCTCCGTAACTCTGGTCCCAAACTTGATGTCCTTTCAGGAGGACTGCAGCCTGCCTCTGTTCCAAGGGGACCCCCTCCTCTGTCACAGACCCACCTGCACCTGTCCATTAGTTTCACCCCAACACGGCCTCTCAGGTCGGGCAGATGTAAATATTCCAGAACACACACACGTATGCACATACATGGGCGCCTGCGTGCATACGTGTCTACGCGTGTGTGCACGTGTCCATGCAGGTATACACCTGCACTCCCATATGCATATGCACACAAACTGCTCACACTCCCGGGTCCTACCAGCACAGCCACACGGAGAAACCAAACTGCTCCCACGCTTCATTTCCACCCTCAGTTGCCAGGAAAGGGGACAAAACTGTGACAGGCAAGAGCTCTTTCTCCCCCGTCTAGACACCCTGGGACCCACAAGCCCGGTCTTATGCTGTTGTCCTTCACCACTGCTGGGGACATCCATGGGCCAAGGTTCCAGGGAGTCTGAGACTGCCAAGTTCTTCTCCCAAATCCGTCGTCAGGGCCAGACCCAAAGTCCTTGGACAAAGAGGTCGGGAAGAACCTCCCTTTGATCTTCAAAACTCCGAAGGGGCATTTGGGAGCCCCTAGTCCACCCCAGTGTGACTGGCAGGGGAGAAGGGAGGGCAGGGGTCTGCAAGAGAGCAGCCTCTGCACAGGAGCATCGGGTCCTGAGGTACAATCAGGGCTGCTGATGTCGGTCTCCCTTCCTCTGCAGCTCCTGTGACTTGGCAGACTCTTTGGAAGATGCTCCAAGCCGCATTCCTTTAGCATCCCTGACCTTGAACGTCTGCTGCTCTACACACACCCCACTGGCTGCCTTCCATCCAGGCAGCTGGGAGCCGGGAACCAGGGCTTTGTCACTTTTCTGAAGACTAGATCCATGGCGGAACCAGTGGCCTGATTCCCTGTCTCCATCCCAGGCTGCACGTGTCCCTTGCACATTGAGTTGGTGAGCCGTCCTCTGCCCCCCGAGCTCTTTGGCCCCAGGGCGGCTTGGAAGCCACTCCTCTTACCCCCCACAGAGTGGACTCCTCATGCAAGAAAGGACAGAAGACCTGAGCCCGTGTGGGGACAGGGGCGTCCTGAGTGTGGTGCCAGAGCCCTCCACCTGCTTAGCTCGTCGCCCTTGCTTCCTCTCTGCCTCCTGCCCACCTGCCCAGGTCTACCTATCACACTCTCCACAGAGCGGTCCCTGCTGCTCAGGAGAACGTGATCCGGGATTCTTTTCCCTGCCCTTCTGTCCTTTTCTTTTCCTCGGGTCCCACCGGGAGCAGCTGCATGAGGGTCCTGGGGCACCTGCTCACTCCTCTTCCTGACTAGAGCTGCCCACCCTACCCCAAACTGGACAGAAGAGAGCCTGGAGCCCGGGATCCAGGCTCTGCACTATGGTCTCTTTGCCCACCCAACTTGCTTGGCTGCTCTGCACACCCACCAGCCTGGTGGTCAGAAGTGACTGCGGTGCATGATAGAAGAGGAAGGGTCCTTCCCCAGATCGGCAGCCTCAGCCCCAGCCGTAGGGATGGCACTGGGTCCTCTCAGACAAAGCCAGGGGAGGCCAGAGGAGTGGGGAGAGAGAAGAAGGGACTTCTTCCTCCCAAAAGCCTCATACGGTCTCAGCTTCCCGCAGCAGGATTCCCAGGGGGGTCCTGCTCCCCAGATCCCTCTCCGGGCCACCACTCTCCTGGCACGTGTTCATCTGAGAACAGTGATTCTGAACATGGCATTGCTTGGGCCCCACCCCAGATATTCTGGCTTAATTGGCCTGGGGTGCATCCTTATGGATATTTCCAAAGCTCCCCAAGTGATTTTAAGGTACAGCCAAGATTGAGACCGTAGGGGTGATCAAGGGAGCTTTGAGAAATGATTTAAGCCAGTGCTTCTCAAACTGTCTGACACATTCAAAACAGCTGGGGATCGTGCTGAAAAGCAAATTTTGATTCCACCCTGGTGGGACCCCAGAGTGTGACAAGCTCCCAGTGATGCTGGTGCTGGTTCTAGGACCACACTTGGAGTAGGAAAGATTTAAGCCAATGGTTCTCAAAGTGTAGTCCCCAGACCAGCCACATCCATATCACCACATTAGAATCGCAGATGAGAATATTTCTAATATTGCATATTAGACATGTAACGTCCTGTGTTCTGTCCCAGAACTAGTGAGTCGGAAACTCTGGGGGTGGGACCCAGGGCCATGCTCAAGGACACTGACAGAAGCCAGCCCCTCTGCCCCAGGATACATCTGTCCCTGTCTGAAGAGTGCCTTCGGAAGAAACTTCTTGGATATAGCTTCCTTCCTAGACCAACCAGGTGAATGTTTTGGGGGTGAGAACAAGTGGGTAGGAATTAATGAGTCCATATGTCAATTTCTGGCAGAGAATAAATGCACACAGTAAATGCACAAATGTCTAGTTTTCAGACCCCAAGGGGAAAAAAAAAAAAAAGAAAAAGAAAAACACCTGAAACACACCAGCAATGGAGAGATGAAATTCAATTCCGAACTAAAAATACACATTATTTATCATTATCTAGAAGGAGGTTGGGAGAAGGCCATTAGCGAGTATTTTCTGGCTGGTGCGGTTCTCAATTGCAAGAGCAGCAGCCAGGAGCGCTGATGTCCTACATTTTCCTTTGTTATAGTTACGAGGCAACACCCGCTGGAAACGATTTCCAGTTACCTGGGAACCGATGGGGAGGGTACCAGGTTCAAAGATGCCAGCTTCCTAAGAGGCAGGCCATCTCCTGACGTCCCCGGCAGTAGGGACCTGTGTGGGTGGAGCACACCCTTGATACTTTCCAGAAGCACCTGGGAGTGCTCAGGCAACAAGTGGGGGGTGCAGTCTTGGGCTTGTCAGGAAGGGCCGGGAGCCTCCAGGGTAACTAGAGCTGCCCTGTCCTGTTCCCTACCTGGGAGGCAAAGAAGTTTTGCTGAAGAGTGTGGGCAGGTTGCCCTGGACCCATGTGAATCAACTAACCTTGGAGAGCTGGAGAGGCCCAGGAGGGAAGACGGCCAGTTTTACGTCCAGAAGAATTAGGCTGAACCATGATAGGGCCAGGCTGGGGCAGAAGGAAGGTCAGGGGTCAGACACGAGGTGTACCTAGCAGTGAGCAGGGGCTGCTTCTACCCCTCCAACTACACAATGGCACACACAATGGCACACACAACACAATGTTTCCCTCCCCTTTAGGGAGAGGACATGGGTCTGTTTTTCCCTAACACGTCTTAAGGGGGATGCCAGAGGTCAACATCTCCCCTCCTCCTCCTGTTCCTGCGTCCCATCATGCAGAAAGTCAAAAGAAACGACTTGTCTCTGAACCAGAGAATAAAATAGCAAGTTTTGAGCAGGAACTTGGGGTTAGACAAACATGTGTTCAAACCCAACTCCCCTACTTAGCTGTGTGGCTTTGGGCAAGCCACATGCCCACTCTGTTTCACTCTCTTATCTGTAAAATAGGGAATAACCGTAATTCATTTGCACAATGCTTACTAGGGTAAGCACAGGGAAGGTACCAATAACAGTGCTGAGCTGAGAGTCCACCCACTCACCCCTGTGCCACGCCCCCTCTGCTCTGGAGGCTCCATGGGGGCTGCCTCTTCTTTCCCTTTGGGGTCATTGTGGAGGGAGAAAGAAAATGGAAAAGAGGAAGGCACAACAAGCAGGGCAAGGCCCTGGAAAAGACTGGCACAGCCCCCAAGGCCACATCACTGGGCATGACTCCCAGGCCACTGCCGGCCACCTCCCTCCCTATGAAATGCAAATGGTTGCAACAGGTTCCCAGGTCCCGGGCACAGACCCCTTCCTGTGCAGGAGACCTGACCCTGGCTGGGCTGGTGAGGAGGGGAAAGCAGAGCCAGGAGACCCGGGTTCCAGTCGGGCCTCCCTGACCGCTTCCCCTGCCCTGCACCCCTGAAGCACCTGCTCTGTGCCAAGCCGGGGAGGCAGAGCTGGGGCCTTGTGGCGCTCCTGCCCAACAGCGTCTTGCTGAGCTGCGTAGATGTGTGTTCTTATTTGTCTGCAGGGACCGGGAACTGTCCTGAACACGGGCGGTAAGGCCGCCTGGCTCCCAGAACCGAGGCTCCTGGAAGGCCCTCGTCCCAGCTCCGCGGTGCGCCTGCGTTCCTCTCCAGTGCCTTCCATGAGGCCTGACTGGCTGGCTGGCTCCGATCCCCGGGAGGTTTCTGCCTTCACATTGCCCCGTTTATCCATAAACTGGATTATGTGAAATAGCCCGAGCGAGCCTCTGGGCCCGACAACCTAAGGAACCTCTTAGCAGCTTTAGGTCAATTTCTTAAAATGCCGTTATGAAGACAAAACGAAAACCAGTCAACAAAACTGAAGAGTTGAAGGCAGCAAGTAAACCCAGCAAATGGACCATTTCGAATTCTGGCCAAGGGGTGAATTGGATTTCAAAGAAATGACCTTCAGGGGATTGGGCTCCCTCCCCTCAGGCCCCGCCTGAGCTCCGGTAGCCCCTGGCCTGGGGCAGGCCACAAGGAGAGCCACAGGGTGTGGAAGCTGTGAGCCATCCCACCAGCCTGGTGGACCCGGACGTGGCCCCAGCTGTCCCCACGTAGCCTCAACGTTGGTGTCCCAGCAACTTCCTCATTCTAGTTGCAGATTACGCCCAATGTCATGGTCATCAAAAAAGCTCAGAGAAGATTCTGGAGCTTTGCAGAATGGAAGTGATGCCTGAGAGGGGAGCCCACTGAGAGAAAACGACTCTCTCTGCTCGCGGTTTTGGAGGTTCCAGTTCATGACCAAGGGGCCCCTTCATCCGAGACTGTGGCAGGAAGCACATGGAGACAGGAAGTGTGGTGGAGCACTGGGCAAAGGGAGGAGGAGGAAGGGGCCAGCACCACTGTCCCCTCAAGGGCACACCCCCAATGATCTAAAGTCCTCCCACTAAGCCCCGCCTCTTAAAGGATCCTCCACCTCCAAATAGCACCACCCCGGGGCCAAGCCTGTAACACATGGCCTTTGGGAGGTACTTGACAAGCTCCTGTGCCTCACCATTAGTCCTCATGGTCCTCACACTCCAGCCAACTGGTGTCCCGAACCATCAGTGACTTACTGAACTTGTTTTCCCAAGCTCCATCTTTGAAGGACAGGAGGCTAGAAAGGCCTTAAGAATCAGATCAGAAGATCCAACTCACCGGTTCCCAACTACGGCCACCACATTCCTGCTCCCACCTTGTCCGTGGAACTGCTTGGCAGAGGCCTGAGGGGCTGCCTTGCTGCAGAGGGACAGCGCCTCTCCAGCCCTTCCCACTTGCCCACCTGCTCTTGGGAGAAGTGGCTGTGCGGCTCCTTCGAGGCCGGCCTCTCACTCCTCTGCTGCTGCCGCCTTCCTCCCTTTTTAAAAAATCAGCCTCGTTGAGCTCAAGTGGAGTATCGCAAAGTTCACCTCTTCAGACGTACAGTTCAATGAACCTTAATAAATTGTCACCAAAATCCTCATGACTGGGTGATCTCTTGCTCCGGCTTTTGGCTAGGCGCTGGTCTTCCCTGCTGCCCCGCTGCGCTCACAAGGACGGGCTTGGCCTGGGTCATTCAGCTCAGTTCCAGGGACCTCGAACTCAGAATGCCTCAGACTGGCTCCTCCTCTGCCCCACCAGCACCCAAGCCTAATGCCGCCAACCCCTGGCACCACCAGCACTCTGAGCTGGATCCCTGGGGGGCCCCCATAGGAGCTTTCCTCCTGCATCTTGGCCACCCACCCCCACTCTCAGAGGCCACCAGAGCCATCTCAGACCTACATCTGGTCAAGCTCCACCCTGCTGAAATTGTCCAGCTGCCCTGCTGATTCAGGGTAATGGCCACCCCCCACACGCTCGGGGTTCATAAGGCTCTAATACGAGATGCTTGGGGTAGATTCCTTGTGACTTTGAGATGTGGTGATTGTGGGTGCTCTCACCCTGTCCCCAGAACACTTTCACAGACACCCAGACAGAAAAGAGGAGACTGGGAAGAGATTCAGGGGGCCACCTATCTGCCTCATCACGTCCCAGTTGACCCGTAGAGTCTAATTCTGCATCAGACAAGCCGACCACTGGTTTGGGTATTGACCTGTCCAAACAGGCCTCTGGGGCCAGGACCATTGGGCCCCACTTACTTCAACCTCCCACTGGGTCGAAGAGGTAGTTTTCTTCCTATTTTGCCAATTGTATATATAGAGAGAGACTCAGCAGCCAGCTTAGCACCACCGATGGGTTAATAAAACAACAACAAAAAAATTAAAAACCAAAAGCACTTCCATCTATTTACAAAATAGGATTACCTTTTCGCAGAATACTGCTGGGGCCTGGGGGAAACTTTGAAAACACATTCATTTTCTTTTGTCCTTATCAGAGTCACCCGTTCTCCCTCTCCCAACCCTGGCTGGCTTTATTACTCAGAGACCAATGCCCGAGCAGGCGTCCCTTCCCCAGCCCTTGGGAGACCTGCTGGTGCTCCCTATCCACCTCCTGGCTGGGAGGACCACATCCTGGTCAAGAGAGTGTCCTCTGGAGGGACAGAGGCAAATTTCCCCAGAGAGCAGAACTGCTGGGCAACATGGCCGCTCCTGAGACCTTCCCAGAGCCCCGAACCTGCAATGGGAGAAGAATCGATCTGACCCTGAACTGGTTGTCTAGAGAGAGAGAGAGAGAGGGAGAGAGAGATGAGCCCAAGAAAAGCAAGGGCGAGGGAATCGAGCCATTGTGAAGGGTTCAGTGCCCATAATACTAAACATGTCACAAATTGCTGTCTCACCCCAGGACTAATCCTAATGCAAAGGCTTCCTCCCTGCGCAGAGGGGGGACAGGGTAAACAGCAGGGGAATCAATTCCTAATGCACTTTGTTCATGGAGACTCAGCCCCTGTCGTCCTTCCCTGCCTCCTCTTAACTTTGTCAATTCCCCACCTCTGGTCCCTCTCTGGTGAGTTGCTGGCTGGATGTGATCAGATGGGGTCAAGGTTTGGGGAGGTGAGCCAGAGGAGGCAGACAGCCCCGGGGCAGGGCGGTGACACGGACTTTAAACTCTCTTGTGGTGGAGTTGGGGGTGGATGAAAGAAATCACAGACCAGGAGGGACTATTTCAACCACCTTATTTTACAGATTAGGAAAATAAATCTCAGCCAGGCGGAGGTCTCACCCAAGGCTATTGAGCCGGGAGTGGCGGCACCAGCCCATAAAGGAGCTAAATGGATGGGGACCAGTGGGCGCTTCCCGGGAGCAGAGGGGAGCTCTTCCTGCAGTGCCGGGGATTTTGTTGTCCGAGGTCAGCTGAAGAACTCTTGAAGGGATGGATAATGGCTCGGTAACTCAGGCGCTAAAGTAATGGAAGCGAGAGGAAGATGGCCTCCTGGCTCTAAATCTCAGGGGGTGGCGGGAGCTGGTGGCGGGAAGGAGAGAGAAGCGATGGGGGCCTCCGACATCCCTGAACAAACCCTGGCGAGAAAAGTGCTCAGGAACTAATCGCATCTGGGAGGGGAGGGGTGCCCTTCAGCTGGTAAATCTCTCCACCTCCAAGGACGCGTCCCTTATCGGCAGTCCTGGGGCGGCATCCAGGGCGTTGGGCGTCTCCCCACCTCCGGCAGGGGAACAGGGTGAGTCCAAAGCCCGACTTGTCCTTGGCACTGTGGAGAGGAGCACCGAGGGGACAGCAGCTGCCCCACACACCTTGCAGAGTGGCCCCTCCGTGGAGTCGGGGAGATCTTTCAGAGGTTCTGACAGGGTCAAATTAGGTCATAGGTCAAAAAAAATCATCAACGCAGGACGTGGGCACACAAAAGACCCCTGGCTACCTCCTGACCCCAGTGGCCAGCAGGTGTGAGGGAATGACCCTGCCCCAATATAGCAGGCTGCCTGCTTCTCCCAGGTGCACTCCAGTCACATAGATCTGGTCATCTGAACGGGTCCCCTTCATGTCCCTAGGTCCCTCCCTCACTGGTGTAGGGCACCCAGAAAAAAATGGGCTTCTCAAAAGTGTGCTGATAACTCCCTTGGACTCTTACCCCTTTCATCCCAGGAGGGCTTCCTGGAGGAAGCAGACTTGAGGAAGGGGGAGAGGGCGGAGCCACACAGCCCAGCTGCAGCATCTCCAACATTTAAAAGTCTGGGACACTCTCAAAGGATCAAATGCCAACGCGGAAATGAGGATGACAAGGTCTTAAAGGGACGCAGAGCCACAGGTCTGACCTCCAAAACAGCCGGCTCTGTGAGCTCCAGGAAATCCCTGGGCCTTTCTGAAACCCTCTCTTCTTATCTGTGAAATGGGGACCAGTCAGAGGTCTGCCAGGGTGACTTGAGGATCATGCAGATGGTAGGAAAAAAAAAAAACAAAAACGCTTTTCAACAGTGAGCCACTATTCCCTGGAATATAAGCTGCTAATAAAATCGGACATGAGCTGACATGGAGAACCCACTAAACATTTTATGTGCTTGATCTCAGTGTCTCTCAATTAATCTCATCATCACAAGCCTGTGGGGCAAGTCTATTACTTCTCCACTTTATAGCTCATGAAGCTCAGAGGTCCAATTATCACCTGGCTCCATGGTTGGTCCACGAAAGACCGACCCCGATTCCAAACCCATGCAACCCTCATTTTGGCAACCGTGTGGTGGGTGGTCAGCTGCATCAGGCAGAGCGAGGGGCCTCACAGGGGAAGCCACAAACTGAGAACCCACACTTTCTGTCCTCATGAACTCACGATCTGTTAGAGTTGTGACCACAGGGTTGTGGACGCAACTCCGTGGGAGAACACTTGCCTCGCATGCCCAAGGCCCTGGGTTCAATCCCCAGCACCACGAAAAACCCCGAAGCAAACAGAAAAAGAATTGCAACCACAGGAGCAAGTATAATTTATAAAGCATTGACAAGCACAGTTCTAGGTGCTTTACAGGGTGTGGGAACTATTATCATTCCCCTTCCACCAAGGAGGAAACAAGACATCAGAAAGGTTGAACGACAACTCAGTCACACAGCTAATACTTTGTGGAGTGTGAACGAGAACCCAGGTCACCCGAGCCTGGAGACCCCCCTCTTCATCTCTGTTATGCTACAGAAACACGAGGCTTTTATTACCATGCTCTTTGTCACTGCCATGATTAAAATCCTAGCGGGGCTCGGAAATTATCAAGCCAGATTTGATGAGTCAAGTTTGTGAAATTTAGAGAAGAGGAGAGTTGCCGGGTGCTGACTCTTTGCAGGGAAGAGCTCAGATTTTCCTTCCAGAATGAGGGGAGGAGAGCAATCTGAGGCTGCAGCTTAGAGACAAAGGCAGAGGAGAGAGGGACGGGCCTTGGCGTTATGATGAGCAACATTTCCACATGGGCACTGCCGCATCCTGGCTCCCGGGTCCCCTCGGAAGAATTAGCGCTCTCGGTTAGAGAGCGCCCACACTCATCTAGCAGACGGACCCGGGGGCTCGGGCTCAGCGCGCCAAGTCAAGGACTGCAGAGCAGCCAACTCCCGGCCCCCGCCCACCCCAGACGCACACGTGCGGTGACTTCACCCGAGGAAGGAAAAATGGCTCGCGATGCCTGTACATTAAGAAGCGTATAATTATGCATAATAAAAAGACACCGGCCCTTGTGTATACAAACACAGCTTTGACTGAGTACCTTTCCCAAACAGCCCTTCTGGCTCACAGCCCCGGCAATCAAGCATCTCAAACATATGGTCGCCACTCAGGCCTCCGGGTGGATCTGGGCTGGGAGGAGGGCAGAGGAAGCTTGTCTGGGGAAGGGGCTGAGTGGAGGCCCGCAAGGTCAGCACTCAGGACACGGGCTGAACAGGGATCCCCCCAACCCTGTTCAGCCTTCACATCCTCCGCCCTCCTGCAAAGACCCTGGAAGGCAGCCTCCCAAGGGCAGGGAGAGCTGGACCACATTTCTCCAGGAGGGGCGCTGCTGAGTGGCTTGGCCTGCCCATCAGGAAGAGCTCTGGTTTTGATTGGGGGTTGCCCCCCATTTCTACCTGCACTGATCACCATGAAGCCTGGCTGGGACGTGCCTGGGGGTATGCCCAGAGTCCTCGAAGTGGACTCTTCTATCTGACTGGCAAGCGAGCCCCTGCCGTGGTCAAGCCCCAGTCTTGGGTTCTCTGCCTTGGGGTCTCCTGCCTTGGGGTCCTTGCCTTGGGTTCTCTGCCTTGGGTCCTCTGCATTGGGATTCCCTGTCATGGGGTCTCCCTCCTTGGGATCCGCTGCCTTGGGTCCCCTGCCTTGGAACCTTCCATCTTGGGCTGCCAGCTGCCCCTGACCAGAGCAGTGACCCCTGAGCTGGTGCTCAGCTTCCCAGGTCAGCAGTTGGTGCACAGCATCCCCAGTCCAGGCTCCTGGTGATGCCAGGCTCCAGGGGACCCCACGCTGTGCCCTGCAGGGTGAGGGGCTTTCCCTTCCTGGCCCTCCCCATCACCCTCACCTCCCCCTCAGCCCACCCCCCGTGCAGCTTCACTAGCTCCTGGTGGGAAGCGGCAGAGCCAGAGGAGCTCCTCCCATCCTGCGCTCCCAGGTGACCCAGCTGAGCTGTGCGCTGTGTCCACCTGGGGTGGAGGAGGGGACAGTGCCTGGCCTCCTCGTCCCACGGCAGGTCCCTATGGGCTGCGCACACTGGCCTCCTTCGGGTTCCCCTGAAACAGAGCATGAGGCAAGGATGTGGGGGCAGGGGTTTATTTGGGAGGTGACCCCGGAAGCAGGCACGAGGAGGCAGGGAGAACAAGACTGGGAAGGAAGTGACAGCCGAGGCCCCTTCCCGGCCTCCATCCCAGGCTGTGCCTGGGAACCGTTCTGCTCAACAGCCAGAGTCGAAGGCATTTCCCACATGCCCCCTCCCCATGGCTGGGGGTCAAGTCTTCTCCCCAGGCAGAGATTCAGGGTGCGCTTGAGGTTGGGGTAGCAGGTGGCAGGCATTGAACTGTCCCTCACAGCTAAGGACAAAGCAGAAGTGACGAAGGCTGGAGACTGGGGCGCAGGAGGAGGAGGATGGAGCCAGAGAACAACTTCGAGCTTTCAGAGCAGGCAGCCCCAGGACGGGAGGCCACCTTGCCCTGCCCAAGGGTTGCCTCTGTGAGCTCTGCCTCTGGGCAGGGGCAGTGCCTCTGGATGATGCCTAGTGGGTTTGGGGTCTTTTTTGGGGGGGGTTGCAATACTGGGGATTGAACCCAGGTCCTGTGCAGGCACTCCACCACTGAGCTACCACCGGACCAGGAGTGGGGTTTTCAAAGGCCAGGCAGGAAGGACATCCCAGCCAGGGACAAGGCTCAGCCTGGGGCAGGGGTGCAGAGTAAATGAGAGGCAGCACCTGCAGCGCCCACCTCTTGCCCCGCAGGTAGGCCTTGATTTTCTTCCAATCACAGGGACACAGGGACACCCTCCCTGAGCAAAGCCAGGTCTGGGGCTTGGAGGAAGTAGGCCACAGGTCACAGGCAGCCCCTCCTGACCCGTTCACCCCTCCTGCCAGAGCACACATACCCTCGTGTGCAAAGTTAAGGCAGAATTGAGTCCGGGACCCAGCGAAAGTCTCTAAGGAGGAGATGGGAATGATCGGCTCTTGCTTTAGAAAAATCTGAGACTTGGAGAGAGTCCTGGCACCTCAAGGAGACACAGACCCCCCTGCCAGGGCACTTGGAATGCACTGGGCATTTCTCCTTCTTGCCCTGCTGCGTGGAGCGGATGAGAGGGCAGCATCCTGCAGTGCAGAACCAACTCTGGGGGTAAAGAGCATCCCCCCCAAAGGTCACAGAGCCCCCTTGGGAAGCCAGCAAGGGGCCCAGGTCAGCCCAGCTAAATGCTGCAGAGGGTTTCAAGGACTTCTCGTTCCTCCAGAAAGAAGAGAGGGGCAGGTGAAGGAGAAGGAGGACCGTGGCCAAGTGTCCTCACACCTGGTAAGAGGGCCCAGGAGCTGGGGTGGAGTGGGAAGAAGCGGGTTCGGGTCCAGATAATCTCGAGGTCTGGTTGTGGTGGGAAACCACAGGGAACTGGCCACAGTGAGCACACTGAGCCGGGCCAGGTCTGGCAAGCAAACCCACAGCTCCTCTCAGGCCCCTGTGCCACCTGGCATTCCCAGCAGCGAGGGAGGCCTGCAAAGGTGGGCAGGCAGGGGGACCAGAACAAGGGGCTGGGGCAGGAGGGAGGTGGAGGCTTGCCTCTCTGCCTTCCTCCTTCTGCTCCCCATCACGAGGAGCTGTTTTGGTGTAACCGGTAGCCAGAGGGGGATTGGAGATGCTAATTTCATTTCATTAGATCCCAGCAGCTTTGGATTACAGCAGGCAGGAGGGAGGAAACGAAGCCGATGTGTTTTAAAAAGCTGCAGTTTTGCGCTGTTTTTAATTTAATGCTGCCGGTAAAAGATGCCGCCTTGGAGTCGCTAATGATTCTTGTGAATTATTTTGGTTGATTTACACACCCCTCCGACTTTAAATAACGAGGGAGGAGGGAGGAAGGAGCACAGGGTCCCCCCTGGAGCTGGGAACCTGCAGCTGGAAGTCGATGGTGGTGAGGCTCCAGGGGGCTTTTCTCAGAATTCTGTTTCCTCTGGGTGGGGCCCTGGGCTTGAGTCATCGGGACACCGTGCCCCTCAGACCTTCCTCTCCTGAGGTCAGGTCCTGCCTCCCATCCCTTGCCAAATAGCGATAGCGAGCTGTGTATTCAGAGTTTACAGAGGGCCAGATCTGGGCACGGCATCTGCAAAAAGCTTCTGACGCTCACATTTATGCTGTGAATCGGTGTGGCTTTCCCTGCGTCCCTGAGAAGGAAAACGAGAGGTGAGGGAATCTGTTCAAGGTCACCCCGCTGGGAAGCAGCACAGACAGCCTTCAAACTCACTGTGTGACAGCAGCATCTTCCAGTGTGGCTCAATCTTGTACCTGCAGGGCTGCAGGAAATGAATGTGCGAATGTACCAGATTTGTCCAAATCCAGAGCCGCAGCCCTTCCCACCTACTTTCTGAGGTCCAGTGGTCTCCCAAGGGACTGTGTGAGCCAGAAAGGCCAGGACCGAAGGCAGACAGGAATGGTAAGTCTCCTCTGGACCCTCAGCATCGGGTGGGCGTCCAATCTGCAGCCGCACTGGCTTCTGCTTCTCAACTTGCCCCAGGGCGCCCAGGCCAGGATCTGAACAGGAGCCTGTCTGCCAGAAAGCCAGCACCCAGTGGTCAGAGCAAGGAACAGAAAGGAGCCTCCATTTATCTTGATTCCTGGCTCGTCTCCGGCAGGGGAAATGTCTCCTGTCCTCCCCTGCCCCTTTCCTTCTCTTTCTCTTCAAAATAAAATTAGAGGCAGCCGGTAAAAGCATTAAGCTGCTTCCAAATTTTCTTTCCTCATCTGTCATGTCAGGGCGGAAGCCTCACAGCTGCAGCCCAGGAGTGAGGGTCTCTCTGCTGGGAGCAGCATGTGGTGGGCACAAGGCTGGGAAGGAGACCAGGGGGAGGCCAGGCCTCCCATCCCCAGGAGGCCAGGGCAGCTGCTTGTTCCTGATTCAGCCCAGCGGGAGGCTTTGGGCCAGGCCCAGCCAGGACAATCAAAAAAACCACCCAAATCATGAGGAAATAGAAGCCCAGAATGAAGGGGCCTTGTCGCTTGCCCATCAAAGGACAGCAATCAGTGTCCATGCAGATTTCCATCTCAGGCCTGTCATCCGGCCAAGTGGAATTGGAAGGCTCAGGGCATGAAGGTGGAAGTCCTAGGTTCAAATCCCAGCTCTGCCGCTCACTAACTCTGTGGCCTCGGGCAAGTATTGAACTTCCTTCAAACTCCATTTGCCTGATGTAAAATGGACCAGGCAGGGAGCAGATGGCCCTCTCCAACACCGTGACCAGGAGAGCTTAACAAAGGGGCCAGAGCAGCCAGGGAATTCGCAGTCCTGGAGCACAATGAAAATGCAGACCCTCGTTCAAACAGCGCGAAGAACTTCAAGGTGAGGGAGGCGGGAGTTGGTCAAATGGGGTCCTGCTAAGCACAGGGGCCTGGCGCGACTGCACAGGCCACGTGCCTGCAGAGCTGGTCCTGGAGGGACGTGTTAGCCTCCTCCTCATGGCTGTAACTAAAACACCTGACAAGCGCTACTTAAAGGAGGAAAAGTCTATTTTAAGCTCACAGTTGCAAAGGTTCAGTCCCTGGTTGGTCAACTCCATTGCTCTGGGCCTGAGGTGAGGCAGAACATCATGGTGGGAGGGTGTGGGGGAGGAGAGTTGCTCAGCTCCTGGCAGCCAGAAAGCAGAGAGAGGGGGGGGCACCAGGGACAAAATATAAATCCCAAACATGTGCCCCCACCACAGGCTGCTTCCTCAGCCAGACCCCACCTGCATACTGTTAGCACTGTCAATCCATTGGAATGATAAATCCATCAAATGAATTAATCCACGGGTTAGGTTACACTCTCGTAATCTAATCATTCACCCCGGAACATCCCTGCCTTAACCCAGGATCTTTGGAGGTCACCTCATAGTCAGACCTAACGGGGGCCTTCACCAAGAAGTGGCAGGGTGTAGGCAAACCATTCCTTTGCAACAGGTGTGAGTGGCCTGGAGAGGCCGTGGCTGACCCCTCTCTGTAAGAGGCTCAGAACAGGACCCTCCTGTGGACTGGGGGAAGGGGACACGGGTCCCTGGGGAAGTCCCCCACATTTTCTCTCCCTCTGCCCCCAGCCATCGAGAGAGCCTCCTTCCTAGGCCCACAGAGGATTGCCCACAGGGTGGTGGGGAATCTGGGCATTGTTAGGAGGACTTCCTGAATGCCTGGATCTGGGCGTCCAACCCAGGCGTCTTCACATTCCCTGTGGAATCTCCTGCCCGCAGCAGGTGCCAAAGGGACTCCTGCTTCCGGGCAGTGGCCCCAGTGCTGCCTCTGAGCTGGGTCTTCCTGGTGATCCAGGAGCAGGCGGAGGGAGGGTGGGAGGCACCAGCCAGCCTGGGTCCCTCCTGCCAGCTGGAGCTGCAGCCCCTCAGGAGGCAGCAGAAGATGCGGACAGGGAATCATCTAGGCTAGGATCAAAGCAGGAGAACTCAAGGCCGGGCGGTGTGGAGGGGAGGCTGGTGGAAATCCGGGAGCTCCAAGAGCCCGGGGCAACCCTACCGAAGCAGTGCATGAGGGAGCGGGAGCCGTCAGCCCCGGATGACCGCGCAGTCACACCCGGGGACACGTGAGCCCATGACAAGCCGCCTGGGAAAAGCCTCCTCGTGAGCAGAAAGCAGGCTGTCTGCCGGGCCACGGGCATCGCATAGGACCTACTTCCCTTCAACGCCCCAACACTGGGCTCCCCCACTGCACTCTCTGCCCAGTCCCAGTGCCGGGCCCTGTCCTGGGCCGTTTTCGGGGCTAAGGAGCACTTTATTTCCCCATCTATCCAAATTCTGCCTCTCGTGGTTGTGGCTTGGTTTCCTAAAAAGCGAGTCCTGAGAGAGGAGAAGGGCTGGAGCGTGAGTTGTTCATTTGAGAGGGACAGAGGCGCCAGCAGGGGAACAGGGAAGCCACCCAGAGGGGGTGGGCAGCGGGAGGAGGGGGAGAGTGGAAACCAATCAACAGGCCCACAACCAACGCAGGGCGCCGAGAAGCTCTAAGAAACTGCAAAACACGTTTGTGAAGAGCCACACCCAGCTCTGCCCACCACAAGGGCGGCCTTGGTTGAGGGCAGTTCCTCCCAGGGGATGCTAATTCCTGGCTCTTCCGACTTGCGGCACAAGAGGGCAGAGGGGCCTCGTGGGTTGATGCCCGGGACTCCACAAGCCAAGGGGCAGGAGCGAGCCCCACCGTGCAGAAGGGAAAGAGCCGGGCGTCTGCCTGGCTCTCCCGGTCCCGCGTGCACTCTCGCTTTCCAAAAGCATGCATGAAGCACCCACTGCTTGTGCCCCGTTCGGACGTAGGTCCAGAGACCTGTGAGTCATCTCAGAACCCAGTGCGGGGACAGGCGTGGAGCAAAGCCACGGGGCAGGCAGTCACAGCACGGGCAAGCCAGTTTATTAACAAAGCAGCACTGAGGCAACTGGGGAGCCAGAGATGCCTCCCCCAAAAGAGTCGTCCCCGCCCTGGGTGGCAGTGTGTTGACGACTGCCAAGCTCACGCTCCAGCCTCGACCACGGCCCCGGATTCCAGACTCACAGATCCGCGGCCTCCCTGCCGCTTCCACTCGGGTGTTTAACGTGGGTCCGTACTGGTTGCCCAACGCTCGTAACAAGGGACCACAACACTGAGCAGCTTAGAGGGACACGTTTATGATGTTTCCAAGGGTCAGGACTCCAACCCCAGTAGTCAAGCTCCAGTCAAGATGTCAGCGGGCTGCCGTCATCCGAAGGCTGGACGGGGGCGAAGGATCCACACCCCAGGGGTGCCCCCCGGCTGCTGGTTGGAAGCGCGGCCTCTTCTCACACAGGCATTTCTTTCTTTGCAAAGGGCTGCTAGTGATCGGCAGCTGCCTTTTCCCAAAGCAAGTGAGAAAGAAAGACAGTGTGAGGCCAGAGGAGGTCCAGTCTTTACCAGGCCAGCTCAGTGGTGGCGTGGCATCACTTCCGTCCTATCTCGCTGGCCACACTGACTAACTCTGATGGTGTGAGGAAAGGTCTTCACAAGAACAGAACACGCCCTGGGTGGCTGGGTCGTGGGGCCATCTTGAGGCTGGTGACCACAGGATCGCAAATTTAACATGCCCCAAATGGAACCTCCAAAATCTCTCCCTGCACACACAGAACCCGCTGACTGCTTTCGCTACCTCCCCATCTCACTGAAGGGCAAACCCATCTTCCCGGTCGCTCAGGCCGAACCCTTGGAGAGGATCTCGATTCCTCTCCTTCCATCACACGCATGTCCAAGCATTCACCAAATCCTAGCCTCTCTTCCTTCAGGGTATATTGGGACTCTGACCATTTTCCACCACCTCCATTGCTACTGTCCTGCTCTAGGCCACCTGGTTCATCACCTCCCCTGGAGTCTTGCAATGGCCTCCTCCATGGTCTTCCGCCCCTGTGGTCATGGTGGTCCTGTTCAGAACCTTCGCATAATAGTAAAAAGGCCTTGCAGGACCCTATCTCATCTGATCCCAGCACTACCCCCTGGTCTCACCTCTACTTCTGCCTGGCCCCACTCCATCTAGCCACACTGGATTCTCCTCAACACTCCAGCCCCAGGGCCTTTGCACTTCCTCCAGGCATCCACAAGGCTGTTTCCTCATTTCCTTTAGGTCTTCATGCAAGGCCTCCCCAGCCCCCCTATTTAGACACTTCCTGTTCCCTCCCCCTGCCTTTGTTTTTCTCCTGAGCACTTTCACCACCTCCAAATTATGTATGGTATTTGGTGTTTGTCATTTCCCATCCCCCTCCCTAGAACGTAAGCGCCATGAGGATTCCTCTGGTTTTCCACTGTTCTTTTCCTAGCATGTAGAATCGCGGTGACGCGTGACAGGTGCTAAAAAGTACTTAAAGAATGGCTAGGAGACAGTAGCGTGAAGGAAGATGATTCGGTTACCTAAAGATTCTCTGCAAACTACCTTAAATGGAGAGCTTAAAACCACAATAATTATTCATATTCAGCTCCTAAGTCTGGGTGGGACCTGGGGAGAAAGACAGCCCCTCCCTGCTCCTCGGGGAGGCTGGGGCGACTCCACTGTTCGTGGCCTGAGCTGGGCTGGCCTCAGCTGAGAGCTCACTTGCTGCCTCCTGACGGGGTTTCTGCCCTCTCCCAAGACCTCAGCGGGGGCCCTCAGCCAGAACCCACACTGTCCCCTTCCTGTGACTCTCTGCTTCCTCACAATATGGCCGCGGCCTTCTGAAAGCTGCTTAGGACAGTAAGAACAAGATTCTACTGGTCGAGTGGTCACAGAGCCCGGACTGGAGGGGAGGAGACATGAACCCCACACATTTTGGGAGGTTGCTGGGGATTGAACCCAGGGCTGCTCTACCACTGTGCTACATCCTCAGCCCCTTTTATTTTTTATTTGTGGAGACAGGGTTGCGCTAAGTTGCCCAGCTGGCCTCACTCTTGTGGTCCTCCTGCCTCAGCCTCCTGAGTAGCTAGGATTACAGGTGTGCGCCACTGTGCCCGCCTAGACCCCACATGTTTTGATGGGAGAAGCAGCAAAGAATTGCAGGGCCCTGTTTTAAGACCACCTCGTAACAGAAAATGAAGCTCACGTTCACTGGGCCCTGACCTTGTGCCGGCTCCGTGGAGGAAGCCCCCATTCGGGAGCTGGTGAGGGAGAGCTGTCCTCAGGTCACATGGTAGAAGAATGGCATGTGTCAGGCCCAGCACATGAGCCCAGGACTGGCTGTGGGGCCCAGCCTCTCTCCTCTGAATCACCCCCATTTCAGAACAGGAGAGGAACATAATCACGGCAGGAGAAAAGTCTGCCCCGAACCTTAAGGCCAGGAAAGCCCCAGGGGGCGGGGGCTCCTCCTCTTCTGCAGTCGCTCAGACTCAGACTCCTAGCGTCTGCCCGCCCGCCTGCCCTGAGCTCCGGGTCCTTCACAGGCAGCCGAGCCAGCCGCCTGGGGCAGGGCTTCTGCGGACGGATTGCAAGCCCACCAGAGGCCGGGCCTGCTACCTGGCTGCCCTGCATCCTCAGTAGACAGGCCACGTGCTGGACAGGTGCTGGGGCAGGGAGCCCATGATGTTGCAGGGGCAGGCTGCCGGCTCCCCGCTCTCCCAGCCTGAGAGCCCAGGAAGTCAGCCGAAGCCCCAACCCTCCAGAAGGGGACTCCGTCACAGTCAGGTCGGGACACGAGAGACCTGAAAGAACCGAGTTACCATGGAATGAAACAAGCTCCTTTTAAGGCAGAGTCATCTCTCCAGCCCAGAGAAGTAGCCGAGGGGGCAGCAGGTTTCTCAACCCGGACACCGTGGACACTGGAGGTCAGTCGCTGGTGCGTTGCAGGACGCTTAGCAGCATCCCTGGCCTCTGCTCTCCACATGCCAGCAGCAACCCATGCCCCACCGCCCTCCCCAGCTGACGACCAAAACACCTTCAGATATCACCAAACGCTCCCCCTGGGAGCAAAATCACCCCCGGCGGAGAGCCACTGGCCTGGAGTCGTGCCTAAAGTGCTGTTTGCAGCGTCTCCTCAGTTCTGGGTCTATTTGATGTCCGCTCTGCGGGCTCGGCTGTGACTCCCGGTCCTTTTCATCTCTGGGAGGCTGTGAACCCCGCGCTTGGCCATGTGGCGCATTCCCTGTCATTATGGGAAAACTCAGAACTGAAGCCGCCCCGGCACCTCCCACCAGGACCTGCATCTTAAAGTCTCCTTTCTGCTCCAGTTTACAGCCTTTCTTCTTTCACAAACATTTCCTTTACGTCGGTCTTATATTTTATGCATACTTTTTGTCTGCTTCACATCTTTTTCTAAAAGAAGGAGGGTGCGCAGAGATGAATAAATAACTTCTGCCCTGGTAAACATCGGCGGCCGGGACACCATTACAAAGAAAGTAGACGTTCCCTGGAGGGACGAGGATGAGCCAAGAGGAGCCGGGCGGGCGGGATGCAGAACCAGGCCTGGACAAGCCGCTTCCAGGCACGGAGGGCAAGGGAGCGGGTCACCCAGGATGACCTTCTGGAAGGACAAGCTAGAGCAGAGGATGGAGAGAGACGGGAGGGTTGGCCCCTCTTCCCGAGGAAAGGGTCACGTTTTGCCTCATTTCTGTCCTCGTCGGTGACCTTGGCCAGACCCAGCTGGTCAGCCACATGAATGAAGCACCTTGGAGCCGCCTCTCCGGCCCTGGTCCAGCCTCTGGAAGCCACTCTGAGTGCAGCAGAGACCACCCGCCCCCACCAAGCCCAGCCTGAACCACAGGGCGGGGAGCAACAGCACTTGTTTGCAGACGTGGTCTGGCTGGCCGGGTGGGTTACGCAGCAATAAGTAACTGAAGGGTCTTCAGATACCTGTCACTCAGCCCTCCAAGAGGGTCACAGGAGCCCCCGAGCGCCTGGCCGGCACTGTTGGTGCTGCTGCAGAGGAAGACACAGCCAGCGCGGCCCAAGAGGCCAGCAGCCAGAGGCCGTGGAGGCCGTGGAGGCCGCTCCGTCTCTCAGGAAGTGCTGGAGGAGGCACAGACCTGAGCCCCTGCTCTCCCTCCCTCCTCTCTCCCCCAGGCTGTCATCGCTGTCACTCAGTCTTAATTACTGCCAGCACCCCCACGTCCCTCCTCTGAGTCTGCGCCCATGTCTCCAGCGCCCCCTCCCACACGCTTCCAAGACCCTCGTCCCCGCCCATCCAGCCCACCTGGACTTCTGCTCCCGCAGCTCCGTGAGGGGCTTTGGCCGTGAATCATAAACGGGCTTCTCTGGCTCCTCCATTCCCACACTCTGAATGTCGCCGAGTCCTGCAGGTTCTGCTTCCTCAATACCATTCAGCCCAGTCCACTGCTCCCCACCCCGCTGGGGTCCTCCCTCCACCGCCTCTGCGTGAACCCCTGCACAGGCCTCCACATGGCCCTCCCTCCACCTGCCTGTCCCCTCTCACCCACCAGCCACACGGCGAGAGCAAGCATTCCAAAACACAGACCAAATCAGGTCGCCTCTGGGCTTAAAGATGTCTGCTGGTTTCCTGGTGTTCTTAAGACAGGCCAGAGTCTTCCCAGTGCTAATAAGGGGTCCTGCAAAGCCTAGGCCTGTCCAACCCACCTCCTCACACTCCCCACTCCCCACTCCCACCTCTGTGTAGCAACCACACTGACTTTTTTCAGTTCCCCAAACTGTTCATGCACCTGCTGCCACAGGGCCTTCGAACATGCTGTTCCCTCCTCCTGAGATGCTCTCCCTCTTACCCACTCCGGACACACACTTTCAAGAGGTCTTTCCCGCTCTCCTTGACCAGGCCAACCCTCCCCCTACCCAGCCCCAATGGAACCAAGCAGTGTCTCTCCTTTCAGGCATTAATCTCCATTCCAGTTTACATAACTTTGTGTGAACCTTTAATGAACATCTTCCCTCTGCTCTGGACTCTAAGCTCTGGAAGATTAAGACTGGTTTTTGGTGCCAAAAGAAGTTGAGTGGACAGACAGAAGTCGTGGGCAAGGTTGAGAGGCAAGTGTCGGTAATCCCTCGAGCAGGTGGACCTTGGGCTGACCTTGAAGGACTAATTGACTTTGAATCTGCACAGACATCTAGGTGTGGAGCAGAAGAAACAGGCGGGTGGGTGGGGCTGTGTGTGTGTGAGTGTGTTGGGTGTAGGGTGGGACACACCCAGGCTAGTGCAGGCTCAGGCTGGAGACACGGCAGAGCCAACGGAGGAGACAGGATGTGAACACAGGGAGGGATGCAGGGCCCAGGCGGTTCCAGGAGGCACCCTGCAGGAGGCAGGAAGTCCCATGGCAGAGGGCCTGGGGACAGCTGGAGGCCAGACAGGAGGCCAGGCGTGTGCCAACAAGGCCCTGGGTGCTGAGGGTGGTAAGGATGGAGAGGAGAAGCGGGATTCAGAGGCGTTAAGGACAAAGCCATCCACCAGCCTGGTGGCCGTTATCCACAGGGGACCACACAGGAAGGGTCCTCCTCCATGCTGGAGTGTCAGGAGGAGCCAGGAGGCCGGACTGAGGGCAAGAGACAACCGTGCCACTTCCAGACTCTGTCCCCTGGTGACTCTGCACGCTGCTGTGTCTCCTCCCGGCTCCGTCCACCAGCACCAGTTATGAGGGCTGGTTCAAGGGACAGAGGACAAGGTTAGCTGTCTGCACTGAACCGGCAGAGCGGGACTGCCTGGGTGACTTATTGCTTATTAATAATATAAATATGTAAATGCTACCAGGGCCATATTGATCCCACATGTGAGCCATCCATCATGAGGGTGAGGAATGGGGTTTTATAAATATCAAATAATAGGTCTGCAGCCTAAGACTCGCCAGCCAGCGAGGGTGGCTAAGACTGGGACAGGCCTGGGGCGATTTTGCTAATGAGAGCAACTCCCAGCCACCCCGCCCAGTGGAGGGGTTATGAAGGAGGGTGGGGAGTCGGGGATCCCTCAGATGGAAGGAAAGTAGGGATCCTAGAGGGAAATCATCCCCTTTTTCCCTTTGCACAGGTAGGAAAAGCAGTCTTCTGAGCTTCCCAAATCTCAGGGACCCCGGGATCCACCATCCTTGGAAAGCACCCACGGAGGGGTGGGGAGCACCCCCATGCACCCCCGAAGCACATGCTAATCAGAAGTCATTTCTGCACTGGAGACTCCACCTCAACCTGAGCTGGCCACGGACTTCCTCATCCTGCGATCTCTGGTTGGCTCCTGTTTCTCCTCCTGCCATCCCTGCAGGGAGGAGGGGCCCAGGTCAGGGTCCTTCGAGCAGCCCCGCCTCAGCCTGGGTACCATTAGTATTCAGTACCTCCTCAGTAATGGGCCCTCTTCATGCCGGTTTGATTTTATTATTATGCCAACACACTTGCTTAATTCTCCGCTGTCTTTCTTCTGCACTGTTGATTTACACTGTTAGTGTTTTAATTATACAATTCAGCACTCCTTAAAACATGAAAAACTGCTCAACTTTTCAAGCAATTAAAAGGCAGCGGAGTATATCAGCAGATCTGAGACGAGATAAGTAAATCAAGCAATTAAAAACCTCATTTGGTGAAAATACAGCAACCCACCCAAAAGGAGCAAGGCTGGTGGCCCTTCCGACGAGGACCTGGGGGTGAGCCTCCTCGTCCAGCTCACCTTCCCCTCCTCTCCTGTCTCGCTTGAGCACCCGACTTGCCTGACCTCAGCCCTCTGGCTCAGGAGGAGAGGCACTGCACAGAAATAGCCCGAGATGGGGCGACAAAGCCGCTGGTCTTCACCCGCCACTGAGCAGCTCAAAACTATGACTATCGTCCCCTCTCAGGTTCCCAAATGCAAATGGGACAGCATCCCTAGGAGGGTGTGTGTGTGTGTGTGCAATACACAGGACAAAATATACCTTTGCAGGGGAGGAAGAGTATCTTTTCATCACCCATCTTGAATCCACATCCAAAGCCTCTAGAACAAGACAGATGGACAGGAGAGAAGCAGGCAGGTTCATCTAGTACGGGTTTTACGTGAGTCGGGAGATTTTGTAAAACAACGAAGGCCCAAGCAAACAGGCAACGGGTGCTCTTTCTGCTGGGTTTCATGGAGAAGTGGATAATCACACTGAAAGTTTTTTTAAAAAACTATAATATAATGGTAATAAAGCGGGACAGGAGAGCAAGTTCTGTGTGTTCAGATTCCCAGGTGTCCCTTCGTCTTCAGAGAAAAAGGATGCACCTTTCTTCCTGGCTCAGGGAGGGCCCCTCTCGGGTGAGGGTCTGTGACCTGCTCCAGGGGAGAAGGGAGAGGGGAGGGTGATGGTGAGCGTCCTGCTGTCTCCTCAGATGCCTGGGTGCTGAGTCCTGTCGCATCCTCTGACCTTGAGTGACAGCTCAGTGCTGTTCCAGGGGCATGGTCACATGGATGTGGAACATGTCCGTGTCCTGAACTCTCTGTTTGGTAAAACTGAGACTCTGCACCCGGAGACACTGACTCCCTCTCTCCCTTCCTGCATCGCTCGTTTCTATTGGTTTCTGCAGAGCCCCAGGGGTTCATCTCAGGCCCTGTAAGGCCACTGGCCGGGAGTGGGCAGAGGCCAGGAGGAGTAAGCAGGTCTCTGTCTTGGTGTGTTCAAGCCATCAGGTTTGATTTAATTTGAGCAAAAGACTCTGCAGGTCGTTCCGAAGGCCAAACATGAGTGGACGGGATCATCCTAAAGGCTGGCACTGGAGGGCAGGGCGGGACTCTCTTTGAAGGAAAGCTCTGCCCTCCGGCAAGAAGGACGGGGACCTGCTTCTCTGAGTCCACAGCAGGACAGAACAAGCTCCTCACATGAGCCGGCTGCACCCCAGGAACCCACTGTGAGTCCAGGTCCAGGTGACCAGAACCAGCCACTTCCTGTGGCATTCTGAAAGTGAGGGTGGGGACCAGGTGGAGCAGGGACAGCAGGTGCTCAGCCCACTCATCCATCACGCCAGGAGCTGGAAAGGCCAGAAGTGCCACCTGGCGCCTGCTTGTTGGCCAAGCTGTCTGGAGAAGGATATTGGCCAAGGCAAGGTGGGAGGTGAGGCGCCGGGGGTGCAGGGGCGGCACCGAAAGAGGAGGAGGCAGCCTCTGCTGACCAGCTGCATCTGGCTCCGGGCAGCCTCCGGGGAGGACGCCCTCCCCATCCTTCACCCTCTGCTGTCACTGACAGGATTATAAACGCTGGGCCGCAGAGCCTGGAATCCCAACCAGGTTGGTCCTGCAGGAAGAGGCAAGGCCAGTGCCCCCGGCACTTGGCTCCGAGACCCACATTTGGGTTTCCCTGCAAGAGACCAAGCACATCCCGGAGATGTGCCTGGCCACAGCCCTCCCCCAGGTTCTCCCTGTGAGGCAAGGGACATGGACATCCTGACATTGTCCCTGCTTCAAGGAAACAGAGCTTCTCTGCCATTTTCTTTTCAAACCAAGTACTTTCCTTTAACGACACCCAACGGACCAGCCGATCAAGGTCTGAAAACGGTGCCCTTTCAGGAGGCGGCTATTTGCTGGGTCTCTCTTTACCAGGCCTCATTCAGCAGAGCAGGGCACCTGCTCACAGTGAGACACAAACACTACACGAAGAGGGGGAGGCGGGATCACACCAGCTCCCCTGGCTTCAGCCCCAGTCTCACACCAAGCCAGACCTCCCTGGGTCCCTGCTGGGCCACCACAGACCCGGGTCCAGGTCACACATCTCCCTGTGGGCGCTCAAGCCCCGTCCCGCCCCTTCCCTCCATTCTGTCCACAATACCTCCCAGTCTGTCCCACAGCCTCCTCAAGGTTACACCCCCTGAGTAATTTCCCTTCCAAACTGCTTCTACTGGCCGCTCTTTGTAATTCCAGAGCCTCCATTAATCATTCTTAGGCTCTTTGAATGCAATATTTTCTCTAAGAACCGAAATTTCTTCACAACTTTGCACCCCCCTGCCATCTCCAATTACCCGCTCTCATCAGTCATTAACAGAACGCATTAGCATATCTGTGACTTCTACATACCTTGATTAATCTGGCTTGGATTTTTCTCCCAATTGCATCTAATTGGCTCAAGAGTGACCAGGAACAGGAGGGGCGTACAGCATCCCCCCCGCACTCCCTGGCTCAGAGTTAAAACCATAGAGCAGAATAGAGTCCCAAGGTCACTAAGTCCAACTCCTCCTCTATGCACAGGGGGAATCTGAGGCCTGAAGAGACAACCTAGCGTCCCTCTTCTTCCCAAACCACCCAACACCATCACCCCAGATGCACTTCCCACAAACCAGTCCCCAGAAAAGTTCTGCAAAAAGTCAAGTGTAGAGGGGGTGATGGGTGGGGGGGCGCATGGTCAAATAAATTATGGAAAATTTCAATAGTGTCGCTCTCCTGAATATTCACAACCCAAGAGCTTGTTGAAGGCTTTTGAGAAGACATGATAAAGAAACCTGATAACATTAATTCAAAATCTGGAGAAGTATTATCTCGTTTGTTTTTTTCTCTTGACTATGTATATGAGTTATATATATTTTTTGAATCACCCCTAATCTAAGTAGCCGACAAATATTCACCCTCTCATGGAGTTTAGGAGGGCCAGGAACGTGTTAGTGGCCTCACAGGGCAGTCCTGGCTCAGGGTCTTTCATGGGGTTGCAGAGATGAAGTCTGAGGAGGCCACAGTCATCCAAAGGCTGAGGACCTGCCTTCATGAAGGTGCACTCACATGGGGCAGGTTGTGGGCTGGAGGCTCAGTTCCTCACCACGTAGGCCTCCCCATGAGGTTGTCTTATTGTCCTTGGGACATGGCAGCTGACTTCTCCCAGTTTGAGGAGAGAGAGAAAGAAAAGAAAACTTAGTGTCTTTTGTGACATCTTTGGAAGTCACACACCATCGTTCCCACAATCCCCTTGTTTACCCGTGTCAGTCATATTCAGTGTGGAGGACACCACACAGGGTGTAACCATGGAGAGGTCGGAACCATTGGCCACCATCTTGGAGGCTGGCAGCCACACCACCTATTAACTCTGCACATGCAGGGAACCACTAACCCAGAACCTACTCTGAGGGAATTAAAACACAACTGAGAAAGGTATGAATATTACAGACCCTCGCCTGATATGACTATGATCAGGTGCCACAGGGGACCACTATGGCCTCTACTTTACAGGGACTAGGACCCTTCTCCACCCCTTGGTTTCACCTGGTTCCATCCTTCCAAGAGGAAGGATGTTCTTCCTCCCTGCTAGACCAGGAAGACATAGGCCTGGTATCTCTAGTGAACCAGTGACCTCTGGTCACCATGGCGAGGCCAGAAGACAAAACTCTCTGTACTTCAGGTCAGCTCCCAACCTCAGTTAGGGCGAGATTGATCCTCTTTTCAATGTGGGTAACCACTACTGGACACTCACTGAATTCCTGATTATGGGATGACAGCAGCTCTAATGAGAATAAAAATTGCTAACAATTTTTAAGTGTTTATGGTACACCAGGCACTGTACCAACAGATTTACTCCTCACCGTGACTTTAAGAGGTAGTTCCTATATCCCCACTTGATGGATGAGAAAACTGAGGTTCTGGCTAGACAAAGAACACTGCCAACAACTCAGCCAAAAGTGACACTGTGGTCTGAGCAGCTGAAGTTGTGGTACTCTGATATGAAGCAGTAGATAACTGTTAGGGCAGTAAATCTAAAGCAACCTGTTTCAATAATTACATTAAGTATAACGTAATGTTCCAAGCTGCTATTAAGCTATTACCTCCAGCTTCCAGGTCACCTCTGAAGCAGAGGCAACAGAAGTATTTGAGCCTGTGTCATGAGGGAACCTTTTCCTCCCACCTCACCTGGAGTTCCAGCAACCTGACCTCCCCCATCTAGGAAGACGCCCTGAACCATCAGCACTGAAAAGACCAACATGTCCTGACAGACAACAGTTAGACAAGCCCGGCCAACAACAGGAAGTTTCCACCGGCTCCCTCCAAACAGCTTTTGAAAAACAAATTTCTTGAAAACGAACCAGTGTTCAAAGTAAAACTATTAGCCCTATATGTTGATATATATTATATATGCAGTTGTTAAAAATTCATAGTAACAGGGGCAAGGAGGGATAAACAGAAATCTCCTGTTGTCATGTTCTTACACTTCGTGGTGTTTCAATATTAAGTCTACATACGCTGTGGTAAGGATTCAGAGAGCAGTCACTTACAAAAGCACAAAGACATAGAGATAAAAAGCAACTGAGGCCTTAACATTGTTTTTTGAAAAAGCCAAGGAGGCAGGAAAAGAGGAAGAAAGGAACAAAGGACAGTGAGGCAGCTGGAAAACAATAACGGGTGTCACAGATGGACTGTGAAAGGAGCCCCGTGAGCCCCGTCTTCAGGTACTCCCACTGTGTGAGACGCTCCCTCGAGTGCGGACAGGACCTGGGATGGGCTTCCAACCAACAGAACGCAGCAAAGGTGATGGGATGTCCATTCCAGGGTCATGTCACATAAGATTGCAACTTCCATCTCCTTGGGAAATGCTCTTCTTTTTGAACTTTGTTGTGAGCTGTCCTGTGTAAAAGTCCACATGGCAAGAAGTGGAAAGCAGTCTGTGGCCAGGAGCCAGCAAGAAACTCAGCCTCCCATTCCAAAGACCTGCAATGAACTGAATCCTGACAGCAGCGGCATGACTCTGGAAGTGAACCCTTCCCCACCCAAGCTTTCAGATGAGACCTTGGCCCCGGACCACACCTTGATTGCAGCCTCATGAGAGATATTGAAGCAGCAAAGCTACACCAGGATTCCAGGACCATAAGGACTGTGAGGTAACAAATGAGTGTGGTCTGAACAGCTGAAGTTGTAGTACTCAGATAGGAAGCAATAGATAACTGTTAGGGCAGTAAATCTAAAGCAACCTGTTTCAATAATTACATTAAGTATAAATGGACTAAAAACGAAAGAGTGAAATAGTGTTAGATCGAATTACTTGCTATTTGAAATAAAGGAGGTTTATCTTAAATATACAATATCAGCTATGTTGGAAATGAGAGGATGAGAAAACGCATATCACACAAACTGTAGGCACCAGAGAGATAGTGCGGTTGTGTCTACAGGAGCCAAAAAAATTTAAAGATCAAGTATATGACCAGAGGTGAAAAGGAACATCCTATAAAGATAAAGGGATAAAAATATCAGGAAGACATAGCAATTATAAAATGTATATACCTAATAACAGAAACTCCATATATATGAAGGAAAAAAATCATAAACCTAAGTAAAGAAATAAATGAATACAAAAGTCTATAAAAGTTCACTCTCGATTTGACCTAATTATTGATGTTTATAGAACATTATCCAACAATGATAGAGTACACATTCTTTTCAAATTCTCATAGAATATCCACCAGGAAAACCGATTATATTCTGCAACATGAATCTTGATAAATTTTAGTCTTTGAAATAACAGAGTATGTTTTCTGACAGTGATAGAATTGAATTAGGAATCAATACCAAGAAGATATCAGATACCTTCCAAATATTTATACATTAAACAGTGTGCTTCTCAATCAAAGGGAAATTAGAAAGTATGCTTAGTTGAAAGATAATAAAAATACATAAAAATCTGTAAGACAGACACTGTTTCCACTCATGGAGAATTAACTGCTGTAAAAATTGCCTTCTGTGAAATAATAAGAAATACAGATATTTATCTCTGCCTCCAACTTCTGGCACAGAACTCCTAGAACTCCTTTAGATAAGGATGCTTGAAGATTTTTTTGTTCTAATATTTAGTCTTTGGCCCTGGTTCCTGACACAGAGCTCTGAAGACCTTTGTAATTTCCTGAGTGATAGGAACATCTGATACAGCTCCTAAATTCCCTGGAACTCCCTGGTGATAAAAGTCTTATTTGTTCTAATGAAGCAACTCTTGGTGGGCTCCTGGGTAGCATCAGGAGGAGGGCTGGTTGCTATATGAATCAACCATGTGATTAGGAGGTTGGAACTTGACTTCCCACCCCACAACTTCCAGGAAGGGGATGTGGGCTGAAGTTCGAGTCAATCAGCAATGGCCGATTGTATAGTCAATTGGGTCTGTGTAATGAATCTTCCATAAAAATCTGAAAGGGCCAGGTTCTATGCACTTCCAGATTGCCAAACATGAATGTGCCTGAGCCCAGTGAGAACATGGAAGCTCCACAGCCCTCCTGCATGCCTTGCCCTACACATCTCTTCCACACAACTGTTCATCTGTATCCTTTCTAATACCCTTTAAAACAAACTTGTAAACATAATAAAGTGTTTTCTTGGGTTCTATGAGCCATTTTGGCAAATTAATGGAACCTGGAGGAGTGGGTCATAGGAATCTCCAATTTTAGCCAGTCAAAAGCCCAGGTCAAAACTTGAGGCTTAAAACTGGCATCTCAAGTGAGTGCAGTCTTGTGGGACTAAGCCCGCAACCTGTTGGATCCAACATTGCCTGCAGGTAGATAGTGCCAGAATTAAATTGAATTGTAGGACACCCAGTGAGTGTCCAGTGGAGAATTGCTTGGTATTGGTAAAAAGAAATGCCTTCACATCTTGGTGATCAGAAGTGAAGTGTTCTGTGCTGTGGGAGTACAGCAAGAGAAGAAAATGTTTCCCCCCTCATTCTCCTATTGTAATCAACTAGAACTCTGAACAAAGCATTAAAACAGCTATTTTCAGATATTGGACAACAGTCAGGCTGTAAGAGTGATTCCCGATATAAAGGAACAAACAAGGTAAGCCCCAGCTTACTACCAAGAGACTTCTAAGCCTTAGCAAAGGAAAGAGGATCTGGTTAAGATAAGAAAAGACAAATTGCAGCTTGTGGATGCTGAAGAACTAAAATCTGGGGTCACAAACATTAAACAAACAGAAGATGCACAGAGAAAGGTAGGTCATGTAGAAGATCTGCAAAAGGGTCACCTCAACTCTTTAGCCAAATACTGATCTGCGTGTGTATGGGGTAAAATTCTTTAAGCAGCATGGGGGTCTATTCAAGAACAGTGAATCAAACAATTTTTGAAGTTCACATAGGACTGGAAATCTTCACCATTCTTGTTTTCCCCACCACCAGAAAGACAATATTTCACAATACATAGGGTACCAGAGTATTACTACATATTAGTACTCAAAAAGGTACTAATTTAATTGTGAGGATGAACTAGCACCAGACCAAATGATGCTCTGGAAAGCCTTCACAAAGATTACAAGCAAGACTCAAAGGAATCGAATTTGTCCAACTAAGTTAATTATGTTCACAACAAAATCTAAAACTCTTTAAAGAAACAAAAGCCAGTACAAACTCACAATGTTTCACATCCAATTAAAAATAGCAAGTCATGAAAGGAGGAAGGAAAATATGGCCCACAACAAAGAGAAAACAGACCAAGAAATCATGGAAATTATAGACAAGAACACTTGAGCAGTGATTACAAATACTTGAGTAGACTGGAGAATATCAAAGACAACACAAACATGTTTGAAGATGAAGAGAAAAGTGACATGTATAAAAACACCCAAAAGTATTCTAGTCATACACACACACACACACACACACACATACACACATACACACACCACAAATACAATATCCAAAGTAAAAACACATTGGAGAAGACTAACAGCAAATCAAATACTGCAGAACAGGGACCTAGGAGACATAGAAATAGATTATTTAAAATGAAGACTATATGAGGGGGAAAAAACCCAACACCAGAAAATCAGTGACCTGCTGGAGAGTATTAATGTTCTATCCTATGTGTAACTGAAATTTCAGAGAAACGGAGTAGAGAAAACATATTTGAAAAAAGAATGACCATTTTTTTTCAAACTTGATGAAATCTATAAACTTAGAGTCAAGAAACTCAGTGAGTCACCAAGAGAATAAACACACACACACACACACACACACACACACACACACACAACATGGAACATCATAATCAAATTTCCTAAGAACTGGCTAATAGACTAGATGACTAAATACCATTAAACCAGACTCATAGGACACAGTGGTGCACACCTATAATTCCAGCAACTCAGGAGGCTGAGGCAGGAGGATTGCAAGTTGGAGGCCAACCTCAGCAATTGAGTGAGACCCTCATCATCTTAGTGAGACACTGTCTTAAAACTAAAAAAAAAATAAAAAGAATGCAGGATGTAGCTAGGTGATAGAGTACCCCTGGGTTCAATCCCCAGTACCAAAGAACAAAAGGAGGAAGAGGAGGAGGAGGAGGAGGAAGAGGAGGAGGAGGAGGAAGACATCAACAATGAAGAGAAAGAAGAATTACAGCAGATTCTTTTTCAATGACTATGCAAGTCAGAAGACAGTGGAATGATATTTTTATTGAGAAAAATAACACTAGAACTAGAAACTTATAGCTAGTGAAAAATATCATTCAAAAAGGATGGTGATGGGTTGGGACTGCGGATCAGTGGTAGAGTGCTTACCTAACATGCATGAGACCCTGGGTCTGAGCCTCAGCACCACATAAAAAGATAAATGAAATAAAGTTATCATGTCCATCTACAACTAAAAAACATATTTTTAAAAACCGATAGTGAAATGAAAACATTTTCAGGCATACAAGAGCTGAGAGAATTCTTCACCAGCAGTTCTTAACTTTAAAAAAAAAAAAATGTAATAAGAAGATAGCCAGGCAGAAAAGTGATTCCAGATGGAACTCTGAATTTACTCAAAGGAAGGAATAATGTCAAAAAAGGTTAAAATGTGAGTATATATAAAATACATTTTCCCCACTTTTCAATCTCTTTAAAAGAAAATTGATCGTTTAAAGCCAAATAATTTCATTCTGGCCAGGATGGAGTAACAGGAAACAGATTTACTCTGAGAACACAAAACAGTACAGCTACTTTGAAAAGTTTCTTATAAAGTTAAATATGCATTTACCATAAGACCCAGAAATTCCAGCATATTTATCTAAGAGAAACAAAAAGCATATGTGCACACAAAGACTTGTCCATGAATATTCATAGCAGATTTATTTATAATATGCCAAAACTAAAAACAACTCCAGTATCCATCAGCCAGGAGAACGGATAAACAAATTGCAGTACAATGGAATTTTACACAGCAATATAAAGAACAAACCACTGATACATGCAATAACATGGATGGATCTCAAAAAACATTATGCTAAGTGAAAGAAGCCAGACACAAAAGACTTCCTTCTGTGTGATTTCATTTATATGAAATTCTTAAAGGCAAAAATAGAGTGATAGAAAACAAGACACTAATTTCCATAGCCATATGGAGAGGACTGACTAAAACAGGCACGAGAAAACTTTTTGGGGTGATGAGCATATTTTATACTTTGGATGGAGTGGTAGTCACACAGGTAATTACATTAGACAAAGATTCAGTGAATTTCATGCTTTAAATTGATGAATTTTATTGCATGCTTTTTATACTTTAATAAACTCAGTTAAGATATCTGTGGGATGCCACTAAAGTGACTATAAGAAAATTTATGCTTTTTTATGGTTTTAATATGAAAAAAGAAATGTTTAAAATCGTAGGTCTAAGTTCCCATTTTATAAAAGTAGAAAAAGAAGAGTAGATTGAAACCAAAGAAAAAGAAAGGAAATCTAAAAAAATAAGAGCAGAAATTAATGAAATAGGAAATAGATAAACCACCAGACATGGTCATAGCCACCTGTAATCTCAGGTACTTGGGTGAATAAGGCAGGAGGATCATGAGTTTAAAGTCAGCCTAAGCAACTCGGTGAAACCTTCTCAAAAAGAGCTGAGTATATAACTCAGTGGTAGAACACTTGTCTAAGGCCCTGGTTTAATCGAAAGAAAGAGAGAGAGAGAGAGAGAGAGAGAGAGAGAGAGAGAGAGAGAGAGATTTATCAGCATAATGAAATCCTACACAAACTCAGAAGATAATAAAACCATAATATAAACATTATGCCAAAAAACATTCATCAACTTATGAGAAAAGAGCAGATTATTTGAAAACCACAAATTACCAAAACTGACTTAAGAAAAACAGAAAGTGAAAATAGCTAGGCACTTATTTAAGAAATTGAAATCCTAATTTTAAAAAAGTTTTGCAACAAAGGAAATTCTAGACCAGGATGACTTCAATGGGAATGGTATCAAACACTTAGAAAAAGAAATAATCCATGAAATTCCTTCAGAAAATAGGGTATAAGGGGACATTCCCACGTTATTTTATAAGACGAACATAACCCTGTACGCAAAACCTGTAAAAGACAATATAAGAAAGAAAATCACAGACCAATATTCCTTATGAGGACAGTTTTTTAAAAAACACACCTCTTAACCAATTTTGGCAAATCAAATCCAGCAATATATAAGATGTATAGCACTTTTTATATATATATAAATGTGTAAAGTCAACCAAATAGAGTTCATCCCAGAAATGCAAGGTTGGTTGAAACTTCCAATTCAGTATATAATGAATTAAAGAAGAAAAAGCACAAGATTTCAAGAGATTAGAAAAATCACTTAACAAAATCCAACACCCACTCATGCTTTATAACCATCCACAAACTAAGAATTACAGAATAAATTCTTCACTCAGGTAAGAGACATGTATATATAACCTACTTTTGATACTGTACTCAATTGTGAAAGACTGAATATTTTGCCCTAAGGCTGAGGAAAATGTAGTTTTCTGCTCTCACTACACCTACTTAACATTGTACTGGATGTTTGAGTCACAGCAATGAGGGAAGAAAAAGAAATAAAAATGAAATTATTGGAAGAAAGGAATGAACTCTCTTTTTAACATGTGACACGATTATTTATAATTTTTTAATTTTTTATTTGTTCTAATCAATTGTACATGACAGTAGAATGCATTTATACATTTTGAAAAATCATACATAAATGGAGTTTAAGTTCTCATTTTTCTGATTGTACATATTGCATGATCACATCAGTCATATAGTCATACATGTACATGAGGTAATAATGTCTGTTTCACTCTACTATCCTTCCTACTCCCATACCCCTTCCCCTCCCTTCACTCTCCTCTACCTAATATAAAGTAACTCTATTCTTCCCCAGTCTCTCCCTTATTGTAAATTAGCATCCACATATCAGGAAAAACATTCGGTCTTTGGTTTTTTGGGTTTGATTTATCTCGTTTAGCATGATATTTTCCAACTCCATCTATTTTCCAGAAAATGCCATAATTTCATTCCTCTTTGAAGCTGAGTAATATTCCATCATATATATATATATATATGTATATATATATATATATCACATTTTCTTTATCCATTCATCTGTTGAAGGGCATCTAGGTTGGTTCCATAGTTTAGCTATTGAGAGTTGAGCTGCTATAAACATTGATGTGGCTGTGTCACTGTAGTATGTTGATTTTAAGTCCTTTGGGAGTAAACCAAGGAGTGGGATAACTGGGTCAAATGGAGGTTCCATTCCAAGTGTTCTAAGGAATCCCCATACAGTTTTCCATAATGGTTGCATCAATTTGCAGTAACACCAGAAATGCATGAGTGTACCTCTTCCCCACATCCTCACCAAAATTTATTGTTGCTTGTATTCTTGATAATTGCCATTCTGATTGGAGTGAGATGAATTCTTAGAGTAGTTTTGATTTGTATTTCTCTAAATGCTAGAGATGTTAAACATTTTTTCATATATTTGTTGATCAATCATATATCTTCTTCTGTGAAGTGTCTGTTCAGTTCCTTAGCCCATTTATTGATTGTTTTTTTTATGTTGAGTTTTTTGAGTTCTTTATATATCCTAGAGATTAATCTTTATCTGAGGTGCATGTGGTAAAGATTTTCTCCCAATCTATAGGCTCTCTCCTCACATTATTGATTGTTTCTTTTGCTGATAAGAAACTTTTTAGTTTTAATCCTTCCTATTTACTGATTCTTGATTTAACTTCTTGCTCTTTAAACCCGAAGACTCTACTTTAAAAAAAGACTACTAGAACAAGAAATTCTTTTAGTAAAACCGAAGGATGTAGGTCAAAATATACCAGTAACTAATTGTTTTTCTAGATCTTATCAACAAAAAAATGTGATGACAAAATAATGACAAATCCTAGTAATGATGGCATTCAAAATGTAAAATACTTGGTAATAAATCTAGCAAAAATTTTTCAAGACCTGTACCTTCACAAATATTTAAGTTGGGCATTGTGGCTCATACCTCTAATCCCAGCTACTCAGGAGGTTGAGGCAGGAGGATTGTGAGTTTGAGGTCAGCCTTAGCAACATAGTGAGACCTTGTCTCAAAAAAAAAATGATAATAATAGCTATTTAACAATGCTGGGGGTGAGGGGGAGAAGACTTAAATGAAGCAATATACCATGTTCATGGATTGGAAGTTGCTATAGTTTAAGATGTGATTTCTTATGTAAATGTAAAAAAAAATAAAAATAATAAAAAAAATAAGATGTGATTTCTGACCAAATCCTATCAAAATTCCAGAAAATTTTTCTGTAGAAAATAACTATGTGATTCTAAAATGTATCAGTTGGCCTTTAATATGAATCTTAACTTTGACAAAGTTTGAAGTCGCTGTGTCAGCACAGTGTAATCTCTATGCCCCTTAACCCTCTTTTTTTTTTCCCCCTATTTTAATCAAGTCATAGTTTAAGGAAGGAATGATCAGTATATCATATTCTTCCTTTTCTGTGCACAAAGTGAGTCCAGGAGTCCTTCTTTCTGAGGGTGAAGAACCTCATTAACTATACCAGTGAGGAAGAATCCTGTGGCTGCTATAAGGCACATTCTTCTCTCATTGGCAGTGATAATAAACAGAGAGCCGCACAGCACACAGTTTTTTTGTTTTTTTGTTTTTTGTTTTTTTTTTTTTTTGAAAAATGAAATGTGTGTAAAAATACAAAGGACATAGGATAGGCAAAAGAGATTTGGGAGGTTGTTGAAAGATTCATACTAATTTTAAGACTAGCTGTAAAGCTACAAGATGGTATGTGATTGGTATTAAGGACAGGCAAATAAATCCATGAACTAGAATAGTAAGTCTAGTAATAGACCCACATACATACAGTCAATAGACCTTTTAAAGGTACCAAAGTAATTCAAGGGGAAAATCTTTTCAACAAACGGTGCTGGAGTAATTGGGTAGTCATGTAGAACAATTATCCTTGATCCCTTCCTCACACCATATGCAAAACTACTTTAAGAAAAATGATGGACCTGAATGAGTATAAAAGATAAAAACTATAGGACTACTTGAGAACAAATATAAAAGAGAAGCTTCATAGACTTGGGATATGCCAGGATTTATTAGAAAAAATACAAAAATAACTAACCATTTTCTTAAATGATAAAATTATCTTCCACAAAATTCTAAAGTCTTGCTCATTGAAAGACACCACTCAGAATACAAAAGGACACAGGGGCTATGGGTACAGCTCAGGGGTAGAGGACTTGCCTCCTCTGCTCAGGGCTCCAGGTTCCACCCGGGTACTGAAAAAAGAAAAGGACAAAATACAGGCTGAAAGAAAACATTCACAATAGGTAGATCTAACAAAAGACCTCTGACCAGAATACGCAAGGAACCACCCACGCAATGAATAAAAGAAAAGCAAAATGAAATATAGACGAAAGAGGTGAACAAAGCCTTCACTAAAGAAGATACAAAAGTGACAGACAAGCATAGGAAAAGATGTCCAACACCGTGAGTCATCGGAGACACGCAAATCGGAGCCACGGGACGGTGCTTTGCATCTGTGCTGCAGACCAGCTCCCTGGCAGGAGCAGACCAGAGAGGGCAAAGATGGGAGGGCCCAGCGGGCAGCACAGAGGTCGCTCCCGGTGTGGTCGGTTCCGTGCTGTGTGCAGTGTATAAAGAAAACAAACTCATTTCCCACCGTCTGGAGACTGGAAGTCCAAGATCAAGGGCCCTCCCTTCCCAGGGCTCTTGCCATCCCACGAAGGAAGGAGGAACGGGAGGGCACTTGCTCCTCCAGCGAACCCCCCAGTGATGAGAACCCGCTCCTGCAAGGACCGCATTAATCCACCACGGCACGTCCTCCTCTGCGCGGTCCCACCCCCGACCCCTGCGAGGGACCCGGTTTCCTCGTGGACTCTGCGGGGCACGCTGGGCCGTGGCACCGGCTTCCCACCCCGCAGCCTTTCCAGCTCATCCCCACTTTAATGTCCGCACAGAACTGCTCGCTCTGCAAATGCATCTATTTACTTCTTCTGTTTACCAAGACCCCTCCTCCACCAGAGGCTCCGGGAACCCAGGAATCGCGTCTTATTGACCTGCGTGTCCTGGGTGCCGGGAACAGCGCCCCCTACTGCAAACAGACCCGGCGCGCTCCCAGAATACCCGGGAGAAAGGAGCGCCCCACGGCCTCCCCGCGGCAGGGAGACCCTCGCCGGCTCACCCATCTCCCCATCTTTGGTCATCGTCATCGTCATCATCACCAGTAGACCGTTTCTGGAGCAGTTTGCAGAAACACTGGTGGAAAGGTGCAGGTTCCCAGGCGCCCTGTCCACCCGTCCCACAGTGCCCCTTGTTATTTAGGCAGCGTTAGTGGGGTTCCCTCGTTGCCACTGATGAACCCAGGCGGAGGCCCTATTAACACCCGGCAACCACAGTTTACACAGGGTTCGCCCTGCGTCGCACGGGATTTGACAAAGTCCTACCGAATGTGCCCCTGTTCCTCTATCATACAGTTTCACTGCCCTAAAAATCCCTGGAGCTCCGCCTGCCCATCCCTCCCTCCCTCTGCAAGAGCCACCACTGACCAATTCCTGTCTGGGGGTGCCTTTCCCTGTATGCCCTGGGATCCTAGAGTCTCTCCATCTTTCTGACCCCTGCGGCCTGGCACAATTGATGTTCCACAAATATTCTCCAAACCCACGACTGCATGGCTGAAGGACTCTGAGGCGCCCTCTCGGGCTCTGAGCACCTGGGGAGCCGTGAACCAAGGCTCCCTCCTTTATTGGGGTCAGAGCCTTCCTTCCGGCCCCTGTTTTTTCCCTCCCCACCCCCACTCACATTCCTCATTCCCTTTAAATTATACCGAGATTTCCTCATATGAAAGCTAATTTAGGCACCATAACGGAGACTATATTTAATGTAAATGGAAGAAGCGGAAGCGGAAGGATTTATGGCCATAATAACCTGCTTGTAATAACAGAGTGGGTCACCTGCTTAAGAAACAGTGGATTAAAGAGAAGGAAATTTACCTCCCAAAAGAGCGAATGTCACCAGAAAACTGCAGTGGCACGAGTCTTGGATGATCTTATTAAATCCCATAGATCTTACTGTGCTCTCCTACCCAGAGAGGGCTACTTCTTTCTGGGGTTTGTTAAAATGGCCACAGTAAGGCCTGAGGGGAAGGGGGAGCAGTTCCCAGAGAGGCCTGGAGCTGGTGCCTGAGCCGAAGGCCAGGGGTTCCAAATGCAAGGGGAAGGTGGAGAGAGAAGGCTCGGGAAGCAGGAAGCAGGAAGCACCCTGTGCAGGCGGACCTGGTGACAGGAGCTGTCCCTCAATGTGTCAGACAGCAGGGACCAGCAAGTGCCACGCCCATATTTTACCGGAAAGCTCTGCATCTGGAGAGATGGGGTTCAATTCCCCGCCCCACTACCTGTTGGCTGGAAAACAGCACGTCAGACCTCATCTGTTCCCTCCATGTTGATTTCCCTTGGGAAATGGGCCCAGGGTCAGAGTGGCCCTGGGCAGGTGAAGGGAAGCGTCCCAGATGCCAGCCATGTTCAGGGCCTGGCTGTCTCCCAGAGATGGGAGGAAGGTGGAGCACACTCTCCCCACCCCCGCCACCTCATCAAGGACATTTTCAGGGGAGAGGTGCCAGGCCCCCTCCCCAGCCCTTGCCTTCACCCCACCTGGAGAAGCAGGGGAGACAGGCACCTGTCCCTGTGAACTTGAGCTCTGTGCATCCTCCTTCCTCCCCCCCTTTCCTCTTTCCTCACCTCCTTTCCAGGTGATGGTTTGTCCAGAAGTGGGTAAACCAGAAAGGGCCATTAAGGTGCCTGCAAAACACACAAAAGAACTCCAGCCGCTTCCCTGGGGCACTGCAGCTTTGTAAATGTGTGTGCATGAGTTCACCTCCTTACAGAGCCTCCTCGGGAGGGAGAGAGGAGGGGAGCCACGTCAGGGAGCAGTGGCCAAGGCACCTGTGCTGAGAAGAGGTGGACAGGAAGGCAGCTCATCTCCCTGCAGGGGACCCAGACCTGAGTCCCTTCCCAGTCGCCTCTGAATGACTGGGAGCTGGGGGCCAGGAGGGTGAACACTGGGCCAGCCCCAGCCTTGGCAGGAGGAGCCAGACCACTTTCCCCAAGTCTTGGCTCAGCTCTGGCCCCCCGGGAGTGCTCCCTGGTCACGTTATTGAATCTCGCAGCATACTGCCCTCCCATCCCCCATACGTCTTAGTCTCTGCTTTTTCTTTTCTCCATACTGGGGGTTGAACCCTGGGGTGCTCTGCCACTAAACCACATCCCCAGCCCAAATTTTATTTTTCACTTTGAGACAGGGTCTCCCTAAGTTGCTGAGGCTGGCTGTCCTCCTGCCTCAGCCTCCTGAGTCCCTTGGATTACAGGTGCGTCCCATCAGAGTGGACTCTAGTTTTGTTGGTTGGTTGGTTGGTTGGTTGGTTGGTTGGTTTCAACAGCACAGCAGCCCTCTAAGAAACCACATAATTCACTAAGTTTTTGTGACCGTTGTTCTGTTCAGCTACCCACTGGAAGGAAGGCCCCTAGGACGGAAGTGACCATTGTCTGCCTTGCTCACTGATACATCCCAAGTGACTCAAACTGTCCCTAGAGCATAGTGGACGCTCGGTAGGTGCTTCTTGACGGAATGCATAAGTCAGGCCCTTAAGAAAAGAAGGGAGGCTAGCCCAGCTCCTGCATGCCCCTTTCCTGCACTGTTCCCAGGTCTCCCTGTAAATTTTGTCCAGGCCGGAAACAACCCAAACCTGAAGAGCATGAGCTCCTTCTTGAAGCTGGCGGGAAAGTCCGAGACAAATGCAGCAATTTACTCTGAGGGTGGTTGCCAGGTTCCACACAGAGCCCCCATCGGGGACACTGCAGCTCTGGGGTGAGGTGGGCAAAGGGATGACCCTGCTGGGGTTCAGGCAGATCCCTAGCTCCCTCCTGCAGGGTCATCCTGGATCTCACTATCCCACAAACATCTGCACTTGCAGGTTGCAATTAACACTGGCCTTGGAAGATCTCCATTTCATTAGAGCCTCCCAATGAAGCTGGTCCAGCACTCACCCCCAGCACCCCACACAACCCTGACGGGCTATGGAAACTGGTTTGGACTCTAGAGCTGTGAAGTGTCCAGAGCCACCCAGGAATCAAGAAGCTTCCCTGGGTCTAGCCTGGCTTCTTCCCATCCAGAGGTGCTCTGTCCCCTCATACAGACCCTATCACCCTGACAAAAAGAAAAGGAAATGGGGACCTAGGTGTGGTGGGACTCACCTGTAATCCCAGTGACTCCAGAGGCCGAGGCAGGAGGATCGCAAGTTTAAGGCCAGCCTGGGCCACTGAGCAAGGCCCTGTCTCAAAGTAAAAACATAAAAAGGGCTGGGGATGTAGCTCAGTAGTAGAGCGCCTTGGGCCCAAGCCCTAGTAGCAAAAGAAAGAGAGAGAGCGAGAGACAGGAGGGAGGGAAAGAGGGAGGGAGAAAGGAAGGAAGGAAGAAAGAGAGGAAATTAAAAAAAAAGAAGCCCACATGGTAAGACCCCCAGTTTAATCCCCAGCACTGCAAATACAAGTCCCACCTTCCCTGCTCTCCCACACCTTCCCAGTTCAAGACCACCATCTGCGGAGGCCTTGAACAGTAGGAGGTGGGGGTGGCAGAGGTGGGGTCTACGTGCCTGCCCTTGGAGCAGCAGGTGTCCCAACAAAATTACACCTTTTAATCTAAGTTTGATGAGACCGGGCTGCCTCTCAGCTAAGAGAGAGGAAGAGGGTTTGTTGCAGAGTTCCCAGGCCTCAAGGACCCCTGCAGCCACTGGCTGCCTCTGCCCGCTAGACCAGTCTGACTTCCTCAAGCAGTGTCCCTCTCCCAGTGCCACCAGGAGAGCCATGCCACTGGACACACCTTCCTCTGTGACCTGGAGGTAAATTTCACACATTTCCCTGTCACTGCCCAGTCAGAGGCTCCTGGGTTCTCCAACGAGAGTAGCCAAAAGGACTGGTTAGGAATAATGTGGGTCTTCCAGTGCCCAAACTGGGAGAGTCCCAGGCAAACCAGGATGGTTGGTCACCCTACTTCTAAGAAAGTTTAAAGAGGCTTACAAGCTACCTGTCCCAGAACAGCAGAAAGTTGTTCCAGAAGGCCAGGCAGGTCAGAGCATCATTGTCACATGAAGATTCTACCTGCCCCGGGGAGGAAGCTGAATCTCCACACAACTCGTCCTTAAGCCAGATCCACTCCACGATGTCTCCCTATCTCCATGACGGGCTCCACCTGCAACCAGCTGCTCAGGGAGAGATCCAGAGGGCAAGGCCGGCTCACTCCTCCTCCTCGCCCTGCCCTCCGTGTTCATGCCCTGCCTACTCCATGCGTTCCCACCCCTCTCATGGGCCACCTCCTCTGTGCACCCTGCACTGCCACCACTGAGGCACTACAGGAGCACCGGGTTGGGGCAGGCCAGGCCAGGTGCCAAGGCAGAGGACCACCCCGGCGTTACAGGAGGAACTCTGCCTCCCCCTTAGTGATATGTTGAAGGCCGAACTCCCAGTGCCTGCGAATATGGCCCTATTTGGAAACAGGGTCTTTGTAGGCATAATGAAGTTAAGATGAGGCTCTGGGGTGGGCCCTAACCCAGTGTGTCCTCCTCTTCCTCCTTACATGAGGACACAGACATACAGGCAGGGAGAAGATAGCCACGTGCCAGTGGAGGCAGAGACCAGAGTGAGGCATCTGAGAAATGGGGACACGCAGGATTCCTGGAACAGACCAGAAGACAGGAGGCGAGGAAGGAGCCGGCCCTGTAGGTTCCAAAGAGAGCACAGCCCTGTCCACACCTTGATTTCAGCCCCTGGCCTTCAGAAGTGGGAGAGGACATTCCTGTGGTTCTGGGCTGCTCCGTCTGTGGCTCTTCGTTACAGCAGCTCCAGCAAACTGATACACCGGGCAAATGACCGACGAGGCTGAGAAAGCACTGAACAATGGAAGCCAGAGGAAGAGGGAGCAAGCACAACTGTCTGGTTCAAGGACTTGGCCGGGGACAATGAAAGTGTGGCTGGGGCTGGGGAGATGACATGGGGTTCCAACGGCTGAGCCACTCCGACAGAATCTCTCCATGGCCCCTGCTTGTCCTGCCAGACTGCTGCCTCACCTCACAGCCCAGCCTCGACAACTCCAAAGGGTCCAGGCCACAGGCCACCCCCTGACCCACAGGACCCTGGTGCATGGGCTCAGGTCCCTGCACGTCCTCCCTGCCTCTCCCCACCCCGAGGACAAGGGATTGGTAAGACACCCTGTGCCTTTTCAGTCTCTGCTCTCCCCATCGCCGGCTGGGAGCATCCAGACCAGGACTGAGAGGGGGCCTGGGGCCTCGGCTACTCTTTAGTCTCGTGTTTCCTTTGGGGACCCTTAGCTTGGGTTCTCCCCAGAGCAGAGCCTGAGCTGAGGACGCAAAATGAGTTGTTTTGTCTGGGATGCGACCTCAAGAAGCAGGAATGACAGGGCGAGAGAGAGAGACGGGGGCGGAAGAGTACCATCCCAAGGCCACCAGGGCGAGTAGCCAGGGCTCGCTCCCTCCAGGATCTCCTAAAAATGGCACCAAGTGCCTCCCAAGATTGTGCCCTGGCAGGACTGGAGACGGGGCTCCTGTCCATCGCCCCAGGGGTGGATGGGCCCTGCCCGTCCGTCCCAGCTGCTCTGCACTCGCCGGGCTCTGCTGGTGTCCCCCAGGCCTCTGGGCGGAATTGCAGGTATGTGCCCTTGCTGGAGGCAAGATGGCACCAGAGCCTACGTGGCCGACACCTGCAGAGAACTGAGCCCCGGCTGCCCTGAATGTGGGTCAGGCAGCAGACGGCCGGCCTGCTCTGCGGAGCTTTCTGCAGACCTCTGAGGAGTGCCGCGTCACTCACAACCAGGTGGGGAGTTTGTCTTCCCCTTGCCTGTCTAGGTTAAGAAAAAAGAGAGAGACAGGATGGTACATGATGTGAGAGCCTTTTTATGTTGTTTGCCCGAGTTATGAGCCCAAGAAAGCCTCCCGGGGCTGGTGGGCCTGCTTAGCTGCAGAGCGGGAGAGCAATCAGGACATGCTTGACTTCAGAGGCAGCCCGAGCAGAGAGCCCACAGCAGGGGCGGCTGGGAGGAGAGGAGAGCCGGCGTCCTCGCTCACCTCTGCTGCAGGTTGTTTCTGAGCCTGCAGCCGCTCAGGCTGCCCTCGGCCTGGGAGTAGGCTGGGCTCCAGCAGTGCTTTGGAAAATCTGCTGCTGGGAGCCGGGCAGCTGGTAGGACACTGTGCACAGCTCCGCGGGCCCCAGCCCAGCCCCCGGAAACCCAACCAAAGCCCCTGCGGTGGGCAAGGCTGGCTCATCAGGAGGTAGGGGCTTATAGCCCCTGCTGTGGTTCAAAGGTGTTCCCCAGGGTTCATGGAAACCTAATTCCCGATGCCAATGTGGAAGGGTGGGCCCTTTAAGAGGCTAGCGGGTAATGCCGTTCTCCTGAGGGGGGAAGCGGGTCCCCTGGGAAAGGATGTGTTTGACCTGCCCCCCACCCACCCGCTCTCTCTCTCTCTTTCTCTCTCTCACCTTTCCTTACCCTTCCACCTTGGGATGAAGCAGCAGGAAGACCTTTGCTAGATGCTGCCCACCCCACCCGTCTTGGACTTCCCACCTCCAGAACCATGAGCCACTGGGCGGTGGCTCCAGACTTGGTGGACCCAAGCTTCAAACTCCTGACCACAACCCCTGTGGCCCGAGCAATGGGATGTGGGACCCGGGATGAAGTGGGCAGAGTCTGGAGACTTCTAGGGTTCAGCTGCCCCTCCGGGAGCTGAGGAGGCCCTGGTGGGGGGTGACACTGTACCCTCTTTCTGGCTGTGATGTAAACCGAATTCTACCCAAGGACTAGAGAGGTCCCCACCAGAGCCCCCGGCTCCTCGTGGCCTGAGCCAACTCCCAGGCCTGGACTCTCCCCACTACCGGCTCAGACCACAGCTCCGGAAAGCTCCTCCTTCCAGGTCTGGGTGCCCCACTGGGACTGGAGCCCCTCCACCCTACGTCCCCAAGCACCTGACATAGCCACCATCTTCCAGAGGGGCAAACTGAGGCCCAGGTCATCCAGCACGTTGGTGGCAGAATCGGGACCAGGGGACACAAAACCACTAACCCACAACCAGTCACTCCCGGACAAGCAGGGGAAGAAGGCGCCCAGTCCTTGGGTAAAGGGGGCTGCTGTGTCCCTGCCGCGGGGCGGCAGCCTGGAGAGCATCTTTTGGGAAATTACAGGTATCACTTCATCTTCCAGGGGAAAAAATAACCCCGGGAAACGTCTGCAATTACAGCTCATCACCGCTGAATGTGTAACAGCAGCCTAAGTGCCTGGTAATCAGAAGGCCCGAGACAATGAGATCTGGGCTTTATTTAGCACCTTCCAGGGCCCCAGCTCAAACCTCCCGGGGGTGACAGAGAGCGGGGCTCGCACCGGATGCAGCCTCCTCACTGCCCCTCCATCCGGAGACCAGGCCACCCACCCTTGGCCGCCCCCAGAAATGCCAGCTCTCATTTCCCCACAGGTCAGGCTGAGTGTGGCTGGGATACCTGGTCCCTCTCTTGTCCCTTTACTCTTTCATTCAACAGTATTTGTTGAAGGCCACCTCAGTAGCAGCTCTGCAAGGGACAGAGCAGCGCACCAGCCAGGCAAAGCCTGTCCTCATGGAAAGTCCATTCCAGTCTGAGAACCAGCAAACCAGCCATGAGTCACGGCACGTCCCAGAGCCCTGAGGAAGCATGGAAGACGAGGAGACAGAGGGCAAGCAGGAGGACACTCAAGGGTGGGCAGCAAAGGCACTTCTGGAGAGGTGGCACATCAGCTGAGGCCTGAGGATGACAAAGAGCTGGTTAGGTGATCATCGACTGTGAGGAGCCACATGTGCAAAGGCCCTGGGGTGGGAAAGTGGCACGGGGTCCGAGACATTGCAGAAAAACCACTGGCTGCCTGGAACCCAGTGAGAGAGGGAGGGAATGGATAGAGCAAGCTGGAAAAGACAGCGACCAGGCACAGTGGCACTCCCCAGTGGTCCCAGCTACTCGGGAGGCTGAGGCAGGAGGAGCCTTGAGCCCAGAATTCGAGACCAGTCCAGGCAACTCAGTGAGACCCTGTCTCAAGAAACAAAGCAAGACAGACGACAGAAGAGATGCCGCGTGGGGCGAGCGAGTTGGGTTCAAGTCCTCGGATGGGCTTTAATCGAAAGGGTGAATGACCTGATATCTATTTGCAGAATATCTTTCCAATGGCTGGATGGAGAACAGGCGGGGAAAGGGTGGCCAGGCGCGGGGTGGCAAGGGAAGTGGCGAGGAGGATACTTACTCCTCCTCACACCGGGGGAGCAGGAGGAAGGAGGCGCCTCCCAGGCTCTGGCCGAGCAGAGGGACAGCAGGCAGCCCCTCCACGCAGGCAGGCATGGCCAAAGGCGTGAGCCGAAGGGAAGTTCAGCTGCACAACCCGCTGCCCTCAGGTCTATTCCTCATCTTTTCCCTGCTGCTGCCGTTTATTTAATGAGCCCCCAAAGGTTCACGAGTTGGAAGCTTGGTCCTCACTGTGGTGATAATGGTGCGGAGCCTTTAAGAGGTAGGACCTGGAGGGAGGCGCTTAGGCCTTTGGGGATACGGCCTCAGAAGAGGCTGGGATCTCTTCCTCGCACCCGGACTCCCACCATGGCGTGACATAGGCAAGGGGAGCCAACGCCAGCACCTACCATACCCTTGAACCTCCAAAACTGTGAGCTAAAGAGCCATTTTCAAATAAAGTCATCCAGTCTCAGGCATTTCATTAGAGCAATGGAAAACAAAGCAACCCATCTGCTCTTCCCGGGATCACGGGGATGCCCTGGCACCTCCCGGGTTCCCGTATCAGCTGGACTTGCAGCAGAGGGGAGGGTGGGAGGAAGAGAGGAGCTGAGGGCTCTAGTCCAGGAAGCAGCTGCCTCTCCTCTAAGTCTCCATGTCCCAGCAGGTCGGCCACCCCCGGGTCACCCCAGTCCCTGGGGTTGAAGGACACCAGCTCTCGCCCTTGTCCTTCCCTCCCACAAATAGTCAAGCTGCCAGCTTCTACGACCCCTGGGTTCCTTCCCCATCCCATGTTTGGTTTCCCAGTTCTTCCATCACCTGCTCGAGCAAATTCCTGTGAAAGATTCCCTCAGTTTCAGCATTCAGAGTGGTTAGGGATTCCCGATTGGCTGAGGTGGGAGGTGCAGAACGGGTCTGTGGGAAGCTGAAAGTGGTATTGGTGCATCGATCCTCTCCCCTGGAATTCCGAGGACAAGCCTCCAACAAGTAGTCTGCCACAGCTCCCTCCGGAACACGGAACCACATGGCCTCGAGGCTGAATGAAGGAGACCTTAAGGATGTCCTTGTCCTCACACTCACCCAGTGCTGGAATTCCCTTTGTAGTGTGCAGCCCCGTGGTCTGAAGCAGAGGTTGATCACCTTCAGGGAGAGTGTATTGGTTAGCTATTGCAGCGATGATGCTGTGTAACAAAGCACCCCACAGCTCAGGGGCTTCAAATAGCAAGCATTGTCCCTTCCTGTTTTCAGCTCTGCAGGTTGGCTCGGGTGGCTCTGCTCCTGGCTGAGGCTTGGTGGCGTTTGGCTGCACCTGGGTTTGGGTCTGCTCTATGTGTGTGAACATTTTCTCCTTGGACCAGAGTCTACCTGAGCATCCTTCTGACAGGAATTCCCAGGAGGGTAAGCCAAACCACACAGAGACACTGCATATGTCACATGTGCCACAGCTCCATGGTCAGTCACGTGGCCAAGGCAACATCGACAGCGTAGAGAACACACTCCACATAGTCCTATGATGGAAGAAGGGCAGGAAGGAGCAAGGGTGATAACCCAGCCCACCGAATCTGCCTATGCTGAGTCAGGCTTTCCGCACCTCCTTTCTTCTGTGACAGAGGACTTGTGAGTGTCTGAAGCTCATAGTTCCCTGTTTGAATCTTCTCCCTTGAGAGCCTCTCTGGTTCCTTCCAACACCTGCTTCTCAGGCTCTTTGTCCTGGTGACTCCCCTCTGGACATGGCTGTGCTTAATTTGGTCACACTCACGGACAACAGCGCCCGCTGGCTGCACTGGCGATTTTGATCATGCCAAGGCAGGGGCAGGGGCTCTGCCACAGGGTAAGCTTAGCCTGTACAAGCTGCCTCAGAGCATGGCCTCCAGAGGCCTTCTTGGAAGTCACCTCTCCACCTGCCCAGAACCCCTGAGTCCTCTGTACCCTCCAGCTGGGCTTGTTGACCAGCTGCTTCTGGTTCCCAACTGTTGGCTCATGACTGGACATCATGTCTCTAACTGGCCATGAGGACATGGAAGACAGGGAGTCTGTCATTTCTCCATTCTTGGTCTTTCCTGGGACCACAGTATCTGGGACCAGGCTCTGGGGGTCCCTCCTTCCATGCTTTTTGCTTGGTCAATGAACTGAGAGACCAAGCAACTTTTTCCATAAGCACTTGACTGCTCTTCAAGGGACGAGATATGAGCTCCCCCAGAACCCAATGCTGGGTGAGAGGTCCCAGCAGCAACCTAGACTGTGTGAGGTGATCCAGGGGCTGTCTGTTTAATTAGGGCCGGCCACCTGAGGAGTGTCAACACACATTCACACAATCAACTCAACCGGACTTCAGATCCTCAGCAGAGCTGACAGCAGCCCCCTTCAACTGGGCCTTGGAAAACTCATTTCCAGGGAGGGAAGAGGCAGCTGGAGCTGAGGACAAAGTGGTGAGTGTTGAACCAGGAGAAGGATAGGACAGCAGGCACTGAAATTAAATTATTGTCACCGTAATATTAATGGAACCCTCGGCCAGCAGCTTCTGCAGTGTATTAGTCAGGATGGAATTGATTGGCTGCAGTAACAAATATCTCCAATATCTGAGTGCTGAGCACAAGTGGGAGTTTCTCTCCCACTCACACTGCATGGGCAACACAGCTTGGCAGGGGTTCTGCTCATCGTGGCCCTCCAGGGGCCCCAGCTGACAAGGCTTCCTCTCACCCTGGGATCCCCCCGCCGGCAATGGGAGGACACATAGCAAATCACTTACTAGCTCTTCAAGTTGCTGCCCAGATGTGAAATATGCGCTCAGATTTCATTGAATAGAGAGAATCGCATAGCCCTTCCCAACCTTAAAACAGGCCCATCCCCCTGTGCTCAGAGGCAGAGACCTACGGCTACTACGCCTGGAGTCGTGGAGCTCAGCCCTGGATGTGGCCCCACGCGACAGAGTCCCCCAGGCCCAGAGGCTCTCCGGCAGGCCTTGGTCTTGCTGTCTTGCTCGTTCATTCTCCCTTTCCTTCCGTATCTGTGTCCTTTCATTCATTCATTCATTAACAAAGAGGGCCTGAGACCCTATCATACGCCACCCGGTGACCACGGCAGACCCAGCCTCAGTGGGAAGCTCTCAGTCTGTCCAGGAACAGCAGCCAAGCAAACTCCATGTCCCCGGGTTCCTCCAGCCAAAGCCCACGCATCTGCCTGCTTCCCTCTCTTCTTCACTCCGCCTATCCAGTCCACCAGCGGCTAGCCAGTCATCCTGAATCTGGCTCGTCCCGAATCTGTCCCTCCCCAGTGACAGCCCACCTCCTGTCATCTGGACTCCCGCAGAGGCTCCTCACTGGCCTCTCCAGGTCACCTTCCCGCCTGTTCACTTTGGGCAAGGGAGCAGATTCAAAGGATCTTCTTCAAGATGGGAGGGCAATTTTAAAATAAGTCAGTGAACTTAAAATCAACACAAGCTGTGTCAAGTGTTAGGTGGGAGCGAATGAGGCGCTGAGACAGTGGCCATTCCTGAACCATCACAGGGACCCCCTGGAGACAGGCACTCCCGTCCTGGAAGGTGCCACTTTGGCCCCGCCCCCAGCCCCACCATCTGCTGCACCAAGAGCTGCATCCAGCAGGTGCCACAGGGCAGCCTGCACAGTGACCCCTTGCATCCTGCACAGAAGCTCCGGTGTCACCGTGGAGAGGAACACTCACTCTAGGACCGTCCCTGTCAAACACAAAGAGCAGATGACTTAATGTCCTCGGAGGCCCCCTGTCCAATGGACCTCTGGGGACAGGAGTCCGTGGATGAGGGCTTTCCCCTGGCTCTGAGAAGTGCACCCACGGACCCTGGGCCAGCCCCACCCTCCTGTGGCTAGGGCCCACACTCCCACCTGCCCCCTTTTCCTTCCTTTCTCCCTTGTTCCCACCCCCCAAAAATCACATTCCCCAATACACAAGCGCCCTTCTCAGGATCTGTGTGGGAAGAACCCAAGCAGAGGCAGAGGCGTCCTGAGCAAGGGGCGGCCGAACAGAGCGCAGGGGCCCAGGGCGGGAGGAAGGACACCAGGCAGCAGGTGCAGCAGGACCAGGGAGCAGGGGCCAGGGCCAGGGCATCGATGTGTCCGATGTGAGACCAGGAGCTGGAGTCTAGGAGCCTGCCAGGGGAGAGGGGCAGGGTCGGCGAGCAGGACCCTGGGCGGGTCAGAGACCAGGAGCCACCAAGGGAATGGGGAGCCGGCCGGGCAGCCCAGGGAAGCCTCGTGGCCAGATGCGTCTCTGAGCTGCCTGTGTCCCTCCAGTCACGTCTCTGCGTGCCTTGTTCTTCCCTTCTGTCTTCTTCCTTTTCTTCCCTGACCTGGTTTCCTCCGCCCTTCATGCCTGCCCGTCCCTCTCCCACGCCTGGCGGCCTCACCTCACCCTCCTCTGCACCTTTCTTCCCCCGAAGGCGACAGGAGCGTGGCCGGCAGAGGGAGGCCTCTGGGGACAAAGATCTGAGGAATTCAAGCACATTTCAGGGGTGATGGGGTAGGGTTTGCAAACAGGCTGTCATGAGAGCTCCGAGACATATGTGGGTCCAAACCGCACGGGTCACACGGAGAAGAAATCACTGTCCCTAGGACGTGGAGAGAGGGACTCGGATGAGCAGAGGGCAGCGTTCCAACCCACACACCTGGCCTCCCTCCAGGACCCACCACCAGCAGCCGGATGGCCACGGGCAGATTGTATCCTCACCTCTAAAGCCTGCTCCATCATTGGGGAAAATGAGAGAGCAACACAGAGTCCATTAGGGCTCTTGGTCAGGAGTGGCGGAAACACACACAGACTAATTTAAAAGGAAGAGAGGCGTTTGCTCTCCTCGAGCGCAGAAGGCAGACGCGCACCCGTTCCAGGGAGAACCGCACAGGACTCATTTCTCTTCTGCTCTCTGGCTTCAGATGAGCTCCTTCCGCTCGCCAGCCAAGTTAGGGGGCGCAGGACCACCAAGCGCTCCTGGGCCTACGTGTTGAGATCTGGTTTCCTGGGGTGGGGCCGCAGCTCCGGGGCAGAGCTTGCCGCCCACAGGTGAGGCCCTGGGTTCCATTCCTGGCACCACGAGAAAAGGAAAGCCATCAGGCCTCCCGGAGAGATCCTCATCCGACTCCCGCAACTCACCGCCCAATTCCAGGTTTCCAGGAGGCATCTGGGTCCGAGCGGGTCAGGTGACGCTGTAGGTCAATCAGCTAGCTGGGGTGTCATCCTGGGATGAGCCTGGTGAGGCTGTGGGTTGTGACGCGCTGACCTGACCACCAGTCCCCCGCCCCGGTGGGGATGTGGCTGGGCGGGTAGCAACCAGGATAAGACAGAAAACTCAGCCCTGAAAGGGATCAGCCCCTGAAGAGCCGGCACCTGAGCATGCGATCATGGCGCCCGCTATCACAACCCAAGGTCTGCACTGTCATTTACTCCTCCAGCCAAATGTCCCCATGACTCTCGCCCCACACCCTGACCTCTGCTCACTGCCCACTGCCCACGTGGACCAAAACCACACCTCCAACGTCATGGCACTCCAATATCCCCGACATGGCCAGCAGGCGACCCTGTCCTAACCCTGCCTCTCTCCCAGCAGCACTCAGTGCAATGGACCCCTCTGTCCTTCTGGGAATTCACTTCTTCTCTTGGTCTTGGTGATCCCCGCTTCTCCTGGCTTTCCTCCATAGTCACTGGCCTGCTTTTCCCCATCTCCTCCACTAGCTCTCAGCCCACCTGCACTGGGGTGCCCAGGGGCTCGGTCCCTGCCTCGTCCTCTCTGCTGCCCACTGGCACACCAGCGGCCTCACCCACTTCCATGACTTTGCCCGTCATCTCCCACCAACGGTCCCCAATCTCTATTCCAGCCCTGGCCTCTCCCCAGATCTCCAGCCTCCACCATCCAACCGCCTCCACAACCTGGCACACCAGCCTGGATGCTGGAAACTCGAGAGAGCGAGTTTCGTCCCCTCCGCCCTGGCTTTCCAGGCACCCACACGGGATGGCTCCCATGGTTGTGCCCGGACACCGGCGATGCTGACCTTCCTGAGTCATCAGAACAGCAGTCGGCGGCGTAACCTTGCGACCGGCCTACACATTCAGGAGTTAACCTAGATTCCTGTCGTCGCCTAAGTCCCTGCATCCGATCCATCAGCGAGGCCAGCACTCGGCTCATCAATCACAGGCCGGGCTCATCCACTTCTCCCCATCCATCTCCACCATGGCCAAGGGCCCGCACTTCCCAGCAGACTCCCGACTGCTTCGCCCGCGCTCTCTATTACGCCACGCAATCCATTCTCCACCGCCGGAGTGATGAGTTTGCATTGATAAATAAGCTCAGGTTACTTCCCTGATTAAAGCAGAAGAACACGCCAGCTCCTTGACCTGACCTAGGAAGGAGGTCCCCAACCGTCTGGCTGTTGCCGACCTCCCCAGGGTCCCTGCACAGCCGCTCCTCCCCCAGCTCCAGGCACGATGGCCTTCCTTCTGTTTCCCTACCTCACCAAGCTTCTTCCTGCCTTGGCGCCCACCGTCTCCTCTGCCTGGACCACTCCCCTCCGCACACCCGCCAGGCCCTCCGGCCCCCTCTGCCTACACCGGGCTCCTCTCTTCTTCCAGGAGGCCCTCCCAGAGGCTCCATCTGAAGAAGGGTCCCGGCCGCTCCCTGCCCGCCGCCCACTGAGTGCTCACCAGCTGTACTTCAGATTTACCAGTCCATCTGCAGTCTGTTGCTCAGCAGAGTGCTGTCTCCGTGAGACTCAGCACCTCCGCGCCCGTCCTTCCTCCCCCGTGTCCAAATCAGTACCTGACACGGAGCTGGCACTTAATAAGTAAGCTAATAAATAATGACGGGACAGAAAGGGGCATAAACCAATAATCGCCAGAGGGCAAGCAAGTGGGACCCACATCCACAGGCTAAACGGGGCTCCCAGGCTGGTGCTAGGGTGCTGGGGCCAAGGCCAGCTGCACCACCACCTCCCGGCCAGTCCCCACAAAGCAAAGCCAGATGGTAAGCAGACCTGCACGTGAACCAGAGCTGTCGGCAGCACTGCCATCCAGGGCAAAACACACACCAGCCACCGAGAGCCACTGTCTCTGCTTCAGCTCCGGTATGGTTTGAGGTGTCCCACAAAAAGTCTGTGAGACTTCTGAGAGGTGGTGGAACCTTTAAGAGATGGGGCCTAGTTCAAGGTGTTTGTTATTGCAACACCACCCTCAAAAGATTAATGTAGTTTTCACAGAAACCCAGCTGGTTCCCAGAGAGTGAGTATTTCTAAAAAGAGCAAATCCAGTCCCTCCCCTGACTCTGGTTTCCTATCTCACCACATGATCTCTTCCATCCATGCTCCCACCATCCACCATGAGGACCTCACCAGAGGTCAAACAGACAAGGCTGTGCAAGCTGGGACTTTCAGCTTCAGAAACTGTGAGCTAAATAAACCTCTTGTTTTTACAAAGTACCCAGCCTCAGGCATTTTGTCACAGAAACAGAAAACGGATTAAGACAATTTCCTTCCTTCATTCTTAAAGAGAAACAGAAAAATGAGATGCATTAGGTATTTGACAAATGAAAGAGAAATCCTCAGTATTTGGCAAATGAAAGACAAATTCTAAAATTAAAAAAGAAAATGAACATCAATTCAACTGCATCATCAGAGAAATGTGGAAGGTTATTGCATCCATGAAAAAAGAACAGGATGAAATGAAAAAGGAATCCTCAGAGAATAAGAAAACTAGTTACTAGATTTTAAATCTTATGGCTGATAAAATACATGGAAAGGGTCTAAGATAAAATCAAGGAATCTCCAAAATATGGTATAAAAAGAGAAGACAAAAATGGTGGAAAATATGAGAGAAAAAAGTAAGAGATTTAGAAGACCAATTCAGAAGGTACAACATCTGGTTAATAAGTGCTCTAAAAAGAGAAAAGAGAGAAACCAGAAAGAAGTAAACTCATTTAATAAAAACAGGAGAAGTTTTTTCTGAATCCAAGACAGAAAGAAGTTTTAAACTAAAAGGGACTTTTCCATAAAATGGATTTTTAAGAGCCCACAAACAGAACTATCAGGAAACATTAGTTCATCAGGGATAATTTGAAGGTCCTGAAAGTCCTCAGAGAAGTCAGGGGGAGGGGATTCCTACAAAAGGAATGAGAAATTACCCATGATTCCTCATCAGCAGTTCTGGATCCAGGAGACCACAGAGTAGTGCCTCCAACATTCCAAGGAAAACTATTTTTGATGACATGCCCAGGCAAACTATCAATGACAAATAAAGTCTCAGACACCACAAAACTCAAAAACTGTACCTCCTGTACACCCTTTCTAAAGAATTCACTGGAAGACGTGCTCTAACAAAATGAACAAGATAGTGAGAAAGAAACTTGTCTTCAAGAAAAAGTACAGCTCCCAGGGATGACGGCTGGGAGGCCCCAGGATGAGGACTGATGGACTCCAAAGACCTCAGGAAGAGCACAGTGGAGTCTAAGCACCAGACAGTCTTAGTAAGAAATTGGAGGATATTTGTGAAGTGATAATGAACATTGTTTTTCTTCTACAAAAAAAAAAAAAAAAAAATTTAAATATGCACTTAAAAGCTCCAGGAAGCAAAACTTGCACCAAACAACTATAATCTGAGCATGAAGCAAACTAAAATGTGTCCTAATTTTGGACAAGTAATGGAGAATACAAAAAAGATAATCTAGTTGGTTTTGATGTATGGAATCTTTCAAACCTTTGCACAAGGGTTGTGATATAAGATTGAGAGAAGGAAGATAATCCTTCTAAACTATCTGATTCACTGTAGAAAATAACATTGCCAACATCATCTAAATGTAGACGCTGTTGACTGGATTTCAATTCTTAAAATGAACCTATGGATGACATAAATGTGGTTAAAGAACAGAATGGAAATGTCACCAACTTTGACAATGTTTAAGTAAAGATAAAATTGACAGAATTGAGAAGGGAAAAGGGAATGGAGAGGTGAATGGAGATTTAATAATGTCCTTACCTTCCAGAATAAGCACACAGAATGACTGACTCACGTTGGGGGAATAACAACTGGGTGTTTTATTAATTGAAATTGCTAAGATAACCAGTAGAGGAAATAAATATAATTACCAAAATAGGAAAACATGGATGGGAAAGTAATCTAAGTTTTCATCTTTCACAATAGGGAGTCAATATGGGTCTAAAGTTGCCAAATCAAGAAACGGAGATAGAGTGATAGTAGAGACTACCCTAGGCCACAAAGACCAGAAGCAGTGGTTTTCTCTGAAGAACAGAACTATACCTGTGCATTCATGGGAAGTTCTTTAGGATCAGCTGACTAAAGATAAAAGAAATCGATCTGGTTTATAGATGGTTCTGCATGATATGTTGGCACCAACCAGAAGGAGACCACCACATCAGCACCCTGGTCACAAAGAAGCCAGTGGTTACGGTAGTTTCTTCCAGTGGGCAGAAGTTCGGTGTCTTTGGTTGTCCACTTCTGCTGAACTAAGAGATGACCAGAAGTATAGGTCTACACTAACTCGCGAGCAGCAGTCAATGGCTGGACTTGGGAAGGACAAGATTGGAAGATGGAGACAACAGGAGATCTGGGGAAGGGGCCTATGGATGGAGTGGGCAGAGTACAAATATATTGTGTCATCTGAATTCTCACCCAAAGGTGATCATCGTAGACAAGCTTTCAATAATCACATGAACAGGTGGATACATTTTGGTGGATGTCCATTTGCTTTTTTCCCAGCCATCCCAGTGGTTACTCAGTAGGACCTTAATACAAAATAGCCACGGTGGCAAAGATGGAGTCTACATGTGGGCTTACCAGTGTGGACGTCCACTCACAAAATCTGCCTAGCACCTCTGCTGAGTACCCACATGACAACTTAGCCCCCAAGGCTGAGCCCTCAGGTAGCACCCTTCCCAGGTGATCAGTGAACAACCAAGGTCTGGTCGATTCTATTGAAAGGGGAGCAACTTGTCCTCCATGGAATAATACATCTCCAGGAGACAGAGGAGCCTACCTGCTTACAAAGCTTCTGCCAGCTCTCCCACCCACTAACTCAGCGTCTTAGCCACCATGAGAACACTCCACACAGCAGTCTTTCTGATCATGGAACTCATTTTGCAGAAGTAAAGGAGGGGCTCATCCCTTGGAGATCAGTGGTCCTCCCACATACCCATCCATCAGGAGCAGCTGGTCTGACACTTCCGAGCAAGGGCCCTACCAAAACTTAGTCGTGATGCCAGCAGAAAGATGACAGCCCAGAAGATGGGTTTCTGTTTCACAGGCTGCAGTATATGCTGCAAATCAATGACGAACCTGTGGTGGGGTTTTCCCGGAAATAATACACGGGCCAGGGAAACAAGGGTTGGACGTGGGATCGACTCCTCTCACTTTCCTATCTAATGAAACTCACAGAATTTTTCTTCCTATTCCCTCTGTAACTTGAAGTTCTGCTGGTGTTAGGGACCAAGGGAGAAACCAGAGACCCAATAGTGGTTGCACTGAGCTGCAAGTCCAAGCTGACCCTGGACATTCTAGGCTCCTTGTGCTACTGCACAAGAGGCAGAGAAGCAAATTCTCTGCTTATCCCTCCTACTTTCATGTTCTCTGTGTCCGTTCAGTCCTCCAGCACAAGTTCTGCCCATTCCCTACATTAAGTTCTTCCTGCAGAGACAACGGGAACTCCTGGGCCTGGCAGAGCACACCCCTAATCCCAGAGAGTCCGGAGGCTGAGGCAGGAGGTTGACAAGGTGGAGGCCAACCTCGGCCATTCAGTGAGACTTTATCCCAAAAGTCTAAAAAGGGTCAGGGAGACAGCTGAGTGGTAGAGCACCCCTGGGTTCCTTCCCCAGTACCACAAAAAAATAAATAAATACAACTGGTGCAGTTCCACTTTCCTGACTGAACCCTGTCTGATAGAGGCAGACAACTAACTTTTTGTGAGAAAGCCTCGTGTGAGCGGATTTTTCTAACTCTGTACAAGTACTATTTGTGTGTGAGTGTGTGAGTGTGTGAGAGTGTGTGAATGTGAGTGTGTAAGGCAGTGGGGGTGGGGAATTGAACCCAGGGCCTCCCACGCACCAGGCAGGTGCCCCACCACTGAGCTCCACCCCCGCCCCGCTCCGCTTTTTGTTAGTCTCTTCCACCCTGTGATGGAAGCCCAAGGGGAGTCCAGCCGCAGAGTGCTGCAGGGTCCCAGGGGCAGCCTCCACCCACAGAGCTGGTCGTAAAGCCCTCCCGGAGGAGCTGGCATCTGGACCAAGGTTGTGTGATTCACTAGAGGAGCCGGGCAGAGGGGACGGCAGTGGGCAGGAAGAGGGGGTCAGGAGAGGCGCAGAGGGAGGGCAACCGGGAGGCTCACGGAAGCTCAGCGGGAGCACGGGGCATCAAGACGTGAGGCTGGGGAGGCCGGGGAGGCCGGACCCCAAAGGACTTTCTACTCCCTGCTGGCCAGGGGTTGGGACACTATCCCAGGGATGGTGGGATGGTTACGTTCTCCGCAGGGGAGGGACACCATCGCATCCGCTGGCAGCTGGCACACCAGCGTCCTTGCGCTGACCTTGGGCAGAGGGTCCCTCGCTCTCAGCCAAGCCACCTTTTCCCCAGAGACTCGCCCAAACTCCACCTCGCCCCTCTCCCAGGCACCTCCTCTGAACCCCTCAGAAACCTTGTTAGGGCACTAGTTAGTGTGATAAGCTAATTCGCAGTGAAGTGTGAGCAAATGAAAATGGTTTATCCCTCCTCGGGGTATTTTCATTTTAATGGAGACTCGGTTGACAAATATTTACTGAATAGTCTATTACATGCAAGAAACTATGTAAAACTCCTGGAGGGAGCCGTGGCTTGACCTAAATAAATCAGTCTCTAATGACAGAGCCCGGGGCTCGTGGGGGAGGTGTGGTCGGCAGATAACCTCTCCCATCTCTGGCCACCGCCTGGGCTGCATCCTGGGCGGCCCCACCTGTCCCGCCAACCGAGGTGAGCGCTTCGATGTCATTATCCTGAGTCCCTGAGTGGCACTGGGTGCTTGTTAGCACAGTCTTGGGGGCTCAGGAGCCAACCCCTGCCTGCGTTTGGGGAGGGCAGAAGGGGTGTTCTGGGGAGCTCCGTCCCCACTCACGGCCACCCACCACCCCCCAACACCACCAGCACCTTGGCCGGGGATGCCCTGTGCACCTGGCACTGTGCCAGGAAGGGGGAGGCAGGTCCTGGAGGATCCGGCTCAGCCCCGCCTCAGCTCAGGGTGATGGATTCTCCTTTGAAACACTGGAACCCAGCCTGGCTGGCTCTCTCCCTCCCTCTCTCCCGTTTCCCCCACCTCCTCTTCTTCCTCCTCCTTCTGCTTCTCCTTCTTCTTCTCTCTCCTCCTTCTTGAAACCAGCCCAAAACAGAGAGGCAGACGAGAGGCCAAGAAGAAGGACCCAGCCAGCTGGGGTGGTGGACTTCTCCAGCTCCTCTCTCACCTGCTGTCCCCTCGGCAGCCCCACCTCGCCCCTCCCAAGCGTGGTCCTCCGGAGCCTCCCCCTCACCTCCTGGCACCCCCACTCACCTGCCTGTGGCTCCTTCCGGGGCACAGCGGAAGGAACAGGTGAGGACAGCAGCTGAGTAAGGAACTGGGGGTCAGAACTGGGTTTTCACCTGATTTGCTTCGTGTTGTCCAGGAGACGCCCTGCCTGTGCCCCAGCTGTGTTCCCGGACTATTGTCCCCATCTATGAAATGGACACCACCCAGGCGGTTCTACCCCTAGAACATGCTGGAAGGTCCCTCTCAGACACCCCGTGCCCACTCCCACTCCCATCCATTAAGAAACACTGACATCTAGTGGTCACATGAGGGACCTGCAGCACAGACTCCAGCTTCCCAGACTAAGGAGGTGCCAAAGCCCTTGGATGATTTTTTGTTTGTTTTCTAGGTTTGAAGTTCAGGGGGTGTGTTTATTTTGGGGGGCTCTTGGGAGGGGACAAGATCTCCCTATATTGCCCAGACTGGCATCCAACTCCTGGACTGAAGTGATCCTCCTGCCTCAGCCTCTCACATGCCGGGACTGCAGGCAGGATCGGAGTGTCTGCCTTCCAATCCCCTGTGTGTCCCTCTGTCATGTCCATCCCGTCCTCTGAAGTGCCCTCAAGATGCCCAGACAGCTTGGAGGTCGAGAACCTGTGTCAAGTGGCCATATGTGCCTGGTTCTTGCTGAAGAGGGCCCAGACGCTTACTGGTGACAGGGGAGACAGCTCACGGGTGGAACGCATGGGTAACCCACAAACTGAGTCCCAGCTTCCAGGAGCCACACGGCCCTGCCCAGCCCCGCCCAGGGAGGAGCAGACAGTAAGGTAAATGGGGCAGCGTTCTGCCACGGCGGCTGCCAATCACCCACCCGCCAGACGCGCTGCATGTGAACCAGATGCCTACTCAGCACTCCCGAGTGCCCGGTGTAAGGCCAGGCAGCGACGTGTGTGTATGTGTGTGTGTGTGTGTGTGTGTGTGTGTACACGCACTGGGGAACAATGGGAAAAGAGGATGCGCCCAGCGTGAGTCACCGGCAGACATAAGCAAGTGAACCATAAAATAATCTAAATTCATTTATTCAACAAATACTTCCAAGCACCTGCTGTGCACTGAACGTGAGGAGCTGCTTCCCACGCTGCAGAGGGCTCCCCCACCCCCGCTGACAGCCACCTGAGCAGTCCAACCCCGAGCCTCCTCCAGTTGACCTACTTCACCACCCCATTGTCTTTCTTCCCAGCATCTCTGCACCCCAGGACCAGGCATACAGGAAGAGCCTCATGTGTGCTTATTGAAGTCATTAATTCAGTCCAGCATCCGCCCGACTTGGGAATCCCTTCTAATAACGTCCATGATGGCCGCTCGCACAGCCCTTCCCTGAAGCCGGCCGCCACTGGCCACGCACCATTCCCTAGGCTGTCGTATCAGCCTGGCCTCTGCTGCAAGGGACAGAAGCACAACTCAAACTCACAGCAGCAGAGGAGGGGCAGGGATGCCCGCAGAATGGGCGGCGTCGGGCACTGGCAGGCCGGGGCTCCAGGACGCAGGCCTCAGGTTTCCCCACCCTCCCACTGCGGCCTCTCCCGGTCCTCGGCACCCCGGCTGCCTTCACTCAGCAGGAGGAGGGGAGGCGGCCAGACTTGCAGGAGTCCAGAGCCTAAGGAACATCAAAACCCCAGGGAGGAGGGTGAGGGCTGCTCACCTGCCCCCCTCAGATCCTCTCCTTCAGCCTAAGAGATGGATGGACATCTGCCCAGGGGTTATGGGCCTGCCCCGTGGCCAGGGGCATGGAAGAGATGCTGGAACCATCTGCCCTCAGAATCCCGTAAGATGAGAGGCGGGACGGCGGGTTGCCCGGATGAGGAGAGGTGTGTTACCAGGAAGGCCGAGGGAGGCAGAGACGCCCACGAGGTCCTAGGACCCTCATTTATGAGTAAACTGAGGCCTGGGGAAGCTGAGCAGCCCACCCCATTCAGAGAATTTAAAGGATTTCTAAGTAAGGGGAAGAATCCTTCGAGAAATGATGTCGTCTGTTCTTCCTTTTTAGATCCGATAGATTAGTAAAAACTGGAGTGCGCGGTGGTCACTGCCCCAACGCTGGGATCGACAGGTCGCTCCGTGCTTCCAGACGGCCGAGGAAGTGCCAGACACCAAGCCGCCGGGCTCCGGGCCTAGGATAGTGACAGGGCCGGCAGGATGTGAAATCCCCCCCTGGGCCTTCACTCTCCTTGTCTGATTGAATTGTCTGGAAATTAGAAAGTGCAGTCACCTTCTAGAGTGTTCTTCTCCAGCCTCAAGTTCCCATTCCTGGAAACACCTTCCCTTCTTGGAGACGGTTTTCAGGCCCCTCGTGTGAGCCACCTGCCCTGCCTCACTGCTGGGGCCAGTGTCCAGCCTGGCTGCTGCGGCCTCTGTCCCCGCGGGGCCAGGTTGCATGGGGAGGGGGAGGGTGTGGAGGACGTGTACTGAGGTCAGACCCCTGCTCCACCCTCCCACAGAAACTCAGAGCCACTGGCCTGAGCCGCCCCTGAGCAGCCGCGGATTATTCCACGACCCATTCAAGCTCTCTGATCTGCTCCGGTGTGTCCCTGGGACTCTGATGTGCTGGCGCCAGCCTCCCACCCAGGGAAGCCCCGCGGAGCTGTCACCTCTGTCCTCGCCTACAGAGCTGACAGAGTCCAGGCTGCTTTCCAGGTGATTTAGGGGCCTTCCTGGGAGATTCTTTGAAGCAACTTCAAAGCTGGCAGCATTGTGAGCAGTCTCCGAGAGAGCCCCAGGCCCCTGGGCCACCTCCAACTACCCAGCCCCACAGATGGACAGCCTGTCACTCACCCACGGACCTGCCCCCCAGATCACGCTGCTGGGCTGGAGTCCGCACCTGGAGACAGAGGACAGTGAGGCCCCTTCCTCTGCGGCCAGCCAGCCTCCCACCCCTGCCTCCAGCCACAGTGCAGCCTCTGGAGAAGGAGCGGGGGAGGGAGGGGCCCCGTGAGCAGCTTCTTCCAGAGGAACCGCTCTGGAGGAGGCTTGGGGCCTAGAACACCGCCAGCCGACCCTGCCGCACGCTGAAGCAGGTGTGCAGGAACGCAGTGCTCCCCAGCTGGCCGCCCCTGCCTTGGGCTTCGGGCCACTGGGCCCTCCCCAGTCTCTCTGCTCTCCATCCTGGGGCTGGGGACAGCTCGCTGGATTCTCCTGGCTCCTCTCTCGCCTCATCCCCCCAGATCCTTATCTAATATGACACAAACGCTCCTTCCCCATTAGCAGGATCATTTGTACGGACGCCGCAGGGCCAGCCCCAAGCTCCCCGCCTCCAGTGCCCGGCAGCGTCTCCTTCATCCCCACCCCACGTCCCTCCCCGGGCAGCCGAGGCCATGAGAGGCCGCAGAGCCAGCTCGGGAGACCGAGGCAGCAGCCAGAGACCCCAGAGCCGTGTCTCGCCCACTGCCCCCTTAAGAACCCCAGCCCCCTCCCCGTCCTGCGGCCTGTGACTTCAGAGCATGGGGCTGAATCTCATCAACAAGAAATTTGAAGCCATTAAAATACAATAAAAGAGAAATTAAATGTAATCACTCTGTAAATTATAACTAATTGAAACATCAATTGTAATTTTTATGATCTGCATTCGAGTGAGTGATGCCACCAGTCGGGAAATGGAAGCTGGCGGGGTAGGGATGTCCTGGGGTGCCCTCTGTGGCGCCCGCGGCCCCTGCCCCCTGCCCGCCTCCTCCCCTCTCTCCCAGTGCACTCGCTTCCGGAAGTTTCCCTGGTTCACCGTCCTGGTGCCCAGAGCACCCCTCTCCCTGGGCTGGGCAGGCCCTGCTGCTTCCCTGCCCCCCAGGAGCTGCTGGCCTTCCTGGTCCCCCACACTTGGATCAGGCTCCTTGGTCCCACCCAACACAGGTCCAGTAGCTGAGAGCGAAGCTTAGAAATGGCAGACGGGCCCAAAGGCCTGGGGTGCTCCCAGAACCCTCTCTGCCTCAGTCACGCGGCGAGGTTCACGCGGCTGGCAGGACCAGGCCCTGTGACCCATCCCTCTGCCCCTCCCCCAGGCAGGCGCTCCAGGTGGGTCTGCCCTCCAGCAGGGCTGGTTGGGGAAAGGCTCTTCCTCCCTGCCTGCCAGCCGTCCTGTGGGCGCAGGAGCTTGGAGGCCACGGACCTGCACCAGGACCCCACAGGGGCGGCAGGGCTTCCCTGGCAGACCAACCCTCCCAGCAGGAGCTCTCCACAACCACCCACCCAGCAGCAGAGCAGGCACCACTGTCCCCTAGGATGAAGGCCGCACCCAAGCAGGTCAGAGCCAGGCTGCCCTGGCCGGTGGTGCTGCCCAGGCCTTCTCAGGAATCCTGAAGGAAAAGAATGGAACCCCCACAGGGCAAGGAAACAGGCCTCTGGTCTCTGCTCCCGCTGGAAGAGGCAATACTTCAGAGTAATTTTATTGAGATATAATACACATGTCATAAAGTTCAGGTTTTGGGGGGGGATGGGGGGTTGTTTGTTTTTGTAGCAAGGATTGAACACTGAGCTACATCCCCAGCCCATTTCATTTTTTATTTTGAGACAGGCTTTTAGGGCCTCACTAAATTGCTGAAGCTGGCCTCTAACTTGTGATCCTCCTGCCTCAGCCTCCCAAGTAGCTGGGATTACAGGCGAGCGCCACCGTGCCTGGCTAAGTTCAGCATCTAAGCTCTGCAGTTCCGTGGGGGCTGTGTGTCCACAAGGCTGTGCGAACACCAGCACCATCGAATCCCACAGAGTTGCCGTCAGCCCAGGAAGAAAGTTCATTTTCACTAGCAGTCACTCCCCGGGCCCCTGAGCCCTCAGCCCCCCAGCGGCAGGTCTACCTCCGTCTCTATGGATGTGCCTGTTCTGGCCATTTCCTATGAGCGGGTGGTACCGTGTGTGGCTTCTCTCACTTAGCGCGGTGTTACCAGGTTGGTCCATCTCGCACACCATCAGATCACTCCTTCGGGGGGCCGAGGAACACCAACCTCCCTCGCGTTGTTGTCCACGCATGGGCTAGCGTGCATTCGGCGGTTTCCACGGTTTGGCTGTTGTGAATGATGCCGTAAGGAAAGGTCACACCCAGCCTTTGTGTGGGTACGTCTTTTTAGTTCTCTCAGGGATGCACCCAGGAGTCGAGTGACCGGGTCCTACACAGGGCGACTCTGCGTCTAAGTTTCCCGAGAACTGCCAAACCGCCCTCCAAAGCAGCTGTGTCATTAAAAATTTTGTTAAGATTAAAAATTATTAGAAAAAAAATGAAATTTAAAAGAGCAACGCACAACCCAATTTTTACTCTTATTAAATCGACAGGCAGAAAATTACTCTGTGAAACTGTGGGGCAGGTTCCTAAACGCGTCCGCTCGGTTCCTGTACGTCCTTGGCTGAGGACGGAGAGAGAGCCACTCTGGGCCCAGCCCGGGCCACACCCGGAGCAGCTTGGACAACTGGCATCTTCTCTGTCACCTCCAGGATGAAGCGCAGCCCCTCCCCCGCCCGGGCTGTCCAGCCTCAGGCAGGTCCATGACGCCCAGGCGTCCTCCTGGGTCCACTCTCTCCCCTTCAGCAGGTATCACCACCCTTGTTTCCAGACTTTGTCCAAGTCACCTCCTCCAGGAAGCCCTCTTACTCCCAGGTCTGGATTTGGGCCCCTCTCCATGGGCCTCCTGGTTAACAAAGTTGAGTGCCCGGCTCCCCTGACCGCCATGTCATGACCTCACAGGTGACTCCACTAGGAGCCCGGGCAGGGGCTCTTCCTCGGAAGGAGTAGCCGAGGCAGAGGGTGACCGTGCCACTCAAAGTCAAGACCAGGGTATTTTTCAAAGTGAAAAAAAGCCATTAATTATTATGCCCGGACACCAGGCATCAACCAGAACGGGACTGACCAATGAGAATGTGCCGCCAGCCCGCCAAGGAACTCAGGCTCGGGAGGGTCTGTGACGAGGACAGAGAAAGAGGCAACGCAGAGGCCGCAGTGGGCACGAGCACCTGCTGCTCTGCAGCCCCGCCTGGTCACCTGCGCAGACACCAGGCTCATCCTCAGGTGGGGCGGGCCACCCCTGCCCAGCAGTCCCAAACCCCTGCGCTTGGAAGGGCGATGGCCCGCCCGTGTCTCATCCAAGCTGAGTTTTAGCTTGGATGTGGACCTGGGTTCCAGCACTTATGGCCGAGTTTCCAGAGGCCTGGGGAGTACAGCATGAGAGAAAGGGGGACCCCGTGGTCCCTCGCTTCAGACAGGGACCTGAATGGATCAGCTGGTTTAGCATCTCGCACCGTCCGCAGGAAGAGTTTCCCTCTACAGACCACCAGCGCCCACCCAGGGAGCACTCCCTGAGTGCTGGGCAGACACAGGGAGGGAGGGAGAGAAAGAGGGAGGGGGAGGGATGGTTGGCAGCATGAGTCTGAATGCCCTGTGACCACCAGTTGGATTTCCTAAAAACCAGAGGTTCTTGAGCTTTTCAGAGGCTATAGAGTCAGGCAGGGAGTCATCTTTTCCAGCTGAAAACTGGAGAAAAGAGCGATGAGAACTAACAGTCCAAGCCCATGATTCCCCTCGTTCCCGGGTCACAAAGTGGCGGGGTCTCCCCGGGTTCTGGATCTGCAGTTCCCCGCTAAGTGCCAAGGTTTCACGGGCACGCTGGGAAATGCATCTCCCTGGCACCTGCAGCTGTACCTACTGCAACAGGACCATCTCTCTTACCTGGCTCCTGCCGCAGGCGGGAGCGGCACTGGACAGAGGGGCCTGGGCATTTCTTGGAGGAAGCTGAGGAGGGAGGAGGGAGGGGCGGGTGAGCTCGTACCTGGGCGAGCCAGGAAGAGGGTGGTGGGGAACCAGGCTGTGGAGCCTGTTCCGAGGGCTATGAGGTCATTCAGCAAATCTTAACTAAGCACCTGGTAATGACCAGGCCACACCCATCTGTGCCAGGCACCATGCTGACCAAACCCCTGAGAGGCATGTCCTACTTGAAACCAGGCAGGTGTTGTTATCCTTCGCCCTTACAGACCAAGGCTCTGTGGCTCAGAGAGGTGGAGAACTCAGAGTAGCGGTAGCCAAGCACAGAGCTAGCAGGACTCGGTCTCCACCCGGGTGAGGTGCCGGTCAAGGTCAGGCGGGTCAGAGTGCTGATGGTGACTCCGGATGCACAGAGCACACGTCACACAGCCCAAGCAGGCACGAGGCTCCAGGTGTGTGAACCCAGTCTTGAAGGAAGAACAGGAGTGGGGCGGGCCCTGCATGCGTGTGCATGAGCACATGTGTGTGCAAGCATGTCACAAGTCTGTCTGTCCGAACCTCCCACCTCCCACCTCCCACCTCAGGCTTCTGATCTTCCTTCTGTTCAGCAAAATTAAACACGGTCAAGAAAGACTTAGGTTGGCTCTGCGTTCTCAACCTCCTCTGGAGCACAGAGCTAAACAGGAGTCCGTCTCTAGCTGGGTGAGGTCACGGTCAAGGGCAGGTGGGCCAGATCAAACAGAAACAGGTCGATTTTAAAGTAAACTTTCTATTAAATGTTAAAATACGTATATTTATGTAATAAATGCTTACGTATTTTATTTAATGACATTCGGGGCCGATCGCCCTTGGTTACAGGGCCTATCCCATGTCCTCTAGGTTAGCAGTAGCCCTGGCTCCTAGCCACCAAATGCCCATGGAACCTTCCTCTCCAGCAGTAACGACCAAATGTCTTCCGGTGTTCCTGGGGAAGAGGACAAACCTGCCCCCCAACCTCCCTGGCCAGTTGTAAGGATAGCGGCCATGGCCCACAGCATCGGGCAAAGGCTGTGTGCTCTCCGGCGGACCCTGGCCACACTGTGCCTGAGGCAGCCAGCTAAGGAGGCTGAGCTCAGCACTGGCCAGCGGGCCAGCAACCAGCATGGGAAGCCGGAGTCGGTCAGCTCCAGGAAGCAAATGTCCCCAGCCGTCCCAGGCCAGCTGTGCTCCCTGCTCCCTGCTCCAGGGAGATAAGGAGGGGAGCCTTCCCGCTGCCGAGATCGGATTTCAATTAAAATGATTAGCACTGTTTATTTAGACTCCGCAGCCGCATACAATCCATTGCATATTATTGTGAGTTTAAAGAAATAAAGGAGGGGCGTGGGGGAGGGGAAGCAATTCAGCCCAAATTGAAAAAGTCCTCCTGTAATTACGAGATTGGAGAATATCCACTGAGGGGATCGATAATGGGAAATCTAAGTGCCACTGTTTGCCGAGATTACAGTTTTGAATCGTTCCATCTTGGATTTTAATTTTCTCTCTCATTGTCACGTCGCCGCAAGAGGTGATGGCAGCCCCACCCCCCGCCTGGAAAGAGGCAGGCAGTGGGGCTGGATCAAAGCAAGGAAGCCCACGAGTCTGACCTTCCAGAGGAGGTGTTTTATTGCTCTGTAACAAATCACCGCACACTCAGCCCTGGAGTCAGCGCGCACCATCTCACAACTTCCAGGGACAGGAGGCGGGCCGTGGTGGAGCCCTCTTGTGCCCCAGGTCTCCTGGGTCTGCCCTCAATGTGTCGGCCAAGACTGGGACTCATCTGAGCCTCGGGGTCCTCTTCCAAGAACGTGGGGTGGCTGGCAGAGTCGTCTCCTTTCAGCCTAACACTCGTGGAAGCTTGCTTCTTCAGGCCAGCAGGAGGGTCTCTGGTTTCCAGGCCCTCTGTTAAAGAGTTTGCCTGATTGAGCCAGGCCCACCCCCAGGTAATTTTCCCTGTGATTAAAGTCCACTGTTTAGAGACCTGATTGACATCTGCAAAACCCCTTCATGTTTGCTATATTCAATTAACTAGAAGCAAGTTCCATGTCAGATTTAGTCTGCGTTCTGTTGCTATAACAGAATGCCCCAGGTTGGATAAGTTATAAACAATAGAAGTTTATTTGACTCATGGTTCTAGGGATGTCCCAGAGCATGGGGTTAGCATCTGGAGACAGCTTTTGTGTTGCACCCTAACCTGGCAGAAGGGCAAGGGAGTACACACAGACGGAGAGAAGGAGGGGTGGGGGCCAAACTCAAACTGTTATCTGAAGCCCACTTCCATGGTGGCAGCGTGAGTGCATTATGGTGACCTGATTGCCTCTTAAAGGTCCCACCTTGTGAGAACGGTACACTGGTGATTGAACGTGCTCCTGAGTTTTGGAGGGACCTTCAAGCCATGGCAATGTCTCACCCATGGAGGAGGGAGACATTACACGGGGGCAGAATTCCCCCGCTCTCCACCAGACTCTCTCCAACCTCTGCTCCCTGGGTGCCCTGAGATGTCCCTTCCTGAGCCAGCCTCATACCCACCTGGCTTCCAAGTCTCTGATGGCTGCTCCAGCTCCGGCCATCACCCCTGCAGCCCCACCAACAGGAAGGAGGAGGGAAGGAGAGGGGCATGCCTCCTACGACTTCTCCTTCCACCCCCTAGCTATAGGCTAGTCGCGTGGCCACAGATAACTGGGAAGAATGCTGGAATCATTTGTTTTACTTTGTATAATGCCATACCTAGGAGAATGAGTGGCTATGGGAAATTCTGCAACTCTCTGTTCTAACTCCTGCCTTGTGGATGGGATATTTGCTTTGTATCCAAATACTTGCCCTCACTTTTGATAGCCTGACGTGATTCGATGGCCTTGTTTCCTGCACAGCGTCCATGCACCTCCCCGCCCCTCTGTGCGCGCTGACCTAGCTCCTCCCCTCATTCACTCATCTCTCAGACGTTCTCCTCTGTGCCTTGCAGGGTGCTGGGCGCGGGCGGGGTCAGCATCTGGGGTGGACTGGCAGAGACCTGCTCTCACCGCGGCTGCAGCATCTGTACACACCCCATTTGGGGCTGTGGGCGAGGTTTCCAAGGTGAGGACCCATCTGAGTCATGTTGAGCTGGGAGCAAAGGACCAGGAAGCGACACTCCAGGAGAAGGGGATTCAGAAGGGCACAGCCGCGCCCTGTCCATGGTGCTGGTCCGCTGGCCCTGCCCGGAGCCCAGTTCTGAGAGACGTCAATCAAGCCAGTCCCGGCCCTGGCTCTCACGGGCTCTGGGTGGTGCACGGTGGCAGGTGGGCTGGCAGTGGCGTGGCATTTAGCTGCTCATTTCATTTGCGTAACGACCTTCCTGTTTCCTCTCTGTCTCACTTGTCAGTCTGTGACCATTAAGCTCCTCATTAGCAAACGAGATTCGGATGAGCTCATTAAGATGAGGGATGGCCCCAACGTGCGGCTGGGGGGTGAGCTAAACGCTTCTTTGCCTTATTTTTTTTCCTCCTTTATGAAAAAATAATGCACCTTGCATCGAGTGCACCCCTCTCCGGTCCACCACTGGGCCCAGACGCCCTGGGACTCTGTGGGTGACAGCTGAAGGGGCAGAGGGGCAAACGGAAGCATGGTCGCCAATTCCCGCATATTCCCAGAGTCACCCCACCTGGGCTTTTGCCCCTACAGGTTAAAGCTCAAACCCCAGAAGGTGATGTCTAATCCCTTCTCGGTCATCTCCAGGCCTCTCCAGACTCTCCTCCTCTCCTCTGGAATTTCTGGCAGCCTCAGAGGACCTGGTGCTGCAACTTGCTATCCCTGGAAAAGTTTTGCAAGACAATGGCATCACATGGCAGCTTGAAATGAGCCCTGGTGGAGCGTTGACACCACAGGAATTGGCAAAGGATGCAAATGGATTTGTTTTTGAGGGGGAGGTTTCAGGAAACTGAATTTTAAGCAATTGCCAGCTCATGTCAGGCACCTGCGTGTCTCCCAGTCTTTGCCACCATCCCCTGTGCAGGGGCTCCTCCCTCTGCCTGGAAGACCTCCCGCCCCTCTTCTAAGGCCCCCTCCCCTCCCCTGCTCCTACAGGGCAGGGTCTTATCTTGCTCTTCTGCCTTAAGGGTCATCTGGCTTCCATCTTTGGGAAAGCAAAGCAAACCAGCCGAAGGAAAAGGTAGGGCTATGCAGGAAGTGGCGGGGGTCTCCCTTACCCAGGGCAGAAAGTGCAGGGGTCTCAGGGACCAGGGAGTCCGCCACCCTCTGCCCTTCCTCAGGGCCACCCAGGCGCTGGCTGTGCCGACTCATTCCCACCGTGGCTTCCCCCACAGAGCGCCCCTCGCCCTCTAGTTTGCAGGAAACCCCAGTTCAGTTGGTCACACACCAGAGTCCCTGAGTTCCAGCTGCAAAGTCAGGGTGGTCCCGGGTTGGTCCCATCAGGGGGCCATGGTGTGGGGTCATGGGTGGGGTCCCAGAGCTCTCCCTGCAGCAGGAGCTGACGGGGGTCCCTGAGAGCTGGGAACTGGCCCTTCTCCCAGGCTAGAGGGCAGGCTCCCTGAGGGCGGGATGCCCGGTTTTTACAAAGGCCTGCAGAGTAAATGGACCTCCATGTGGCTTGGGCCCTACTCTCAGCAGCCTGTAGAGAAAGGGCAAAAGGCTTTGGGGAGTCCAAAGAGGCATGCTCCACGCAGGTGACGAGGCTTCTTTGTCCTCCAGTGTGTCGAACTGTGTGATCTTGGGTGAATCACTTAACCTCTCTTCTGGGGCCACCTCTGTGAAATGGGCTCATCTGCCTAACTTGGGTATGACAGGAGATGATCCCGGCAGAGCGGTGGGTGTGGTCACAGCGGTGGCTTTTGTCCCCTGTTCTCTCCTGAGTCCACAGAACAGCCTCCCAGAGGCTGATGGGGGCCAGCTCTGATGTGACTCCAGCCAGCCAAGCCCTCTTTTACCCCCACCTGGCCCCTCTCCCCGAGGGTTAGATCCAAGGGTGAGACCCCCTTGCCGCCGGGGCGGGGTCTGAGGACTTCATCTGCTGTAATCAACAAGCCAGCTGCGGCTGTCTTGCTGCATTCACAGCAGATGGGCTGGTCAGGCCAGGGCTGCCAGGGAGGCCCGGGCAGGGGGCTAAGGAGGAAGGGAACAGGGACAGGTGTGACCCAGCCAGGTCGGCCCGCTCCTCCCCTCCTGTCCTCCCCTTTCCTGCCCCAGCCTGGAGGCCAACTCTCTGCAGAGGCTGCTGAGGGGACGGAGGACAGACAAGGACACAGCCCTGCTGACTCTGTGCTCCAGGGCAGGTGGCGGGAGGGGCGCACAGCCCGCACGCAGAGGCCCGACCCGGCCAGCGGTCAGCCCTTGGAGAAGCCCCTCCCCAGGCCCCGTGGGGCAGGAGCCTGGTCAGGGCCTCTCCTGCCTCCGTCCTTTCTTCTCGAAGGTCATGACGCTTCTGCAATGTGGGGGGCAACATGAGGCTGGCGGGCTCTCTGGGAGGGGCGAGGCCGTGGCCAGTTGTCACCAGGGAGACCCTGGCAGTGGGCGTCCCCCGCCCACAGGCAGGAGTACCTCCTCCTCGCTGGCCCCAGGATGGAGTCTAGATTCACACCAGTTGTTTGTCCACCTGAACACCAGAGGAGAGAGGAGGGGCCGTGGGGCCGCGCCCGTGTCCCCCTCCCGCCCGCCTGACGCCCCTCCTCTCCACGGCTCCGCTCTGCCTGGTGCGGCCCCGGCCCTGCCCCTGCTTCCAGCTGGGCCCTGAGCTGTTTCTGATCTCCACCCCTGGGGGGCCTCGAGCGCTCTGGTAATTGCTTTTGGAAACATGGTCACCAGTTAAATGGGTAGAGTTGTCCTGGCAATGTCACCGGAGGAAGCAACCTGGGGCCCATCCTTCTGGGGATGCCTGGGGACCTGTGGCTGTGTGTGCCACGAGCTCACCTGTGCGGCCCACCTGTGCATGAGGCGAGCCAGCCCTGGCACATGGCCACCTGTCGGGCACCCGAGCTGACGACCCAGAGGGACCCTGGGGGCTGGTGGACACTGGGATGAGGGAGACTGAGGAGAAGCAGCCTGAGCCCTGGGGCCCCTGCCTGGGGGCCTGAGGGACTCCCGGGTCCCTCCCAGCGTCCTGGCTGAAGGGCTCCACACAGCCCAGGCTGTCGAGGCCTGGCGACAAGGGCCCCTGGGGCCAGTGGTCATAACAGAGTCCCTGCCGCCCCTCCTCCCTTCTCACACCTGCCCACATCTTCAAAAATAGCTGCTTTATTATAATCACCCCTGGACCGCCCGGTTGTGCCAGGCCTCTGCTTCCCGTCAGCCTGGAAGGTCCCCCTCCCCGGGCGTGGCTGGTTCTGGCTTTGTGCAGGTGACCCCTGGGCAGACGGGCCCTGGAGAGAGGCAGGACAGGGAGGGCAAGCCGCACCACACACCCGCCCATGCCCCTCCGGGGTCTCCGTACCGCTGCCCACACCCTCAGCCCTGGCGGCACACAGAGGGGGCCGGGGCCATGCAGGCCTCTGCACAGGGGCCTTCCGCTGACAGCGACCCCCAGGGTCCTCATGGCTGGGGAGGCTCAAGGCAAGAGCCCCCAAGGCCGAAAGGAGCGGGTGGCCATCAGGCACAACAGACTCAGGGAGAGCGCACAGCAGAGACAGAAGGACAGACAGGGACAGAGAGGAGCGGGCAGGGCTGGCCGCTGGAGGGCACACGGGGTGTGCCCCTGGGCCCCAGGGACTCTGGCAGAGGGGCCACGACCCTCGGGACACTGCGCTGATGCTGAGGGTCACCTGTCACTCATGCCCATGGTCTTTGCGCCCCGTGATGGACGGGCTTTGATCTCCCGTCCTCAGTCAGTCCCTCCTGTGCCTCTGGCCTGTGCCCCTCCCTGGTTTTTAATTTGAAGCATCGGCCGGCGCATCCTGAGGTGGGCCCCGCGCCGCCACATGCCTTAAGCCCCGACAGCTCTATTGATTTTCTCTCCGGCACTGCATAATGCGAGATATGTACAAGCCCGCGGGCTGGCCCCTGTCCCTTCCTCTGAAGGGACCGTGCCCTTTTTCTTTCCCACTCTAATGTCCCCTCACCCTGGCACCTGGTGATGTATGGGAGGGAGCCTGTCCCTGGCGCTGAAGACAGATTCTCCTCGGCCCCGTATCACTTCCCTCGCCACTGGGGACGAGGTCTCATCCATCCTTTTTACGGTAGCAGATTGGACACCGGGAAAGTGGCCCGTGGAGTGCGGGGAGCTGGGGGCTGAGCAGGTGTCATCTATCAAGCCCACTCAGGCCCCACGGAGGAGACAGCCAGCCCGGAGGGGCTTTTCCAGGTGGCCCTGCAGGGGAGGATGCTGACCACCAGGGCCTGTCCCCTCCTCCGGCTCTGGCCTTGGCCTCGCTCCCCGCTGAGAGCCACAGAGCCTGGGGCTGGGCTCAGGTGCCTCTGCTCCTGTGTCTTCCGGTTCCCAGAGGTGGGGCGGCTGTGACAGATGTGCTGGTCACACGCAGCTGGGCAGTGGGCTGGTTCACGGAAGAATGAAGGCCAGAGACCACAGGAGCTTCAGGACTCCCAGCCTGAAACGGAGGCTGTCAGCCTCCAGTGCTCGGCCCCTCTGCACACTTCCTCCAGGAAGGTCGCCTGGGTGGGAACCAGCCGGCCTGACAGCGCCTCTGCTCTCCTCGCCCTGGAACTTGTTGTTTGCACACTCTGGCCAGTTGCTCTGGCCCCACAGCCCCCTCCAGCCCACTGTGAGAAGCGCTCCCCACACGTGGCCCTGCCTAGCACTGGCTCCCCGCTGGTCTGCGAGTACCCCGAGATGGCAACCAAGAGGGCGACAGGCTCTAATTTCTGCATCCTCAGCGCCTGCCCAGAGCCTGGCCCTAAGCTGGAGCCACACAAAGATGCACTGAATGGACCCTGCTGTGGCTGAGAAGGTCCCCGGCCCAGCCCCAGGCCGCAGAGGAGCCCCAGCCACCTGCTGGGTCAGTGAGCTGGGGCGGGGCTCAGGGCTCTCCTCCTTCCTCCCACCCGAACACAAGGCTTCCCACTGGGAAAGGTCCAGCCAGGCTCCAGGGTGAGGGCAGATGCTCCAGAGTGAGGACCAGGCTCCTGGTCTCTGGGGCTGCCGGACACCGGCCAGGGGCCCACTGAGAGCTCATCTCAGCGGCCCCCAGCCCAGCAGAGGCAGCAAGGTCATCCCGTGAGCACCCCAGAGAGAGGCTTTGCACGGTGCTACGGTTTGGGACCCCAAACTCCCGCGTCGATGTAGGAACGTTCAGAGGTGAGATGCTTAGATTACGAGGGCCACAACCTAATGGGAGGTTTGACCCACTGGATGGGTTCAGAATGTGAATGGATTAACTGGTGATACCTATGGGCAGGCGGGCATGGCGGAGAAAGCTGGGTCACTGGGGGACTGCACACGATCCCCAGGTTGCTCCCTCCCTCTCTCTGCTTCCTGGCTGCAGGGAGGTGAGCAGCTTCCTCCCACGGTGCCCTTCCGCCAGGACCTCCTGCCTCCCCTCCGGCCCAGAGTGATGGGGTCGGCCGCCAGAGGCTGAATCTCCGCAACCATGAGCCCAGACCTTTCCTCCTCTAAGTGGTTCAATCAGAAGCAATCCCCCCACCACCCCAGAGGACAATGTCTAGAATCACTTTTGCTTGTCACAATTGTGAGTGCCCAGCTGGCTGAGGTGGCGCACACGGGTTCTCACAGATAGGTAGGAGGTTGAGGCAGGAGGATCGCAAGCTCCGAGCCGGCTGGGCAACTTCACGAGGCCCTAAGCAACTCAGCGAGACTCGGTCTCAAAACTTATGACAAAATAATATAAAAATTTAGAAAAAATTTCGCGCGTGCCTGGCACCAACTGGGTAGAGGCCCAGGATGTCACCCGCAATCCTAAGGTGTCCATAAGAGCCTGCACCCAGCTCCCAAGCAGAAAGACCGGGACCAAAAACAGTCAGAGGTGCTGAGTGCAACACCTGCTGCAGGTTAGCCAGTCCTGCTCTGCGTCCTTCAGCTCAGCAGCTGCAAGGTCAAGGCTGTTTGCCCCACAGGGCCACCTAAGGGTCTCAAGGACTCTGGGGGCTGGTGGGGGGTGGTGCACACAGCACCCCTTAGGCTCAACATCTTGCGTTCCAAAAAAGCACCAGCCCCCTTACTGTACTCTGCTCTTCCTGGTAGCCAAGTTGAGCGAGCAGGGACCCCAGCCTCCCGCCACCGCAGAGCCCCTAAGGTTGATGAACGACTCCCTTCAGAGTGGGCTTAAAGGCCAGCCCTGCTGACAGCCAAGAGGCCTGGGCCTCCTGGGGCCTCCTGGAGAGTAAATGAGATGGAAGACACAAAAGCACCTCACCCGTGTGGAACAGCATACAAATACCACTCACAGCTTCCAGCAGGAAGGGCCTCTCCCCCACTTTCTGCTTCCATCCTGCCCTCAGCGCCCCCATGTGGCGACGGGGGACACCACACCCAGGGGGGCGGGGGCCGCCTGGGAGGAAGTCAAGGCTGGCTGGCAGGCTGGCTTTCTTCCCCTCTCTCTCTCTGCTGGGATGGAACCCAGGATGCTCTCCCACGGAGCTACCTCACCAGTCCTTTTAATTTTGAGACAAAGTCTGACTACGTGGCTGAGGCTGGCCTGGAACTTGCGATCCTCCTGCCTTCAGCCTCCCAAGTCACTGGGATTACAGGCATGTGCCACTGTGCCTGGCGACCTTGGATTTCTGTTAAGTGCCAATTGGAGCTTCACGGCAGTCCTGTGAGGAAGAACAGAGAGGCAGTCACACACACACACACACACACACACACACACACACACACCTTCAAAACCAGGCGGGGGAGTTCTCCTCTCGTGACGCCGGCAAGGGTTCAGTGTGTCTGGAGGGGCAGCTCCAGCCCAGTGCCCCTCAGCCTCTCCTCCCTGCTGTCCTCCCTCTGACCCTACTGGCCTCCGATCCCACCAGGTGGAACTTCCCAGTGTTCCAGATACACCTGGGCTCTGCTGACTGGGTGAAGGTCGGTTCCCTCTGTCCTTCGCCACCTGAAGCCCTTCTGCCACCCACATCTCCCAGCAAATTCCTACACTCCCCTCACAGAGGTGAACTCGAGTCGCCTCCTCCACGGAGCCTTCCAGAAGGCCTCCAGGAAGCAGTGGACCCGGCTGGCCTCTGGGCATGGCGTACACCTTGCTGGGGTCACGGTAGCCTGTGCAAGTTCAGAGCCTCCCTCTGCCTCTTCCTGGGCCCTGCTGCCTGGCACAGAGCGGGACTCTTCAATGTAAACCAAAGTAATGGGCCCCAGAGAATCAGAGGAAGCCCAGAGGCCACAGGCTCACCGTCTGCTCCGGTCAGGCCACGTCTGATACTACCTCTCTGCCCACTGGTGAGTGGGCACTAGTTTTTTGACCAATTTCGACACCTTTGAAAACTAAAGAGAAGAATCTAAACCAATTGGCCTTCAGGGGCGGCCGGGTGGTGCCTGCTGGAGGGAAGGGGAGGGATGTGGCCCCTGGACCCGGCTCTGTCCCATGGCAGACCCCTCCAGGGCCAGTCCCTGAGCCCAGCAGAGGAGTGGAAGGCAAGGGAGAGGCCAGGGCAGAGCCCCCCACACACCCAGGCCTCCAGGCAGCTCTGGCCTCTGATCCCTCTGCCACTGTCCTGGTTGAGACCCTCCTTCCCGGCCCCTCAGATGCGGGAGACACTGTGGTCACTGGGCTGGTCACTCAGAGGGTGTCCAGGCTTCCCACTCAGAGTGACCAGCTCAGCAGAGTGGACCGTGCTCCGGCCCTCTCTCAAGCCTGGGGCTGTCATCTCCTGCAGGGCCACCTGGACCCCTCAGCTCACCACGAGGGAATCGCCCGGAAGCTTACGGCAAAGGCAGCAGCCAGAGCTCCACCCGCAGGCACGCGGGCTGTCCGGCAGAAGGCCAGGGCTTTGGCCCTTCCATTCCCCTCGCTTGGTCCTGATGCCTGGGGCTCCTCTTCCATGGAGCCAGGCGGCGATCCCTCGGGGCACCCCGCGTTGCCTCTCCGTGGCTGCCGTTTATTTCGTCTCCCTTGAGGAGCCGGAGGGACCTGGGGTGCCTGCGTTTGTTGCCGCACATCTATGTTCCCTTGAATCACACAACTGGAGCGGGTGAACATCTGTCTCTCCGGGATCGCTGCCAGAAAGGAGAAGCAGCCCCTCCTCCCGTGCCCCGTTCTCGGTCCTGCACAGAGGGGAGGAACACCCGTCATTCACGCTCAGCCTCCAGCTTGAGGATCCTCTGCAGTCGGGGTTCGGGGTCTGCCACACGCATGAGTACCGCTTTCAGACAGTGCTCAGCCCTGCCCTTGCCCTCAAAGAAACGCCGGTGCAAATGTATGAAAAGTGTAACGCACAGTCCATCAAGAGTTGACGGTGACAAGGGACAGCGATGGTCAGAGGGGAAGGGCTCTGCCCGAAGGCAGAGAGGCCAAGACGGGCTGCGCAGGATGAACCGGGTGGGGTCAGAGCAGGACAGGGCAGCAGATAAAGGCCTGCAGGTCAGCAAGTGCCCGGCAAGTTGGGGCCCTTGGTTTGGCTGAAAGGGTGGCTGCTTGGGGAGGAGCAGGCCAGCAGAAGAGAAGAGAATGGCACCTGCAGAGAGGGAGGGGGGCCGTGGGTCAGGCTGCCAGACACGTGGCTGTCCTCAGGTCAGGCGGAAGCAGCCATGATTGACTCCATCCGGGCCTCCAAACATCTCAAGTGTCCATCAGTCAGCTTTCCCAGGGTTACAACACTTCGAGTTGCAGAAACACGATCTGGCTTCTTTAAAAGACTGTCTGGTACAACGAGAGGAGTCTGTGGTCTCTCTGCAGCAAGGACTGCTGGTCTGTTCTTCCCTGTATGGCCGGCACCTCTGTGCAGGTGCTTGCCCTGGGCTTGATCATCAGAAGGGAGGGAGGGCGGCTGGAGGGGAGAAGCACAAGTTCAAAGTCAAATTCCTGGCAAAGTGCTGTTTCTCCTCGGGAGGGCTGCTCTGCCGTAATAAGCACAAGGCAATTACATTCTGTTGTGTGGTTATTAAATTTGGGGGAAACAAATATAATAAAATGTGGACATTTGTAGAAAGGTTGAAGATAAAGTAAAAGAGGAACATAAAAATACAATTGATCACCACGGGTTTCCCAGAGCTTATCTTAAAAGTTACATAAGAGCCAAGGATAACTGTGTGCTGAGGAAGTTAATACCGGGAGGGCATTGGGGCCAGGAGCATCTGCCTTCCTATGCAGCCTGCAAGTCTCCCAGCCTCCTGAAGAGGTGGTGGTGGAGATGGGAACTGGGTTGGGGCATCTGGCCAGGAAGGATTCAAGTCCTGGCTAGGCAGGAAGTCTCAGGTAGCAATAAGGGAGACTTTTCCTGTGACACAAGAGGTGGTAGGGGAATTGCAGCTATTGAAAGTAGTAACTTCTTACGTACACCAGTTCATAAAGGTATGGGAACCAGTGAATGGGAAGGCACCACTGGCTGGAAGACAACAGGTTTCCCCCAAAGACACACAATGGAACGTGAGGAATCCCCAACAAGAGGTGCTCAAGGTACACAGGAGGATTTTTTTTTTCCATTAAAAGAAGAATTATCTGCATATATGACCAATGCACAGGTCTAATGAATCTCAAATAAAACCTAGGAAAGTCAAGCTGGGATCTGGGGAACTTTGGGGTAAGAAGGTGGAGTGCAAGGAGAAGTGTGAAGAGGGAACAGGATGTGGAGGACAGAGGAGGAGGAGGAAGGAAGGAAGGAGCGAGGTCGGTCCATTACTTCATGGAACTGCACTACTAACCTACACCAGCAGGGGGCAGGGCTGCTGAAATAGAAAGGGCGAACGCATACTTATTGACCCTCTGCAGACACCGTACTCAGGTTCCTCCGTTGGGAGGGTTTAACTCCCCGGAAACGGAAGGCTCGCTCTTTTCCGTTTCTCTCGGTTCTCGGCGTTAGCTGTGAGTGTTTCTGGCTGTACGTGGGGAGAGGTGATAATCCGGGGCCATCCACAGCTGGGTGGACTGTGGGGAGCCCAGGCTGGCGCCGGGGGCGCGGGAGGGGGAGGCGGGAGTGCGATGGAGCCGGTATTTCGGGTAGGGAGGGGAAGCGGGGGTCGCGGCCCGCGCCGGGTTAACGCCGAGCACTGTTTCCCGCAGGTGTCGGTCCGCGCCACCTGCGTTCCTCGTCGCCATGGTGAGTACGGCCCGTGCGGGGCACCTTTCCGGGGAGGCGCGCGGGGCCCCGGGGCGAGGGCTGGTGGGGCTTGACCGTCTCTGGAGAGGGTCAGTCCCTGCAGCTTATTCTCCATTTCCTTTTTTTTTTTGCAGCCACGGAAAATTGAGGAAATCAAAGATTTTCTGCTCACAGCCAGGCGAAAGGATGCCAAATGTAAGTGGTCGCCCTGCAGCTCGAGTCGAGCGCACGGGTGGTGGCCTTTGGGCCCAGCGGTCCGGGTTGGGCCCCTCAGTGCGGGTCTGCCTGTCGAGCGTCCCCTGAGAAAAACCAGTGTGAACGGAGCTCCTAGGGCCGGCGAGGCCCCGTAACCTCAGAAGAAGTGCAAGTTCGGGGCCAGCCCGAGCAACTCGGCGAGACCCTCACTCAAAATAAAAAGCAAAAAACAAAGCAGAGGATGTAACTCCCTGGTAGAGAACCCCCCTGGGTTCAGTCCCCACTGTCCCAAAAAAAAAAAAGAAAGCTGTTTTTGTTTTGTTGTGTGTGGAGTAGGATCTTTGTCACACGAAAGTCTTGGGCATCCGCAAACATGGAGGTCAGCATTAGGTATCCTTTCCCCTCCGACTGTGGGCTAGGTACATTTCCAGGTCATGGTGAGCTTTACTATTAAGTAGGTAAGCATCTGTCTGTGTCACTTTCCGGGCTTGTAAATAAAGGGAAAGATCAAAGTAATAAAAAAAAAAAAAAGATTCCACCAGGCATAGTGTTGCATGCCTGTAATCCCAGCAGCTCGAGGGCCTGAGGCAGGAAGATCACAAGTTCAAAATCAGCCTCAGCAACTTAAGCTTGACCCTGAGCAACTTGGTGAGGCTTTGTCTCTAAATAAAATGGAAAAAAGGGCTGGGATGTGACTCAACCCTTATGTGCTCCTAGGTTCAATCCCTGGTGCCAAAAGGGAGGTGGCAAATTTTCTGTTATGCTAGCTCCTACTGCCCATGTATTCTCATTTTTTACACTGAATTTGGTGGGCAGGGCGCTTATTTTGTCTTAAAGGATATATGGGGATATGCGCTTAATACAAGATAGATCTTGAATCTCTGCCTTGTGTTATTTTAACCTGGAGTATTTTTTTCTGCCACATGAAAAGCCCCAGAAGACAAAACTAACTTTCCCTCACACAGATTTATCTTACAAAGAACCGGGTACTTGGCAGAGGAGCAGGCTGGAAGCTGGAGAGGGAGCGTCATGTGTGCGACCCTTGTACTAAGACAGACTGTTGCCTTTCATCCTCTGGTTCTGTGAAGTGTGATGCTTGTGGGAACAAGTATCTGGTGGGAAGGAAGCCCCCCTGCCCCTGATGGGGACAGCAGGTGATGGAGTGCTTGTTTTGCACTTGGTCATGCTATAAAGAGGCAATTGTCTGGTCAGTTTTAGGTCTAACTGCAGTTTGTCACTGTTCCCAACAAGGTTAGCACAATACTGTACCCTTTCCTTCTGTTTAAAGCAGGCTCTTTGAGTTTCTGTCTCTGAAGGTTGGATGGATCAAATCAGAAGGCACGACGTTAAGTTCCTTAACAGGGGCTTTGATACCAAATTCATTGGATTCATTTGGGGATGTGTTTGGAAACCTGAATTTAGATGGAGGTCTTGGTCCTCTGGGCATGATAAGGTGTTTTGATGAATAAACCAATTTTTAAAATTGTAACACACATAAAGTTTGTCATCTCAGTCACTAGATACATGGTGCATTGGCATAGCACATTTACATTGTTGAGCAACTAGTACCATCATCCCGAACTCTCTTCATCTTGCAAAACTGGAATTCCATCTGACACTACTCCCCACGCTCTCAGCCCCTGGCCACCACCATTCTTTCTGTCCCTGGATTTTGGCTACTCTTGGTCTCTTATATTAGTGGAACCTTTTGGTTTTTGACTGGCATATTTAACTTATCGTACCCTCAAGATTCATTTGTGTGTGTCAAATTGTCCTGTTTTGAGGCTAAATTTCCTACTGTATGCATCTATCACATCTTTGTCTCTGTTCATCTGTTGATGGACTTTGCTGCCACATTTTGGCTGCTCTGAGCATGTGTGCAGATATTCTGTCGTTCTCTTCATAGCTTTTGGATTTATATCCAGAAATGGAATTGCTGCATCGATTGTATAGTGTGGTAATGCTAAGTTAGTATTTTTAAGAGGTCATGTATCATAAATGGTGTTCAGCTAGACGTCGTGGCATGTACCTGTAGTCCCAGCAACTTGGCAAGACCCTGCCTCAAGATAAAAAAGACTGAGGATGTGACTAGTGGTTAAGTACCTCTGGGTTCAGTCCCCAGTACCAAAAATAATTAACAAATAAATTAGTTAATAAATGAAAAGAAATGGTGTTCAGCTTAGTTTTCAAGAGTGGAGCAGCTGCAGGGCAGCGCAGTGTACTTTATGTGGGCATGCTGAAATAGGATCGCTTGGATGGGCATACAGGTGTGAGTCAAGGCAAGCAAACCAGTGCCTGGGACAGGCTCTGAGCCACAGCGCACCTGCTCCCTTGAGGTGCCCCTTGCGCAATTACTGGCAGAAATGGAGTTGCAGGACTGTGAGAGCAAGTTCATCTCGTGCTACTTCCATGAGGCCTAGTACTATGCCCTTGTGTCTAGTGAGGTACTTGGGTTGAAGCACCAGACACTTCACTGCTTTTATAACAGAGTTGTTGGAAGTGTGTAAGTGGTTTCTAAGAAAGTTGGAACAAGGGATTGGACAAGGACATGAAGTGACTAATTTCCTCATGGGAAGTTGTTATCTTCAGCAACCAGATGGTGGAAGTGTGTTGATACTTTACGTAACCAGACTGCTTATAAAATTTCAGACTCTGTCCCTTTGAATTTGAGGTACAGTTGAGGCTCTTATCTGTGATCCCCAAGATAGAATTTAGTAACAACAAAGAACCCAGAAAATAGGCAGGGACCACCGTGGACTGGGGTGTCCTGAAGGAGGTGCTCCATGTTAATGTGAGCCGAGGACTGATTACCAGGAGGAAGCCCTGGAGAGTTCTGGATCCTAGCAGATGATCCATCTCCTTACTTTATCAACTGTTTTCATCTGTTTTAAGTAACAATAAATCAGGTCAATATAAAATGTTCTACAGTGTGTTCAGTGTGCCAGATTACTTACGTGGCACATGGCTATAATCCCAGTGGCTCGGGAGGCTGAGGCAGAAGGATTGCAAGTTCAGAACCAGCCTCAGCAAAAGTGAGGCACTAAGCAACTCATTGAGACCCTGTCTAAATAAAACACTGAATAGTGCTGGGGGTGTGGCTCAGTGGTCAAGTGCCCCCAAGTTCTTTGGTACCAAAAAACCCCTGTTTTAAATATAGATGAATTAGTTAAAATTGAGAGAGGTCCCAGCTCTTAAGTGTTAATAGAGGGGAAATGTAGGCTTCTGATGCCATATTTTGATCTTGGGGGCCAAAGGACAGTACAGGGAGATGGGACCATGCCTGGCCGTTGCAGTGGTGCAGTCCCTAAGTGCCACTTGCTTCATAAGCGTGAAGCACGTGAACCCTGAGACATCTGTTTTATGCAATCAATTTAATTACTGATCTGGTCTCCCTGGCAGCTGTCAAGATCAAGAAAAACAAGGATAATGTGAAGTTTAAAGTTCGATGCAGCAGATACCTTTATACCTTGGTCATCACAGACAAGGAGAAGGCAGAGAAGCTAAAGCAGTCCCTGCCCCCAGGTGAGTTAGCCTGATAGACCACCAAGAGCGCGAAGGTTCCTGTGCTGCCAATGAGTGATCTCGGTGTCTGCGCTTGGCGTTGGCAGTGTGGGGAATAGTTGCCATTCTCCAGTTGCGCCCAGTGCTCAAAATGGTGTCCTCAGCCAGAGGAGTGCACAGCTGATCCCCACTTGGCTGGGAAAGCAATCAGTTCAGTCTAAGGGGAATGTTTTTATCGGGTACTAGCTTGATTTTCACCAAAACCTCCCTTAAGAGCTCTCTTAGGTGGAGTACAAAATCACGACAGATCGCAGTAACACAAGATGACTGGCTTTTATTTCTCTTTCCCTCTAGGTTTGGCAGTGAAGGAACTGAAGTGAACCATGCAGGCCGATTTGAACTGCATTAAACGTTTAGAAGTCTTGAGCCTCCTTTGTCTCTGAGCATGGGGAGGAAGTGCTGTCGGGCAGGCTGTGCGCTGGGCATGGGTGATGGATCTGGCTTGTGTCTCCTGGCCCCCCACGTCTAGGGCTGGATCTCCATGGACAAATAAAGCCAGACTTACGTGTAGCCTAAGTTTGAAACTAAGTAGAGGTAGGCAGGGCTCTACATCAGTGGTAGAGCACTTGGCCTGGGTCCCTTCCCAGTCCCACAAAAAAAGAGATGTAGGGATGCCACAGTGGGAACACAGGCCAGATACCTATGGAAGTAAACCAGTCAGGACTTCAAAGTGGTTTAAGTAGAATGAGCTTAAAATTAAATGAAAATTAAAGGGAGGAGTTGCTGAGCACTCTTCCCTTGGCAGATGGCTGCAAGCTAGGCCATCCCCTCAGTGTAAACTAGAGGTGGCATTACAGCTTTCACCCCGACCCTGTGGAGAGATTCCTGGGATGCAAAGGTAGCAGAAGAGTATTGTTTTTCAGTGTCACTTGCATGATATGGTGGGGTTGAAAGTGATGGCAGAAGGACAATTTATAGATGGGCTCAGAATCACAGTAGGCTAGCATGAAGTGGCGGGAATAGAGAGCATCCAGCAAATGGGAACGTGAGAGACCTGGAAGTGGAAGGCTGATCTCAATCCAAGTGACATTCAGAGGAAGGGATTGGGTTTGGGGGAGGAGAGGGACATCGATGGGACTTCAGCAGGTCCAGAAGGAGGCAAATCCTACCTGAGAGGGCCAGCCAGGCCAAATTCCTTGGGTATGAGATCTTTGTCCTGCCACTTCTGACTTGGTTTTGAGAAGTGACTTTGTTTCCTGAAATAGAAAGTAACCACATTACCTTTCTCTGTCACTCCTGTACTCAGTTGAATGAGCTAATGTGTGAAAGTGTTTGAACTTGCCCGCACTTTATACTAGCAACAGTGGGTCGTGTTGGGGCAGGCCACACGATGGCGCCACACCACAGCAAATGAACAGCTGTAGTTCCTGTTCAAGTAAACACCTAAGATTATTTTCTAGCTCATTTTAAAAAGTGTGGTATACAGTGTGCTTGGTTTTGTATTTTAAATGTGTAAGCAAGCAGGTTGTGAAACTAAGCACCAATCTGTTTGTAGAACTCATCGGGCCTCATGAATTGATTGAAGGGCGTGAGTTTGTTTACTCCAGCAGAGGGTGGCAGATGTGGCACCATCAGCAGCTTCAGTCTAACCAATTCTTTAAACATTTAGGATTCCCAAGGGGGAGTGAGAGTTTACCACTTGGGCTCTCTTTGTCCCCAGCACATTGTCCAGAGACTAGTCCCAGCTCCTAGGAGACAAACCCTGCAGGGATTTGTCTGGCCGCCTTGTCCAGAAAAGGCATCCTTTCATGTGGTGCTTCTGGCTTGTGCTGTAGTCACTTGGGACGCTTAACCCAAGTGACCAGGGTTAACTCCAGAGATTCTGATTGGGTTGGTGTGTTCCCAAGCCTGGGGCAGCCAGGGTTGCCACTGCTTTGTGAGGCTTAACAGTTGTAGAGGGCACCTGGAGGCTGCTTCAGAGCTGGCAGGATGGCAGGGCTCTTAAGGCACTACACTGGTCAGAGCTGTGACTAGTTTCTAAGAAGAATGACATCCTTTAACTCAATAGGACATGGAGTGCTGAGCAGCTTTAGCCTTGAGTGCCTGTCCCCGGGAGGAGCACCCGTGGGAAGGTGTGCAGTGGGTTGCAGGGGACATGGGCTGCCGCTGTATGATCATGCCCACATTCAGGCAGTGCCCACTGAGGGCGTGAGCTGCAAAGGGTCCCTGGGAAACCGCTTTGTGCCCATCTTTCTCAGCAGCCAGTACCTGTGGGACTGTATGTGATCTGGCCCTTCCCACCAGCTGCTGCTTTTTCTTTTGTCTTAACTATAAGTACTTATTTTCTGGTGAGATTTTTCAGGGATAATTTACACACAGTGAGATTCACCCCTTTGTGTCCAGATCCATGCATTTTGATAGACCTTTACAGTTCAGTTGTGTGACCACTACACTTGATCCAGAGAATGTTTCCATCACCTTGCAAGTCCCTCCCACCCAGGCGCTGGCAAGCAACCACAGGTGTGATCTGAGCCCTGTCCCTGCTGTCCCCAGCATGCACTCTGGGTTTTCACTTGACTGATATCCCCTTCAGCCCTGCCCTCTCCGTCCCTGACCTCAAAGTCCCACTCCTGCCACTCAGAAGCCTCCCCCAAGGACACCTCAGTTAACTCCCATCATCCCTTAACTCATCCCACTCCAGTTATGCAAGAAACATCCAAGGAGCAAACTCCATCCTGCCTCTACATTCCAACAGGGCCCTTCAGAGTCGCCTCGCCTCCCTTCCTAGACTAAACACCATGTGGACAGGAACAGGAACGGGTGTTTTATTAATCAGCAAGCCCCCTAGAATAGGGAAAGTGTCCTTTAAAATGCGGAGTTGGTGAAAGAAACCCCTAGGAGAAGACAGTGTTCCCCAGCCTACTGCTCTCCTCTGGCCTCAGCCTTGGGCTTGTGTGTGAGATGGCAGCTGACCCTGCGGAGAGGCCTCAACTACAGGACAGGGCTTGCTCTTTTGGCCCAGGATCTTGGATAGAGCAGGAAGGGACTGTAGACTGCTCCCTCTGGCAGTCACGCAGTCCCCAAGGGGAAAATGCAGGAGTCCCTTGTGTTGCCTTGAGTCTCCTTTCTCACCTGTATGGCTAACCACCCCCAGGCTGGCTGCCTCTAACCAGCCCCAACCTGACACAACCCTTTTCGCCACTCAGACCTCTGTGGGTCCCTACCTGCCCTCCGCCTGCCTCCAGCCTGAGCACCTTGCTCACCAGGCTGTTTGCATTCACAGTCTGGTGATCTGTAAGTGTGTGAAGGACTGAAGACCAAGGGCCCACGGCTTTGCTGAGGGTGGCTGCCCCACCTGTTCCAATTTTCCCCAAAGCACCCTTTAAGGCATATGCCTTCCTGTGCATACGGTGGTCCACACCACAAGGCGCAGTACATACGTGGCAATGGCTTCTGTCTGCTTGGCTCACTGATGCAGCTGTAGGTCTAAGTACTGCTGATGCTCTTCATCCCTTCCTGGGTGCCCATTGCTCCCTCCCTTCCCTCTAGACAGCCCAAAGTGCCCTTGTTCTGGGAAGCCGGCCTTGTCCCTCCTGCCGGGAAGGAGCAAAACGTCTCAGTTCCCCAAACTCCTTCCTCAGGGCAGCTAGCTGCTGTCAGGTGGCTGGGGAGGTGGTCGGGGTGTGCAGGAGGGCAGGGACTGAGTCATTTCTCTGAGTTGCCATGGTTTGCACTATAGGTGGGTCAATAAATGATTGAGAGTGAATTTAAAATGAGTGACCCAGGGACTGGGTCATCCTGCCCCCAATAGCAGTTTACCCACCCCCTGATAAGTTCTTGGAACTGCCCCCCAGCCTCTCAGGCCGGGACAGCTAGCCGCACTGGACAGCTCACAAGCTGATTTGATCTTAAGTCACTAATAAGAGACGCAGGGACTGAGACTGAAATGCACTTCTTCCACCTCTTGCACCAGTAGGGGCAAAAAGGATCCCAATCCAGAAGGGGACAGCTGGTTTGGGGGCTCAACCTTTGGGAGCCCGAGAGCGGGTTCAGGCCTGGGCTGGGGCGGTCCGGGCCGGGGCGGGGCCGGGGCGGGGCCTGGGCCGGGGCGGGGCCGACGCGCGTCCCTGGCCCGGTGGCGGCGGCACAAGCGGCTGCAGCGCGCTGGCTGCACTCTGAGTGAGCCATGCCGGCGGCGCGCGTGGAGTACATCGCGCCCTGGTGGGTCGTGTGGCTGCACAACGTCCCGCACTTCGGTCTGCGCCTGCAGCCGGTGGACAGCACCTTCAGCCCCCGCGATGAGAGTTACCAGGAGGTGAGTGTGGGCGCTCCAGACCTGAGCCGCCGCGGACCGGCCGGTGTGCGCTCAATCCCCGCACCACCCCTTCTCCTCTCCGCAGCGCGCGCTCTCCACGCGCCTCACAGACCCCTCCCTCCACCCGCAGCCCCTTCTTCTCCCCTTGCTCCCATTCTCCTCCGGGACCCTTGGCCCTGCGGCCTCTTCTGACTGGGAACCTCGGGGTTCAGGAAAAGTGGCAAGATCGGAGTTAAGCCGGCTCGGGAAGGGGAGGAAGGGCGCGGAGACCGCCTGCGGGAGGCGGGGGCTGAGCGCTGAGGGGCAGGACAGCTCGGGTGGGGGTGGGGACGTTCGTGTCGGGGCAGCTCTGACTTGGGAGGTGCGGGGATGTGGCGCGGCGCCCCGAAGTTCCCCTTGTGAGGTTCCAAGACCGGACGCTGTCTTCTCCAGCGTCCTGGGAGACGCTGGGAGAAGTTTAGGCAGAAACTGACTTGGGGCTCCGGAGCCCCCAGCGCCCCTCCTCCCCGGCCCTGCCTGCAGGGTGGGAGCCGCTGCTAAGACCTCTGCCTGGGCCCCTTCTTGAGGCCTCAGGGCTGGGGGAGGCGGCGTGGGTGGCTTCCCTCTGGAGCACAGGAGCCCACCGCGGCTTGTGTTTGTTTCAGGAGAGGAGTGTAGCCTCAAATCAGCCCCATCGCGCACCATTGTCCCGAGTCCCCCTTGTGTTGACAACCAGCCCCCTCTCTTTGTCCTCGCTTGGGTCTGGGCTGCCCCATCCCTGTCGCCCTCCCCTCCACCCCATACCTTCTAGGCCCTGAAGTTCTGGGGTCCCCTGCTCTGGGCCAGTCTCTGCCCTCATCCTGCACTTCTGCCTTTTTCCTGCTCTGCCGATCCTTCTTCCCCCTACCTCTGCCCTTTGTGCACCCCACAGCCAGCCAGGGCTGCTCCTGGACTCCCCTCTCCAGCCGGAGCTGCAGCCCCGGCACTGTCTCCAGTGTGGTTAAGCCCACATTCCCGGGCTGGGTGTCCAGGAATAGGGTTAGTCCAGCGCAGTGCTCTGTGCGGGTCTGAAGACTTTGACCCCTGGCCTCTACCTGCAGCCTTAAGGGTGATTCCCCAACCCCTCCCCCACAGGGCATTGGGCAGTGGCCCTGCGCTTTTCTGGAGGCTGTGCTGGGAGGCCCCTGCTTGCTTCCCGCTTCCAGGCCTGCCTCCTTAGAGCCCAGGGGATCCTGATGGGTAGGACGTGCAGTGACCAGGAGTCTAATAATAACTGAGTGTCCCCGCAGCTTTCAGGCCCAGGCAGTCGGTGCCAGGGGAGAAGGGACCCTTCCTGCTGTTGGGGGGATGCAGGAGGCAGTTCAAGGGTCAGCCTGGCTCCGTCCTCTTCCTGCCTGCCCTCCCTCTCCCGGACCCTCCAAGGGAAGGACCTGGAGAGCTGCCTGGCTAGCTCCAGGGCTCTGCTCCCTCCAGTGCCTGAGGAAGCGGATATGATTTCAGAGGCAGCTGTGTTGTTAGGGGGGCGCCCAGATCCTGTTTCCGGGGTCCCAACCATATTTTTCTGTCTGCTGGAGAAAATCTAAACCCCAGCTGGATCAAGAAGACCCCTAGGTGGACGAGGGGGTGGTAAGGCGCTCCCTCATTCCACTGCCCCCCCAGACAGCACCTGTCTTGCCAGCAGCTGTGGCTGCCCCACCCACCACCCTTCAGTCCTGTGGACCGTTGGTAGCTGAGCTAGAGGGACCCACTTATGGTCCCTGCCCCAGACACCCTTTGTGCTGGGCTCCAGAAAACATCCCCGTCCCATGGCCACCGCTCCAACCCTGCCCCTGCTGATCCTGGTCCTCCTGGGGGTGGAGGCAGAGCCCTGAATGGGAGAGGACTGTGGTGGGCCAGGGCGGAAGTCAGGATCTGGGTGTTATTTAAGGCGGCTCCTATTTTGGTAAGTTCCCCTGTTTTCTGACCACTGGTCTTTCCTTTTCTCCTGAGCACCAAAGTCAGGCAGCCAGTCAGCTCACAGCATGAATTGGACGGCTTCTGCTGTCGGTCATCTCAGCCCTCAACAAACTTGATTGGGGCCACCTGCTCTGTCAAGCCTGGTGCCTGTGATAACCAAGGCAGCCAGACCTTCTGGAGCAGTTGCTGAGGGTTCTCTGGGGCCAGCTGTCACAGGGGCAGCAGCCAAGTAGTTTGGCCCTCCCTCTGGGTGTGTCGGATTCCTGTTCTCTCACTGTGTAACCATGGGCAGGTGTCTTGACCTCTCTGAGACTTGCCTCCCTCATCTGCAAGTATTCAGTGGGATGTAATATTCATGTAGTAGGATGGAGGGTCCCATGGCACGTAACAGGACCCAAAGATACACATCTTCAGATGATCGACCTTGAAGTTACACGCGTCCAAACACAGTACCCTACGGTAGAGAGAAAAGAGAGAGACCCTGCGCTCCCAGGGGAAGAATGCAGAAGGGCTTTAGTGCATGCCCAGGTGACTGAGTGACAGGCAGCCGGCGGGTCTACGGGGGTTGCATCGAAGACCAAGCGAAGACAGGAGCAGCAAGACTGGGTCTGAAGGGGGCTCCCCGTGGCATCTAGTAGGCAGGGGGGTCTTAAGAGAGCAGGTCCCTGCAAGGTCCTGAGCAGGCTCAGTGCGCCAGACCTCCCTGAGGAAGCAGGGACTCCCATTCACTTTGGGGGGTGGCGAGAGCCCCCAGTCCCCTGATGGTGGCCCTCTCCTCACCTTGGTGAACTTGGATCTGGGTCCTCGGGAAGGCCGCTTGGCCTGCGTCCACCAGCCCCACGTGCAGGTTGCCCAGCAGCCTGGGGAGCCCGGTCCTCGTCCTGGGGGCAGCCCAGACCTCACCTTTGACAGGTGAGAAGGGTTGACATGGAGATGGTCCCCTCTGGAGGAGCTAGTGAGAGCCGGCGAGGTAGCAGACGGACAGGTGGCGGGGCCTGGCTCTGTGATCCCTGCCGGAGAGGAGACCCCAACTGTGCAGTGCCCATTGGGCAGTGTTGGGGACAACAGAAAGGGCACCCCGCATCAACCCAGCTGTGTCTCCCCGAAGTCACTTCAGTGTCACCGTCACACGGCCCAGCCCCCCACTGGGAGACCAGCACTCAGGCGGGCGTGCGGGGCCCTCCTGCCCATCTGTCCTGCCCGCCAGGCTGCTGTCTTTCTCAGGCACGTGTCAGAAGGTTGAAGGAAATGTTTTAATGTTTAAATTTAGGCATATTTTTTCCTGTGGCTCTTCAGGTGCTTCAGTTCAAAGACTCCCCCAAGAGTCCCAAGTCCTTAAGCCAGGGGAGGGGACAGAGCGGGGCTATTTGGAGAACCCCAGGAGGCCCTGCCGGCCAGGGGACACTAGGGGAAAGCCGCCCCCCAGCTGGAGAAGAGCTGAGGTGGGAATGAGGAAGCCCCATTCATCCTGAGCCTGAGTCACCGTCAGCAGACAGTCACGCTGAGCCGCAGGGGTGGCCTTCCCGTGGGCCCGGGGCTCCCTCTGGGTGCCACTTCACCCTGGGACAAGCTCACCTCCCCAGCTGTGTCCTGGGGGCTCCGCTGCAGCCCCTCCCCGACCCCATGTCAAAGCCTCTTGGGGTCCAGCTGCGGTGTCACTGCCACCCCAACTGGGGTCCTGCCTTGATGTCCCCACTCTGGTTTTCTCATTACACAGTGACAAACCAGAAATAATTGCAGTACCTTTGATGTGGGAGAGGCCGTCTACACGCCAATGTGGGGGCCACGGGCCTGGTGCTGGGGCGGCGGGGTGTGGGCTGTCCTTCCTTAGCCCTGTCCCTCAGGGCGGAGGGCAGGGGCCAGCCAGCAGGGCTCTGCTCCCTCCCCTCCCCTCCCCTCCCCTGCCCTCCCCCTCCATGCACTTGGGGACTGGAGTGTTAATTAGGAGCAGAGAAATAATTGCCTATTATCGGCAGGTGACACCAACAGGCTGGTGTTGGGCTCAAGCCTCCTCCCCTCTGACCTCTCCCTCCTCTTCCCCTTCCACCTCCTCCTCCCTCCCTCCTGTCCCAGGACACCCCCAGCCTCCTGCTCCAGTTCTTGGCCTCCCAGCAGCTGGGGGCTGCAGAGGCGCGCGCTGCTGGCAGGAGCCCTGGGGGTGCGGTTCCCTGGCCGGCCGGAAGCATCCTCAGTACCCTGGCGGAGGCCAGCGGCCAGCTGGAGAGGCTGCAGAACCCGGGGCTGCCGCAGGTCTGGGCTCCAGAGCTCAGGCAGGAGGAGGCTGTGGGAGGCTGAAGCAGGCGAGCCAGGCCCAGGGGCTTTGCAGGGGTGCGTACCCATGGTCTCCACTGCTTCAGGGAGGAGGGTGCTTCCTCGCTGGGTGGGGACATGCTGGTTGGGACTGTCCTGGAGGCAGCTGGCAGTGGGGCAGTCTGCTTCCTGGCTGGCTGCGTGGGAGGCCTGCCTGGGGGCTGCTACTCTTTTTTTTTTTTTTTGCTTTTGCTTTTTTTAAATTATTAGGAGTAACTAGGAAGCCAGGCACAGTGGCGCACACTTGGGAGGCTGAGGCAGGAGAATCACAAGTTCAAAGCCAGCCTCAGCAACTTAGCGAGGCCCTAAGCAACTTAGCAAAAAATAAAAAGAACTGGGGACGTGACTCAGTGGTTAAGTGTCCCTGGGTTCAATCTCTGGTGCCAAGAAAAGAAAAAGAAAAAGAAATAACTTACTTGAATGTGCAGCTCAGTGGACTTATGAGTTTTGCATGAGACCATCCTGGTCAAAGTGTACCCCTGACCCTCCCATGGTAGCTGCTGTTCACACCTCTGCGGCTACAGGTGAGCTTCTCTGACCTTGCACTGCATGTAAATTGAACTCACAGCCTCTGCTGGTTTGTTGCCCTCCTAGACATTCCTCTGTACCCTCCGTCCACCTTGTCGTGTGTAGCTCCTATATCCTTTTCATGGCTGTGAACTATCCCCTCTTGTGGCTGCAGCCCGTGGCACTTATCTTGTTGGGAGCCATCTAGGTGGTTTCTAACGTTTGGCAATTACTGCTGTGAAGCTTGGCGTGCGGGTCTTGCGGGGCACAAGCCCTCCCTTCTGTGAGGTGGAATGGCTGGGGCACAGTGTCCATGTCACTCGCGTTTTGCAAGCTGTAAGGGGAGCCTGGGGTTTGGCAGTGGGACCTCAGGACCTGTGAGGCGGTAGCCAAGGCAGAGCACACTGTCTCCAAGGCAGGAGCCTCCTGGAGTCCCTGTCACTGCTGGGGACAGTTGTGCTGAGTGGCCCCCCACACTTCTACACCCGAGGGCTGCAAGATGAGGGTGGGGGGACGGATGTGCTCCAGGCACTGGCCCTGACCTCTCAGCTGCCTGCCAGAGGGAGGCCAGTTCCTGGTGCTCCCTTTGTCCCTGAGACCAAGAAGCCTGTCCCTCAGGGGGCCGAGTCCTCACAGGGCTGAGCAGCCCAGCAGCACGGGGAAGGGACAGGTGGCTTCTGCAGAGGTCCCTACTGCTGTGCTCTGGAAACTGGCCACGGACCTTGGACTGCGGCCTCCAGGGCCCTCTCTGCTTCAGGACACAACCCTGCGTGTGTCCCCTTAGACCTGCAGGCCCTGCAGGCTCCCCCTGCCGATTGCCACCACCACACGGGGCCCCGACACAGGCACGCTGGACCCTGGGGACTCTGGATGGGGAAAGTGCCCAGGGGCACGTGGCGAGCAGGAGGGGCTGTCAGCTCAGGAGCCGGACTTAGAGCCAGGTCCAGCGCTGGATGGCGGCCACCAGTCCCAGGGCCATCTGGTGTCCATCTGCTGAATCGAGAGTGGAGGACGTGGCGGGGGCTCCCAGGCATCCTGACGGGCTCCCTCCGCAGGACCCTGAGGTGGTAGGTGGTCTGAGAAGGGACCCCTGCCCACCTTGGGACTGTGCTCTTGCTACTGCCATGGGCACCTGGGTCAGCTGTCCCTTGCAGGACGCAGTGAAAGGGACTCTACAGGCGCAGGTCCTGATCCCCAGCCTCTCCCACTGCCCTCCCCCGTCCCCAGCACGGAGCCGTCCCCTGGTGACTCTGGATGGGCCCAGCACCTAGAATGGGCACTCAGCTTCTGGCCAAGAGAGTAACTGGCCTGGCACAATGGGGCCCTGTGCATGGAGCAGGCAGCAGATGTGCCAGCTGTCCCTTCCTGGCCCGGTCTCAGGTCCCACTTGGTCCCCGAGGCATCCTGCCCAAGCCATCACCTCCCAGAGGCCTCTGGGTGCTTTGGTCCCTGGGACATCCTCCCCTGTCTGTGTCCCTTGGCCACACGGCTCAGGCCCACAGCCCCTGCTCCACTGGACAGTCCCCCCTGGTCCCCTGAGTGCCTCAGCGCTTTCTGTCAGGCAGGGCCTGCTGCAGTCTGCATCCAGGTGTGAAGCCGGGAGCCTGGGCCGCTGAGCCCGCCCGCTGGTGCCCGCGGCTCCGCCCGAGCAGGGTGGAAGGACAGGGCGGCTCCCCTGCTCCTGCACCCGGCTGGGCCCTCAGGCTGACCGCCCGCCCCTTCCAGGCACTGCTGCTCCTCGGGCTGCTGGCCGCCGTCTGCCTGGGCCTGAACCTCGCCTTCCTGGCGGCCTACCTGGTGTGCGCGTGCTGCTGCCGGCGGGACCCCGTGGTGCAGACCAAGCAGCGCAGCTCCTGCTGTGTCACCTGGACGGCAGTGGTGGCCGGCCTCGTCTGCTGGTGAGCGTCCCTGTGTCCCTTTTCCCAGGCTGGGTGTGCGGCTCCGTCTGCCTGGGGACGGGGCAGACCCGGGGGGGTGGGGGGGGGGGGCGCGGAAAGCCATCCCGAGCCACCTGGGCTGTACCACCGTCAGCCCGTGGCCGCGGGGCCCTTCCACCGCCGCCCGGCGAGCCCGAGTGACCGCTCAGCTGTCTGGTCACCATCTCCCGACCAAGCTCCTGCCACCTGAATGAACAAACTTGTCCCCAAGTGAAGGCTGTCCCTTTTCTGGCCAAGCATTGGGAGTCGGGTGCCCAGGGTGCGGATGGGCCCACTTCCTCCTGCCCCGCGCAGGGGCCGTGCCTGGCGGCCACACAGGCTGCTCCCTGAGATGACCAGGTGGCATTCCCGGGCAGTGGGCCTCTGCTCCCGGCCTCCCTGTCCCCTCCCACCTGCCGCCTTGACTCTGAGGTGGCTCCAGCCCAGGCCATCGCATCTTCTCGGGAGATCAATAGCTTTTAGTGCCCGGGCTCTGGGCCCTCGGCTCTGGATGAGGAGCTGAGGAGCTGCCGCCACGCCGCCCAGCCCGCCCTGCCCGGGGCAGTGTCCACACGCCCGGGCTGTTTCCAGGAGCGGGTGTTTTTCTTGTTTTTGTATCTGTGGAGGTCTTTCTGAAAGCCCAGTGTCCCCGAGTCGCTTGTGGGTATGGCCACTCCCCGGGGTGAGTCCCTCACTGCTCTGCGGAGGACCAGAGCCTGGGAGCCAGGACGCCCGGGTTCCAGTCGCAGGCGCCGGTCTTCTCCGCTAGAACAGCTGCTTATCCCAGCCGCCAAAGCCACAGGCGGCAGCCCCGGGTGGGAGCGTGTGGAAGGACCCGGGTGGCGGAGACGTGGGGCTGGGGCCTAATGTGGATTCTGTTTGTTTCGTACGGGGAGTGGAACCCAGGCCCTCTACCCCGGAGCCACGTCCCCAGCCCTTTTTTTTTTTTTATTTGGAGACCGGGTCCTGCTAAGTTGCTGAGGCTGGCCCTGAACTCGTGATCCTCCTGCCTCGGCCTCCTGGGTGGCTGGGATGACAGGTGTGCGCCATCGCTCCCAGCTTAAATGTGAACTTCAAGTGTTCTAGCCCAGGTTGGGGTTCAAAGACCAGAATCTCCCCCAGGCCAGAGGGAGAGCGCCTGAGAGGTGACTGGATTTCAAATCTTCCTCCTGAGAGCCTGTGGCAGCACAGGGGTGACCCCGAGAGCTGGGACCCCAGTGGGACCAACGGTGCTCACTCCACAAGCAACCCTGGCTCTTGGGAACTCGGATTTAGGTAAGTAAGTAAATATAACAAGCACAAGCTGCAGACTACAGACGCTCCCGGAGTCCGATGGGGTGATGTCTCTGTAAGCCCAATGGACATCGAAAGGGCTTTCCTCACGGAAGACGCCCTGAACGCACCCAGCCTGCCAAACAGCTCGCTGAGCCCGCCACCTGGACCAGCTCAGAACACGCGCATTCGCCCACAGCGGGGCCGAAGCCTCCGACACAAAGCCCGTTTCCAGTCAGTGCTGCCGAGCGAGCTCGCAAAACTGGACGGACGTGTGCTGGAGTGACTGCGTGGGTAGGCCTTCACCTCGGCAGGCGGAAGAGCCTGTAAATAGACCCACTGTAGTTTGGGGACCACCTGCGCTTCAGAACAGCTTGGCTGGGGGTCAAGTCCAATAAGTCACAGCCTTCTTCACGTTTGTCCCAGGCTGGAGGGGTCCTGGGACACGAAAGACAGGCACCAGGTCCGCCTTTTGATCTTGTGGCTCTGAGTCTGTTGGGAGAGGCAGAGTCTGATGTGAATAATGACAACTGCAGAGAGCCCTTTGGAGGAAAGGAACTGGCATAATATGGATGATCTCCCTGAATTAGGTGGTCCTGGGTAATCAGGGCACCAAGAGGGGATGAGGAGGAGACACTAATTAGGAAAGGTGGGGACAGGGAGGAGCAGACACCTCCAGGCAGAAGGGAGCAGAACATGTGCAAAGGCCCTGTGGCAGGAGAGCATGGGGCAGAAAGTGGCCATTGTGGCTGGAGCAGAGGGCAGGTGAGGGCCTGAGGGGGCTGCTGGGTGGATGGTGAGCAGGAAGCAGCCCTGGGAGGGACAGAGCACAGTGTGAAAATGAGGGGACTCAGGTCAAGATGGGGACCAAACCACACAGCAGCCTATAGGCCGTGTTAGGGGTTTGAGTCTTTTAAGGACAGTGGGACTCCCAAAGAGATAGGGTGACCCAATAAATCAGGTTTAAACAGAAGCCAGACCCCCTGGAGCATTTAGAACAGAGGTGCTCGAATGTAAAGCAGTGTGGAATGCCGGCTGGGGTGGACAGGTGGCCGCCATGGGCCTCCCAGGGGCGCGGGGAGAGGGCGGGAGGACGGGGGGCTGGTGGTGGGTGGGGTGGGGAGGTGAGCCGGGTTCCCGAGGAGGGAGGTGCCCACTGGCTAAGGCACCCGTGAAGCTCTGAGGACCCTGGTGGGGGCACCACATCGCAGGGTGGACTGGGCGGCAGCCAGGCACGTGGGGACGAGCCGTCCAGCATCGGAAGAGCTGAGAGCGATTAGTAGAGGGCCTGGACCACGCCTGGAGCAAGCAGGACGCTCTGTGGCCGGCCTGGAGCAAAGGGCGCAGGCCAAGGAGACAGGAAGGCGTGGCCAGGAAGGGGAGAAGGCCACCTGAGGAGGAGCCCGCAGAGTGTTTCCCGAGGGGATGGGATTGGAACTTGCCCTTGGGTTTATTGGCGCCGGGTCATCGGTCACCTGGTCATTAGTCACCTTCGCTGCAGTGAGTTGGGGGAGGGAGGAAGGAGGTGGGGGAGGGGCCTGGAGGAAGCAGGAGTGGCAGGGATGGAGGCCCAGATGGGAGCCTGGAAGACAGCTCGCTCCCTGCTGCGCCGAGGACCCAGCGAAGCAGGAGATGCGGTGCTCAGAAGAAAACGTGCCCGGGGAGGGGCGGCGCCGAGCCCCCTCTTCTGGAAGGGCCGTGATTGGAGTTTGGGAAAGATGGTGGGTTGGCGTGCCCAGGGGACGGCAGAGTCAACAAATCCTTTATTCTGTCTTTTCCCTCAAGCAGATGGTTTTCCACAGCCCAGGCAGGACCCGTGACACCAGGAGGGACCAAGAGACCCCCATTAGGGCAGGCTGGGGGTAATCCCAGCTGCTCGGGAGGCTGAGGTAGGAGGATCAAGGAGGATCGTGAGTTTGAGGCCCACCTGGGCAACCTCTGTCTGCGCAAGGTCAGGTGCGGATTCACAGCCACGCCTGGGCCACCTCGCCCAAAACCACAGACGAGAAGAGTGAAACCAGAACATCCCCGTTGGCGAAAGGGAAAGAGGAAGTTAAAATGTGGGAAAGCATCGGCTCGATGCTGAATCCTCAGAAAACACCGATCGTGGCCTAGACGGCTGCAGGAGAGAGTCAACACGAGGAGCAAACAGAAGTTGTTTTTCAGCAGCGACTGTTTCAGGACTGGGGCGGAGGTGGGCGTGGAGAGCCCGCTGGGGCCCGAGCCCCAGCACCAGGAGCAGCAACAACAAAACACTCTTTCGCTCTCTCTCCAGTCACGTTACCAACCGGAAGACGGGTGACAGGCCCTGCATTTAACCTTTGGGTGTTTTAGTTCCTTGATACCATGGAAAAGAATGGAGGGCATCGCAGTAACTTGTCACCGCAGGGGTGGAATTTAGGCAGCGGATCACAGACTGTGTGTGTGAGAGAGGAAACGCGTAGGACCCTCCTGAGACGCACAGGTCCCAGACCACCCGATTCGGCCGTGTCTGACCTCAGAAAGCCCTCCAGATGGTTCTATATCTGCATCCGCGGGCCGCATCCTGGAAAGCTGTGACTCGGGAGAGGGCCCTGGAAGGGGGTCCCCATAACGGTCCTCCAGGGGAGTCCATCCTGGGCTCCGTCCTGCGTGGGCGGGTGGGCCCTCGACTTCCCTCCCCACCCCCACCCCCCACACCAATTAGCGTTCTGGATGAAGCCGGGGAAGCCACCTGATCAATCTCACTACAGCCCGAGTGGTGTGGACCAGATGGAATGTGATCAATGGCATGATTTGTTCAGGCCGGAACCCTGGACCAGCACCAGCCAGATGGAACTTCACAGAGAGGGAAAGGTCCTGCTTTCGGTTAAGACTAAACAAACATCGATAGAGCACTTTGGAAGGAGGAGAGACTGGGCTTAAGGCAATTCCCGCAAAGAGATTCAGGTGCTGTTTGTAGACCTTAAGGTCAGCGGGGAGGCCGGAGAACCTGGAGCATCAGCCCCCACGCTGGGAGCCGGGCTGGCAGCCTGGACTTTAGAGCCCACGTCCCAGAGTGACACTGACCATATAGACAGTCGCAGCTAGGGGACAGTGATGACATGCACCAGGGTCTGCAGACCTTGGCCCAGGTAGCAGACCTGCCTGACTTGAGATCTGGAGGCCTCGCTGAGGTGTCTGGGGTGCGAGGAGATTGGCGAGTCTCCTGGGCTGCCTGAGGGCAAGGCAGGACCCCCTGGGTATGGGGACGGAGGAAGCCAGTTTCTATAAGCTGGAACTTGCAGAGGGGACCAGCTGCCTCCGGGCTGCATGGGGATGTCAGGGGAAAGGGTAGAGAATGGCGAGGGCGTCCCTGATTCCTGGAGGTGTCGGGAGGGACTCGGCCTCAGTGGTCCCCCAAGCGTCACCATGCAGAGTCCCTGGGGAGCCATGGAGGTGTGGGTGCCCACACCCCACCCAGACCTGCTGTGGTGGAGTCCCCAAGGCTGGGCCCTGGTCTCCCAACTCCCAGAGTCAAACAAACTGCTATGGAGCCAGCTGGCGCCTGCTCTGTGGCTTGGGGTCCCTTAACCTTTACCCAGAGACATCATCCTGTCACCCCAGCCTCCAAAGAGCTCCTCACCCCACAGTGCTCACAGCAGCTGGACCCATGGTCGCCAGCTCTGCGCACAGCCCAGATGCCCTGCAGTAGCCAAGCGGATAAAGGGCTGGACAGGCCTGGTCGGTGGAATACTGTCCAGCCCTAGAAGGAAACCTGCGCTTCGGTCGCAAAAGACACGTAGGAGCCTCCCAGGCAAGGAAGCCAGTCTGCAGAGGCTGTGAACGGAACAATTCCAACTGTGCGATGTTCTGGAAAAGCCCCGACAGTGAAGACGGGAAGGAGCGCAGGGCTTGGGGAAGGAGGAATGAACGGCAGAGCGCAGGGGTTCAGGGCAGTGGGACTGGTCTGCAGGAATCGCTGATGGCAGGTACAGATCGCCGGGCAGGTCGGCAGCGCCCAGTGAGCCTGCCCTCCCTCCTCCCTCCCGTGGCCCAGGGTGGGCTGCTGCACCCCGGCTGGGCAGTGGTACGGAGGGCACGGCAGTGTGGCTGCTGCATCGAGGGCCGCCCACAGAGGGAGAGGACCGTGGCACCCTGTGCTTGCCCCTCTGTTTGGCCGTGAACCTAAAAATGCTCCAAAACACACGTTTGCTTTCTTTTTTAAGATAAACACACCTTCCCTGCGGGAGTCACCCTAACCTTTGGGTCTCCTTTGCAGTGCCGCCGTGGGCACCGGTTTCTATGGGAACAGCGAGACCCACGACGGGGTGCACCAGCTCCTCTACTCCCTGGAGAACGCGAACCACACCTTCTCCGGGATCGACGAACTGGTAAGGCTCCCGGGCAGCTGGCCTGGCACAGATAACAGCCCATTGGCGTTCGTGGGGCCAGGACAGGCGTGCCAGGCAGCCAGCTGCACACGGAGAGCCTGCACGATGCCCCGGGGCAGGACTCACATGGGGCTGCCGTTGCCCCTGCCTGCGGCAAATAGGCAATTTCTGTTTCCTAGACCCGGGGCGGGTGGGGGGGCGTTGGAGGCAAATCCCATTCATTTTGGGGAAATTGGACACTTCCCCATTTGCCGGTCATGTCTCCCCCTTGGAAAGTCAGTCCCCCTGCGTTTATGTTCTAAGTGCTGCACACAGCGTACTGTGGGGTCCAGGAGGTATCAAAGGAGAAGACGTAGAAACAAAGGAAGAAGGGCCTGTAACCCCAGCAGCTTGGGGGGCTGAGGCAGGAGGATCGAGAGTTGAAAGCAGCCTCAGCAGTTTAGCAAGGCCCTAAGCAACTCAGCGAGACTCTGACTCTAAATAAAGGACTGGGGGTGTGGCTCAGTGGTTAAGGGTCCCTGGGTTCAAGCCCTGGAACGGGGGGAATAAACAGCCTACTCTGCTGAACCCCAGACACTGAGGGCAAGGAATCTCGGTTTTCTGCTTCCACCCTGGCCCCGGTTCCTGTCACTTTCCCTGTGTGTGCCAGGCCTTTCTGTGGCAGCCCCTGCTGCTTCCTAAGGACCAGGTGCTGGTAGAAGAGGCAGAAATCAGCTTTCAGGGAAACCAGTCCGTGGTCACCTGCCCCATTCTGACCCTTTCTGGGCCACGTCCCCAGCAAAGTGGTGACAGCCACAAAAGTCCTATCTGTGTCAAGCAGCCTCAACCACAAAACCCAGTGCTAACTGGAGCATTTGGTCACTACGGGGCATCCTGGGAAGAGAACTGACCTCGATAGCCCCCTCTGGCCGCGCCCTTAATCTCCTCTAAGGCTCTAATCCCCCAGTCATCCAAGGGGCCAGGGCTCACCTTAAAGAGACAGCAGCTGCTGCTCGTGCCCATGGCGGGTGGGGGAGGCAGCCTCTGGTCTCCAGGGAGGACTCTTCCCAAGCTCCCTGTCCTCCCCTCGTGTCCCCTGGATGGGTTTCTGGGAGACGGCTGATACCCTGTGTCTTGCTGGGCTGGGGCGGCTCTGTGTGGGGCAGCAACTGGGGTGGAGGAGCCGAGGGACAGCTGCTGGGGATGGGCACCTCCTGGTCGGCGCAGAGAGGCCTGGGCCAACCCTGCCCCCCGAAGCTCAGCCTCACCCCAGGCCCTGGTCAGGAAGGGGTCACCACAGTCACTGCCCTCTGGCCCATCTCCCTTTCTTGGCTTCTTGCTCCCTCCCCTTCTCCACGCATCGCACCAGAATCCCTGGAAGAGGAACCCAGCTCAGAAATGAGAACCCCTTGCCCAGGAAAGCCCGGTGGCCTTGACCGTCACTGGCTGGGCCTGCCTGATGGGCTCCAGGCTTTATCTCTTGGGAGGACGGAGGAGGATGCTGGGGAGAGACCTGGGAGCCTGCCGTGGCCAGGCTTGGATCCTGGCTGCAGGCCCCTCCTCCAGTCCCTGCCCCGTGCCTCTTGTCCTCCCCACCATTGCTGAAGAGGGGGGCACTTGCCCGGGCTTCTTGAAGGTGCAGCCAGCAGGCGCTGCTTCTGACCTGTTGGCTTCCTCTGCTCCTCTGGGGAGGTCCCCGAGGGGCCTGGGAGACGGGAGGCGGCCTCAGGGGAAGCACCTGACACTCCCAGTCCCCAGGGCCCTGGGGCAGGCCACAGATCTTGGAGCGTTCCCCAGATCCAAAGGGGGAAGCCCAAGTACCGGATGAGTGATGTCAGGCGAATTAACGCAGGTGAAGGCGTCTGGTAGACTAGAAAGTGCCTCGGCCAGGATACCTAAGATACGAGTGCCGTGGCAGTAATGGCTAATCACCATGAGGTGGAAGGAGGCTGGGGCCAGGGCTGGGGGAGGCTGTGGGTGGCAGCCTCAGGGTGGGGACTCACGGGCAGGTTGGGCAACTTGGACTTGGGTCTTGCTGGGGCCCGAATCAGGCCGGCCAGTGATCAAGAGGCCTTGTGGGGCTGCACCCCAACAGCCCAGGAGGTTCTCCTCTGCTGGAATCCCACCTGCGCCCTTCCCTGCAGGGCAGCCTGGGCGGGGGGTGCACCTCAGGGTTCAGGCAGGCCTGGCGCGGACCTAAATCAGCTACAAGCTCTGATGGGAGGCCCAGGAAGGGTCATTGGGAAGGTTGGGTGGGCAGAAGCCAAAGGCTGTGAACCTAGTGCCCTGCATGCAGCCACTGGTGAAGGGAATTGGACTCCAGGCATTACCCAGGACCCAGGCACAGTCCCTCACCCATCAGGGTTTAGTGAGCTTTAGAGTGAGGCCTGGACTCTGCAGCCCAGGAGCTCTGCTGACGTGTGCTTGTGCTGGCTGGTGTGTTTCAGTTGGGGTCCTGCAGAATGAACCCAGGAACACATTACCCCTGAGTTCCGTCCTAGTCCTTTGTATTTTTTTTTTTTTTTTTTTTTTTTTTTTTTTTTTTTTTGAGACAGGGTCTCGCTAAGTTGCGAGGCTTACCTGGAATCTGTGATCCTCCTGTCTCAGCCTCCTGAGTTGCTGGGATCACAGGTATGGGCCACTGCAGCAGGTTTTTGTGCCCTGTTCTGGTGGCCGGTGTGGCTTCCTCCAACGAGCCTGGAGCAGAGACCGTGGGCAGCCCTTGAGGGGAAGGCATGGGAGGTGGATGCTGCTGGAGGCTGAAGCCTGGACCTTCCCAGCAAGGACCAGAACCCAGACTCCGTCTCAGCCCCGCATTCTTTCCTGCCTCAGGCCTCTGGATCTGAGATAAACTTCTAGCCCTGTTCTGCTCCTGGCCAGCCGCTCTCAGATAACCTCATTAGGTGGAGGAGCTTTTCCCTCCGAGAGGGTTCAAACTTGAACTTGCATCAGAATCACCTGGAGGGCTTGTTAGGCTGGAACCCAGCCCCGACTTTCTGATTCTGTAAGCCTGAGGCAGGGCTGAGACTTTGCATTTGCAATGAGCTCCCATTTGATACTACTGCCCAGAGACCACACTTTGAGAACCGCTGTTCCATCCTGTGACAGACAGTTTCCACCACCTTCTAGCTGGTCCCCAGCCCTGCCTAGCAGGGGGTGTGAGCCACCCCTCTGTTTCACAGAGCTCCATCCCTTCCCAGGGAAGGGGGTGCCTTTGTGTCCTAAACCGCTCAGGAACTGGGCTCAATATGAGGAAGTGCAGATCCGTAAGTAGGTCAGTGTTGTGATTTTAAATTTTTTTTTTTAATTTTGTTTTGTTTCCTATGGGAAAACATCAAGAGGAAAGACGAGCCCGACAGATGTTTATGGTCTTGCTTTATTTTCAAAGAGGGGATTAAGAGGTAGAGAAGTGAAAAATTCAGAGCTGTGGAAGAAAAAAGTAGACTTGGGGGAAAGTTCACAGATAGTTTTTAACAGCCCTTAGCCGCAGAGTTTGATATAGAGCAAGGACTGGGACTGGGTCTGCTCATAATTTACCCTTTAATGATAGTGTCATCTGTCTCAGTGGCTCAGAGCCTTTGTCCATTCATATTGTGAAAATGGACACAAAACTTGCCAGTTGGTACTCGGTTACTGACTGTGCCTTGGTAGGGTTTGGGGTGTTCCTCCTGTGTGAAGCTACAAGCTGCGGAGTCTCTCAAGTGCCCAGTGTCTATCTGGGTGTCCTCTCGTCCTTTCACCAGCTCCAAAGAATCAGGCACAAGCCAGAAAACTAACGAACAGGCCACTGACATTGAGAAAATAGAACAAAATGAAACAAAGAGGATCATTCTCTTTTCTGGAACCCGGAAGTCACAGTGCAGGGCAGATGTAAAAAGCCACAAGGCCAGTAACGTGGATGCTCGTGGCTGCTTCTTCCCTAGGGAAGTTTCTGCCCCTCCTTTGTCTCATTTTTATCTTCTGGGACCAGGGACTCTGGGAACCAGGGGCTGCAGGCTGAGGATTAGCGCAGCTGCCTGCTTCTGGGGCTGGCGTGACTGTCTCAGAACAACAGCGCCCTTCTAGCCCCAGCTGCTGACCGACACATGGGCCCAGCGCAGGCTCCTCAGGCACGAGCTCAAGGCCACCGGGCTGCGGCCCTGGGCCTGGGCTGTTTGAAAGCACCTTTGCAATGCAAGCTCCATCTGTGCTCCTTATTTGAAAGCCAGGAGGACAGTCACTGCCGTCTCCTCCCATTTCTACCTTTGCACAGACAGATCTTCCCTGGACTCCTCTCATCTGCAAGCCCTAAGAGCCCAGCCAAGGGACAGGAGCCTGTCCACCCATCTGGCAGGACAAACGTCCAGGAAGGACTAAGCACCCAGAGAAGGCTCCGATTTCCTCCTGCTAGCTTGGAGCTGGCTCTTCAGAGAAGGATGGGGTCTGTCTTTGTCTTTTCAAAGTCCTATTGTTCTGCCTTGGCTGGGAGCTGTGGCTAGCTCCACAACAAAACCCGCCTCTTGTAGTGCAGTTAGAAATCCTATTGTGGGAATAAAGGTCAAGGTAGCAACATAGACGTGCTTGAGTTTAAAAAAGAGAATAATCCCATGTGTTTCAAGTTTTAAGAGAGTCTTCAAGGAAGTAAAATTTATGATTTTTTTTTCCCCTTTGGAGTCTTGCTTTACACAGGTGGAATATCCCTTGTCCAAAACGTTTGGGACCAGAAGTGTTTGGGATTTGGAGTTTTGCAGATTTGGGAATATTTGCATAGACTTGACTGCTAGAGCTTTAAGAGGTTTCAGATTTTCAGATTAGGGCTACTCCACCTGTATGAAGGCCTTGGATCATGGAGACCAGGTCCTGGTAGGGTCAGAGCAGGGCCTGCCCCCTGCAGGGAGCAGGGTGGGTCTGTTAGCCAGCTTACTGTCACTACAGCAAATACCTGAGATGATCGACTTAGAGAGGAAGGGTTTATTCTGGCTCAGTTTGGGAGGTTTCAGTCCCTGGCTGGCTCCATTGGTTTTGTGCCCGTGGCAAGGTATCATGACAGGAGGCACATGGTGGAATCAAGTGCTCCCCTCTTGGCTAGGAAGCAAAAAAGAGAAGGACACTGGGGTTCCGTTATCCTGTTTAGGAACGTGCCCCCAGGGACCCCAAGAACTTCCACCAGGCCCCACTTCTTAAGAGTTTCCACACTGGGCGCCGGGGCGCACGCCTGTCATCCCAGCAGCTCAGGAGGCTGAGGCGGGAGGATTGAAAGTTCAAAGTCAGCCTCAGCAACAGCAAGGCCCTAAGCAACTCAGTGAGGTCCTGTCTCTAAATAAAATACTAAACAGGTGTGGGGACATGGCTCAGTGGTCAAGTGCCCCTGAGTTCAATCCTTGGTACCCCCCACCAAAAAAAAAAAGTTGCCACCAAGATTGCCAAACTGGGAACCAAGACTCTCACATGGGCCACCGGGGGACTCCTCCAGAGGGCCAGTCCCTTTTTAAGCCCTGGTGGCCGTCTGCTGCTGCTTGCAGAGACCTCCTCCAAAGTGAGAAACTGGGATCTCCCCTGCCCAGCTTTCTCCTGTCCACCACCCCAGGGCCAGACGCTGAGCCCCGCCTCTCCCTAGGTGTCCGAAAATGCCCAGAAGATGCAGGTGGACCTGGAGCAGCACCTGGCCCGGCTCCACGAGCTCTTTGCTGCCCGGGGCGACTACATCCAGACCCTGAAGTTCATGCAGCAGATGGCAGGCAGCATCGTCATCCAGCTCTCAGGACTGCCCGTGTGGAGGGAGGTCACCACCCAGCTGACCCAGCTGTCTGACCAGACGGGCTACGTGGAGTACTACAGGTGAGGGCCGCGTGGACGGGCCCAGCATGCGCAGCACCTGAGTCAAGAGGTGCTGAGAGGCACCCCACCCCCATTAGGTATGCAAGTTGGTCCTCCAGCTTTCGGGTGACCCTTTACATCATCTCTCCTGACTCCCCAGCCCAGGTGAAGTCCCTGGACACAGGTCAGAGAGCCCAGGCTGGCTGCCCTCCCGCCGGGAGCAGGGTCTAGGGAGCTTCTCTGGCCAGAGTCCAGGAAGGGAGCAGCAGTCTGGGTCTTCGGGTGACCCCCAGCCCAGTGGCAACCTTGACTGGCCAAGTGCGTGTCCTTTGTGAAGTGTGGTCATTGTGCTCCCGGGACCTGGCGCCCAGCACAGAGGAGACCCACAGTGGCACTGACACATGAGTCCTTTGAGTCCCTCCCCGCAGCGCGCTGGCTCCTCTGAAGGCCGTTGATGAAGGTCAGAGCCTTTACCCCAGCGTTGTACAATGTGTTCTGCTTTTCTGGATCTGTTTCCTGTTGTGACCTAAAGCCCCACCCCAGGAGGTCACTGCTGGGCTGGGTGAGAAGGTGCTCCAGAGACGCCCCCAGGCCCCCTCCCATGAGGAGGAGCCGACAGGCCCTGAGGAGGGGCGCTCGTGCGGCAGATGGTGCTCCCAGCCCTCCGCCCCAGCCTGTCCAGCCCCTGCATTTCCATGATGCGATGGGCGTCCTGGATGGAAAGGGACCTTGGTCCAACTCCCCACCAGACAGATACTAATGGGCAGAATGCCTTCCTCCCTGGACAGAAGGAAACTGCCAGCTCTGAAGACAGTCTGAGACTCCCAAGGCCCTGAGTGGCATCTGAACCCTGTGGACACAGGGACCTTCGTTCCCGTCAGTTTGCATGTGGAGAGGGGCTTATCGTTGAGGTGATTTTATTATGAGCAGAGGGAAACATGGCAAAGAGGTGCTGGCCCCTGCCCCCATTTCCAGCTCCGCCCTTCTTTCATGTTGAGGCAGAAGCGCGGCCCCTGTGACTTGAGAACAGGGTTCCCCCGGCAGAGCCACCAGGCTCCCAGGCCTGTCCAGGGAGCCCAGCAGCAGGGCCTCCCCAGCTTTGCCTTCCTGGCCGCTCTTCCGTGTGACCGTCCAGCAAAGCAAATGCTCCCGGGACCACACGGGGCCTGGGGAGATGTGGAGGAGATAAAAGGTGGCCAGGCTGGCAGTCGGGCAGGGTGGAAGGGTCGGTCCCGGGCAGCCAGAGCCAGGTTCTCAGTTAGAAGTCCCTCCCAGCCCCTGGGGCTCCTGGGCTGGGGCTGTTGGTAGGAAGTGTCCTGGAGAGTGGGTCAGGAGCCCCGCTGGACCTGCCTCCAGACGGGGACGGGGAGGAGCAGCACACCTTGAGGCTGTAGAACACGGAACCCACAGTTTGCAGGGCCCGTGTCCGGCATGCCCCTTGCAGGAAGAGAGTTATGGAGTCCTGCGTGGCGGCTCGAAGTGGCTGCAATTTTGAGCTTCCAGTCTGTAGGACGGGGTCCTAGGCCAGGTGGTTCCGAGGTTCCTCCCAGCTCCGATCCTAAGATCAGATTCCTTGGTAATCGCCAGCAGGAGAGGGGTGCACTCAGCCCTCCCGCCAAAGCCCATCCCCCTCCTGGAACCCCAGAGACCTGCTGCGTGCCGCCCCCTGCCCTGTGTGGGGGCCGAGGCCTGGACAGGGCCCAGCTTTGGGCATTCAGCCTCCCGGCTCTGGCTCTCAGGGACCTCCAGCTCGCTCCTTCTGCCTTGGAGCCTCTGCCACTTCCTGCCAGCTCCACCCGACTCCCTGCTGACACTCCAGGCTCTTCCCTACCTTCTCTGTGGTGTCGGTGGAGCAGAAATCCTTTGCTGGAGGGAGGGGTCAGGAGAAGTAATGACCCAAAGGCTGCCCTCCCTTGGGCCCCCTCATCCCCATCGCTGCCCCACCCCCACCCCATCACCTGGACTGGTCCCAGGCCCAGGGATAACATAAGTGGCTGTAGCTGAAGTTGGTGGCACGTCGTGAGGACACCTCGGGCCCTAACTGGAAGGGAAAAGATCAAGGGTGCTTCGTTCAGGATCTTCAGCGCCTTAGCTTTCGGGCATTTGGATTCTTGAGCCCGTGCTCTGGAGAAGCAGGAGAGCAAGGTCTTCAGAGTCCCTGGCTGCCCTCCTGTGCCCGCTTGCACCCAGCAAGCCTCCACCCTCACCCTGTGAGATAAGGGTTCCGACTTCCCATACAGATGTGGAAACAGGTTCAAAGGGCCAAGTGACTTGTCATAGTCTCCATGTGGCATGTGACACATGGCCCATCAGCTCAGCCCTGAGGGACAGAACAACCTGAGTAGGGCAGAACAACCTTGGAGGCCTGGAGGTGGGTGGGTGCCTCATTCCCCAATGGTCAAGAACAAACCCCCTTGTGTAGACATCCCCGGTGCCAAGCTCAGTGCCTGGCACAAAGGTGGATTGAAAAGACCTAAACATCCTACATCATGGTTCCCACACAGACAGGGGCAAGGTAGGAGGCCATGGGGAGACCAGAGTGAGTGTTCCTTGAAGAAGCGGGTCTTGCTAGATGTGGCGGCACACGCCTGAAATTCCAGCAACTTGGAAGGCTGAGGCAGGAGGATAGCGATTCAAGGCCGGCCTCAGCAACTTAGTGAGGTCCCTGTCTTATAAATAAAATGTGTGATATGGTGTTTGCCTAGCATGCACTGGGGCCTTGGTTCAGTCCCCAGCACTTTAAAAAGAAAAAGAAAAAAGGAGTGGGTATCCCAGGGTCTTCCTTAGGTCGGTAGTTGTAAACGTCAGACTTTGCCTGGTCTGCTGCTGTCAGAGAGTTCTAGAAGCAAAGGGAAACAGGATCTAAGGAGAGGCCTGCAGGTGGGCTACAGAGGGACTCTACAGAGCAGCACTGTCCAGTATGGTGACCGCGGAGGCACTTGGGACCATTTAAGTTAATTGAAATTAAGTAAAGTTAAAAATTCATTTCCTCGTAGTAGCCACCTGTGGGCAGTGGCAGGAGGAGTGGACGGCAGGGCTGTAGAGCGTCCAGCTGTGCACGAGCTGCAGAGCGCCGTGTGGATTAGACACTGCCTGGAAGGGATGCGGGGCAGGGAGGCGGAATGGGGTGCAGCCCCAGAGCCCCTGCAGAGCCCTCCGCCCACACGAGCTGCAGGAAGGGTCATGAGGAAGGGTCCAGCAGCAGGCCTCCAACGTGGGCCGCAGGTCGGGGCTCTGCCTTGCCGGCCCTGACGGTCCTTCCTCCTCTGCCCAGGTGGCTCTCCTACCTCCTCCTCTTCATCCTGGACCTGGTCATCTGCTTCGTCGCCTGCCTGGGACTGGCCAAGCGCTCCAAGTGTCTCCTGGCCTCGTGAGTAGCCCTGCCGGTGGGCCTGGGACAAAGAGCTGGGCCAGGTGCCCCTAGCAGGGAGGTGAGGGCCTGGCTGGGCCCTGGGGCGGGGTGGGAGACAGCCTGCAGGGGCTCCTGTGTGTCCCCTCCCTCGTGAGTCCAACTGTGGGGCAGCTGAAGGATCTCAGGTCCAAGCCCAGCACCCCGTCAGCTCTGGCCAGCGTCTCCTCAGCTGCCCTCTCTGCTGGGTCTCTTCAGCCCAGGACCTCTGTTCTAGGCCTCGGGCCCCATAGTGCTGTCCAGCGTTCTCAGGGCTAGTGGCTGCGTAGGGTCCTGGCTGGAAGGAAGGGTGCTGGCAGGAGGGTGAGCGCCGTCCCCAGGACCCCACTGCCCACCTCTGCGGGCACCCATGCGCCTGCCTCTCTCTAGGACGCTGTGCTGTGGGGTGCTGGCGCTGCTCCTCAGCTGGGCCTCGCTGGCCGCCGACTCGGCCGCAGCAGTGGTGAGTGGGGCAGTGTGGGGGTGGTGTGTCTGCAGCAGTGTCCTCTTCAGAACCCCAGGCAGGGCCTGCTTCCCGCCCTGGTGCTCACCTAGCATCCCAGAATCTCGGGACTGGAAGGACTTGATGTTGTTAATGTGCCCTCTCCTTCCAGGTGGGGAAACGGGAGGGTGGGCATTTAGGGACAGAGCCAAGATAAGAAGCCACTGCTTGCGAGGGCTCGCATGGGTGGCGGGTGGCTTCTGCCTGGGTGTGAGGAGCTAACCAGGCCGGGGGTCTCTAGCTCAGGCTGGAGGAGCCCCGGCTTCCCTGGGCCTGGGATCGTGGGGGTGTGGTTATCTTTCCTGCTGCCTGGTTGCTCCTGGCCTCGCACACTTGAAAACGTGCATGTGGTTCATGCTATTAAGAGCAGGGGCTCCTGGGCTGGGCATGTGGCTCAGTGGGTAGAGTGCCTGCCTCACCAGCACAAGGCCCTGGGTTCAATCCCCAGCACCACAAAAAAAAAAGAAAAAAAGAGAAGAGTGGGGCCCTGTGCAGGTGCCTTGGACTTTAATAGGCCTGACACTGGAACTCAGCTGTGCATGTGCATTGTGTGCACGTGTGTGCGTGAACACACGGGTGCTAGAGGGGTGGCGGTTACCAGAGGATTTCCAGGAACCCCTCCCTGAGTCCAGGGCCACAGCTGAACACCATGAGACCCTGACGGTCTGCCCTGGGTTGCGACAGAAGCCCCCAGCCCAAACTCAAGCATGCTGTGTCTCGGGGACTGCCCAGTAGCTCTGGCCTTGGGCCCTTGGCCTCCGTGGTGCCTACAGAATGAATGGCCCCTGGTGCCACTTGACTGGCGGCTTTGGTAGAGACGTGTCTAGAAGGGAAAGGAGGTGGGCATCTCCTGTCTCTCTGTCCACGCTATGGCCACCTCCCAAGGACTAGGACAGAAAAGGGCCCCAGTCATGCTCGAAGTACCCTGATGGCCTCTGGAGTCGGAGGCTGTAGCAAAGCAGAGGGAGCCCTGGGGGCCAGGGTGACGGGCACAGCGGCCTGGCTGGCCGCCTCTGCAGGACAAGAGCACGGAAGCTTCCGAGGAGGCTGTCCTGGGGGCCGGCCTGCGTCTGGGCTGCCCGCGCCTTCTGGAAGCAGCGGTAGCGGCCAGCTTGCTGCCAGGAGCTGCCCCTTGGGAGCCAGCTCCCTCCCAGGGGGCTTCTGTCACCCGGCTTCCTGGGCAGGGAACCCACGGGCAATTGATTTCATCTCACAGCCGGTGCCCTGGAATGACAGGGAGCTGGGAACACTGCCATTTCCCTAATTCCATTAGTCAGGCCCTCGTGCGAGAGAGCCAGGGGGAGGGAGGGCCGGGGCCCTGCTGAAAGGGCCTTTGATGGGGCTGGGGACGCTGCCGCCGCATTTTAATAGGAAGAGGAGCATGGAGGAGCCGTGGGGCCGCTCTGTCAAGGGGTCATTGTGCAGAGCTTTTGTGTGGCCTCCACTGCCACCCTGCTCTGTTTCGAGAGTGGGAGGGGTGGCGGGTGGGGAGAGGACTGAAGCTGCCACTCCTCCCTCACCTATCCCTCAGAAAGGGCCTCCACAGGACAGGGCATTGCCCCTGAGGAGCCGCACCAGAAACCATGCTCTCAGCCAGGCACCCACCTGCTATCCCAGCACGTGAGGGGCTGAGGCAGGAGGATCACAAGTTCAAAGCCAGCCTCCACAACTTATCGAGGCCTAGGCAACTTAATGAGACCTTGTCTCAAAATGAAAAATAAAAAGAGCTAGGATCTGGCTGAGAGGTTAAGCACCCCTGGGTTCAATCCCTGGTACCAAAGGGAAGGAAAACAAGAAATGATGCCCTCAGATGCGGAGAGAGGAGGGTAGTGGGGAGCTGGGAGGCTGAGCTGTGCCTCTGGTCCTGTGACCCCAACCTCACCTGCCTGACCCTCCTGAGCAGAGAGCTTTAGGAGGTGTGGGGCCATGCAGGCAGAGGAAGGAGCAGGTGGGTCCACAGAGCAGTGGGGAATCGGGCCCTCTGAGTAAGAGGAGCATGGCCCCAGGGCCCCCCAGCCTGTGCCACATCCCCCTTCACCCCTTCCCTGCCGTGGGACCTCAGGAAAGTCACTGAAGTGCCTCAGTTTCCTGGCGTATAAAATGGAGAGGGTCCTAGTACCCGGCGTAGAGGGCGGGGGAGGCAGAGGTGAGTGGGAGTCGGGGGCTTCTCAGTACGTGCCCCACACGCTGTGGCCGCCTGGGCTTCCTCCTGTGAGGGTCCCGGGAGGCCCCCAGGCCTTCACCTCTGTTCTCCAGCCCCTGGACTGGGTTCTGGGCAGCTCCTCCACCACCCCAACTGCGCCAGGCGCCCCTCCTATCCTCTCCCCTTCCTCTTCCTCGTTCCCATCGTGTGAATGACATACACACACCTGTGCACACGTGCATGCTCACACACGGGCACACACGTGTAGGCGCTGTCTTTCTTGACAGGAGAGTAGGCTGCCCACGAAGTCACGCACCCACACCACCCTAGCTGGCCGGTCCCCACAGAGGGACTGGAGTAGCAGGCGTCTGAAGCCCGGGTGTGTTAGTCGTCTTTTCCTCACTGTGCCCAAAACACCCGACAGGAGCACCTTAGAGGAGAACACGGTATTTGGGCTCGTGGCTTCAGAGGTCTCCAGCTGCCGGTGGCCAGCTCCATCCCTCTGGGCCCAAGGTGAGGCAGAGCCCCATGGGTCCCAGAAAGCAGAGAAAGAGGGGCAGAACCTGGGGGCAAGATGTCATCCCCAGAGGCGTGCCCCCGCTGTCCCGCCCGAGCCACGCCCACCTGCCTACCACCCACACGGAGGTCCTTTCACATTATTAATTCATCCGATGGGTTAGTTGACCAGTCAGGTTACGACTCATAATCTGATCATCTCGCCTCTGACTATTCCGGCATTAACACAGGAGCTTTTGGGGGACGTCTCGTCTCCAAACCATAACGGCCACCCTGGCCTAAGAGGGAAAGGAGGGAAGGAGCCACGGCCCTGGTGGAGCCTCAGCTGGGGCCCCCTTCCCTCTCTCTCCTGGGATCCCAGACGTCCTGGGGGGTGACGCAGACCAAGGCGGTCCACTCGCTCTTCCTTCTTCCCACGGCTTCCCCGTGCCCCATCGGGCCTGGGGGCCCCTCCTCTGCCTCTGCACCCTGGGCGTGGGGTGCACTGCTGGCCTGCTGGATCTGGACGGCGGATCTGATGGACAGAGAGCTGGGCTGATTCGTCATGGGCGTTAGTGGGAGGAGGGCTCCCAGGGTCCTGAACGGGCGTGCGGGCTCCCCTGGGGCTCTGGGAGAGCCGTGTCTGGAAGGCCGTCGTCCCCCAGCACCCCAGGGTCCTGAACTGCCACAGGTCTCCCAGCCTGTAGGTCCCCCGTGCAGCTTCCTGTGCCTGCTCTGCCCAGGCCTGGTAAGCACTCCACCCCTCCCGACTCAGTGAGTGACACTGCAGTGTGGCACCCCGGGGCCATGGCCCCCAAAGAATGGCAGGGTCCCTGGCGTTGCAGGGCCACCTGCAGGGGTCCCTGCACAGGGAGCATGTGCCAGACCAGGGCTCGGGGCCTTAGCATGGGCTTGAGGACTAGAACTTTGGGCCCCCCGCCCCCAAAGTCCACTGCACCCCAGGCTGGACCTGGGGGTCTGGCTCAGAGGATGGCACTCTTGCTGCCACGTCTCTTAGTGCCTGTACCTGCTCCACACAGCCACCCCTGTGGTCACCTGCCTGGGCCATGCTGAAGGTCCAGGTCCCCCAGCTTGTCCTGACGCCCAGCCCCTTGTCCTCCCTGTCCCCAGAGGCTCCGAGATGGCCTTATCTGTTCCCTCACTCTTTAGCGAGTCCAGGCAGCCTCCACAGATTGGCCACCAGAGCCTGAAGGGCTTGATGATCATAAACACAGCGATGAGGCGCGAGGCCGGGGAGAACTCCCTCGCCCGCAGCCTCGCCCGGCCCAGGTGCACCTGGGCCCCTGAGCGTCTGTCCCACGAGGGGCTTTGGCAGTCCTCTGCCAGAGTCACTTTCCAGAAGAGCTCGTATACATCCCCAAGGTGGAGGTACCGTCTCCCTGTGACAGATGGTAGCACTGAAGCACAGGAGGAACGAGGACCATGACTAAGGTAGATCTAGGAGGGACTGGAGCAGGATCGGAACCCCAGAACCTGGCTCCCAACTCTCTTGCTCTCCCTGAGAGTGGCTGGAGGGTCAGAGTGACCGGGACAGCAGGCACCTGGCTCTGGCCTTCCTCCACTCCCTCCCGTCTCTCCCTGACTCAGGGCACCAGTGACTTCTGTGTGGCTCCCGACGCCTTCATCCTGAACAACACCCGGGGCCGCGTCAGCACAGGTACCGTGCTCTCAGGCCTCTGCCGCTGGGGCTGCTCGGGATGCTCAGGCCGGGCCCACGCAGCCTGCCACGCCAGGCCTCTGCATGACCTCTCTCAGCCCTGTTACCACCTAGCCTCTCCTGCCCCAGACTGCAGGTCCACTTGGACCTCAGTGCCGTTTTCTAGAAACTGCCTTCTTTGGGAGCCTGGGTGGGGAGGGAGACCAGCTCACCCACTGAGGAGGGTGGAGGGGCTTCGTCCTGTGTGAGCTGCCTGACACCAATGTCATTGTATTGCAGCAGTGACCCGCTACTACCTGTACTGCGGTCAGAGTGTAAGCAGCCCCTTCCAGCAGGTACAGACGCCCAGACACCCTCAGCCTACCACTGCCCCTCTGTCCACTCGCCCCTCTGAACCCCAGCCCCACCACTGACCAGGCTGGGCTGGGCCTTGCTCTGGTCCTTGCTTAGCTGCTGAAGGGGTCTGTGCTCTTGATCTGTGTGTCTTGGATCTGTGTTTCTCACACATCCACGTGGGTCCTTCCTCTGGGGTGCTGGTCACCTGCAGGTGCTGTGCAGGGTCAGCGCTGTGAGTGCGTCATAAGCTCCCAGGCAGTGCCCAGCGCTGGTCTGAGAACCGCATCCGAGAGCAGGAAGCAAGAGGCCCGTGTAGCTCTCAAGAGGCCGAGAGATGGGGGCAAACCCCCCAAGGCAGGGGAAACTCTGATGATAACCACGGGGGGCAGCTGACCAGAAGGCCGGAGTGGGAAGAATGGGGGACTGCCTCCCCAAAATGGACCAGGGCCCCCCAACATCCTAGAGCTTACCTGATCCAACCTCTCGTCCCTAAACCCCGCAATCTGAGCGTGCGCAGCCCTTCCAGCAGGCACAGCCCACCTGGAAACCTGGACATGTGCGGGAGGTTCTAGTGGGCCCTGGGGGCTACAAGAGCTGTGGAGGCTTCTGGGAAATGGAGCCTCATGGGGCTGTGGTCTCTCGGCCAGGCGTTGACCACCTCCCAGCGCTCGCTGACCACCCTGCAGATCCAGGTCGTGGGGCTGCTGCAGTTCGCTGTGCCCCTCTTCCCCACAGCAGAGGTAAGGCCGTGCTGCCGCCCACAGCATCCGTGCTGGGAGAGGGGAGCCCCAGATGAACCCCAGCGCCCCTCCTCTGCACGCTCCCACCCAGCCCCAGGGCGGGCTTGGAGAGTGCGCCCTGGCCCTGCCTCCCGCCCCCTGCGGCCCCCTCTGGCTCTGTGCCCACCCTGCTTTGTCTCCAGACCTGTGAGCCCTGCCCCACTGCTTCCCTGCCTCTTCCCTCTTCCTGCTTCAGAAGGATCTCCTTGGAATCCAGCTCCTGCTGAACACGTCAGAGACCAGCCTTCACCAGCTGACCGCCATGTTGGACTGCCGAGGGCTGCACAAGGTGCTCAGGGCGGCCCGGGTACTCGGAGGGAACGCCCCCCGCCCCCGCAAACCAATTTTCCCGGAAAGAAGCCCGTAGAGGCCCAGGGGAGCGCTCACCTGGGCTCCCGTCAGGCCCACTAACAGAACAAAAGCTGGGCAGTGGGAAGGGAGAGGTGCCCCGCTTCTCTCCGGTGGCTGAGACAGGGCGGCTTAGTGGGAGGTGAGTCCCGGGGCAGGTGTTCGGGGGGGCATGAGGGAATAGGACAAGAACAGAGGGACCCCAGATCCTTAAAGCCCCCAGACTCGGGCTAGGGAGATAGCTCAGTTGGTAGAGTGCCTGCCTTGCAAGCACAAGGCCCTGGGTTCAATCCCCAGCACCGCAAAAAAAAAAAAACAGACTCGGTTGGAGCCACACCCCCCTCCCTGGAGGCAGCGTGGGCGCCGATCCTCATTTCTCACTTTTCCTCCCGCCACCCTGGCCTGTCAGGCCACCTGGCTCTGCTCCTGCCCCTCTGTGTAGTTCAGAGCCAGTCCTCGGGTGCCTGGCACACAGCCGGTGTCCAGGAGATGTTTGCAGGGTCGAGCCGCCTTGTGCGGGGCTCCGAAGCGAGGACCCAGGGAACCTTTAGTGACAGGGAAGGGTGCTTGGGAGGGGGAGTGGCAGGGATCCAAAGTCCAGGCTGGGAAAGAGGGCCTTCCAGAGTCGAGCCTGGACCCCGGGTTTGTCCCTTGTTCCCTCTCCAACCCTCACCCGCACGTGCCTCCCCAGGACTACCTGGATGCCCTCACCGGCATCTGCTACGACGGCATCGAGGGCCTGCTCTACCTCGGCCTCTTCTCCCTCCTGGCCGCCCTGACCTTCTCCACCCTGATCTGTGCGGGACCACAGGCCTGGCAGCACTTCTCCACCAGGTGGGCTGCCAGAGGAAGGGAGGGCTTCCCGCGGCCCAGGGGCTCCCTGGGAGCAGTGGGCGCTGGTCCCCTAAGGCCCAGCACACCGACTGGACTTCTGTAGGACCTGTCCCAGGAGTCCGGCCAAATGCCCAGAAGAAGGCTTCCGGGGCGCAGGGCAGCCTGGCGTCCCTTGCTTCTCTCTCATCTTGGGCAGGACTTTGCAAGATGGAGTGCTGAGAGACTTGGGCGTGCGGGGAGTCCCAAGAAGGAAGCCTTCTGTCACTGTCAGGGGACAACCTGCAGTCCCACAGGGGAGAGAGGGGCAGGCCGTGGCTTCAGCACCTCACGAGTGGACAGGAGGGAGCCAGAGCACTCGTGTGTGTGTGTGTGTGTGTGTGTGTGTGTGTGTGTGTGGTCAGCAAGGTGGGCTGCCTGGGAAAGGAGGACCTGGAGTTGGGAGTGGGCATCGTGATCCAAGTGAGGCAGGCCCAGGATCACGCTTTGAGGGATCTGCAGGAGACGCCTCTGCACACAGGGAGCGTCCTGGGTGGAAAGACTGGGAAGCAGAACAGGACCAGGGGCCTCTGGCCTCCCTCGTCCCTCCCGGCTGACTGAATTCTAAGTGTCGTTCTAGGGACAGAGACTACGATGACATCGATGACGACGACCCCTTTAACCCTCAAGCACGGCGCATCGCGGCCCACAACCCGCCGCGGGGGCAGCTGCACAGCTTCTGCAGCTACAGCAGTGGCCTGGGCAGTCAGAGCAGCCTGCAGCCCCCCACCCAGACCGTCTCCAACGCCCCCGTCTCTGAGTACATGTACGCAGGGCTCCTGGGCCCCCCGCCCCTGCTGGGCCGGCACAACCCTTCCCATCCCCAGGGGGCAGCGGGGCCTGCGGGTGGCAGGTTTGGTCCCCAGAGCCGTGTGGGGGAGGGAGGTCACCAAAGGCGGGCCGTGGTCCCCAGCCGCAGCCACGGAACACCTGGGGGCAAGCATCCGGTTGCCCATGTGTGCTGGGGAGGAACCCCCACAAGTGTCCAGCCGGGGCCTTTGGCAGGTCTCAGGCCTGAGATGCCAGCCCCCTCCGCACCCACACTCCTGCCCCTGGATCCATCTCTGCACACCCAGGGGACCCTCCTGCAGAAACCTGCCCCCCCCACCCTCACGCAGACCTGCTCAGCTCTCCTCTGGGCCCGCAGGAACCAGGCCATGCTGTTTGGAGGGAACCCGCGCTACGAGAACGTGCCGCTCATCGGGAGAGGCTCCCCTCCACCCACGGTGAGTGCCTGCAGCGCCAAGTCACGGCTCTGCCCTTGTTGGGGAGATAATTAATGACGAACCCCCTGCCGGCCCAGCGAGTACTCCCCACAGAGGCAGGAAAGAGAAGCCGTCTTGTTATGGAATAAGCATTACACCAGACCACCCGGCGCGCCAGGTGTCTGCCAGAGAGATTATAAAACCAGAAATCTCGCCCTTTCCTGTTCTGGGCGGGCACCTGTCCTCAAGCAAGAGCACCAACGGCTCCACCTGTGACTCTGGCCCATCCTGAATCCCTCTGGTAGGTGGGTGGATGTCCTCGTTAGGTTACTGCCTTTAACCCAGGAAAAATTAAATTCCTCAAATCTTCATGATAGTCACAGAAAACCGAGCTGGAGGCAGGTCCCTGAGACAGGCTCAGAGCGGGAGAGACACCGCCTTCCTTTATGTGACCTTCCCAAGAGGTGGCCCTCGGGCCCTTAAGGAACCCCTCCTCCGCCCCTGCTGACTGGCCAGAGTCTCGTTTGTCCTTCTGAGAACGTTAGGGCTGCTGGCAAGACTGGATGGTAGGGCGCTTGCCTGGCATGCCAGGGCCCTGGGCTCCATTCCCAGCAGAGATGATTCACGGTAAGTTTTCCAAAGGAAATACTCCAAGGAGAACCAGGTGCAGTGGTGGACGCCCGTAAACCCAGCCTCTCAGGAGGCTGAGGCAGGAGGATCACAGGTCTGAGGCCAGCCGAGCAGCTTAGTGAGACCCTCTCTCAAAATCCCTGGGCTGGAGGGCAGGTCGGCTGTGGTGCCCTGTCTGGGAGGCCAAACAGCTCCTCCCTCCATCCGCGCTGTGTCCCCAGGGCTGCGCCCACCCTGCAGCCAGCAGAAGCAGTGCCAGGGCAGGAGCCCGAGGTGTGCAGGGTGGGCAGCTGAGAAGAAAGCACCCCGCTGCCGCCTCCTGCAGGGGCATCTGTAGGTCACAGGGCCACCACCCCCGGCAGAGAGCTGCACAGGCGGCACAGGCTCCCAGGCCAAGTGCCGGCACTGGGACCCCAGCTCTGGCTTGTGGCCTCGGTGGCCTTGGACCAGGACCGTGCCTTCCCGTGCCTCGGTCTCTCCGTGTGTGGAGTGGCGATGGTCATGGTGGACCCTGCAGGGTTGCTCTGAGCGCTGGAGGACCCAGGCGTTCCCGCAGCATGTGCCGCGCACGGGAGGTGCCCAGGACTGAGCCGGCCCCTGCCCGCTCCTCCCACGTCAGCAGCATCCCTCCCCTCCCACCTCTCTGCAGAGTGTGGCCAGGTGTTCTCCCAGCCCCACTCAGGACTTTGGAAGGGGACGGGAAACTGGTGCGGTAGGCTCTGGGGACCAGCTACCTGGGACCAGTGAGGCAGACCCGGGAAGCACATGGGCGAGGTGCTCAGCAGCATCCGTGGCCTCTGCCCTTTACACAGACTGCCCCCCACCCTGCACCTCGCCTGCTCTCTGTTTTGGGTTTTTACTGGGGATTGAATCGGGGTCACTTTACCACTGAGCTAAGACCCGAACCCTTTCTAATTTTTATTTTGAGATAGAGTCTTGCTAAGTTGCTGAGGCTGACCTTGAACTTGCGATCCTCCTGCCTCAGCCTCCTGAATCGCTGGGATTACAGGCATGCGCCTTGTGCCTGGCTCACATGCTGTCCTTTTTAAGCAGCTTTTCAGCAGCACCAGACCCGGCCTAATTTTGTTTTCTTCCTGGGGGGGTCCTCTGGAAAGGAGTGAAGTAGTTGAAGCCTATATTTAGAGTAAACACCTCTTTTTTTAATTTTTACTTATTTATTTATTTCCGGGTTGGGATGGAACCCAGGGCCTCGCACATGCCAGGCAAGCATTCCACCTCCAAGTACACAGTTAGCACCTTTGACGTCTAACCTGACTTCTCTCCTAACTGGAAGCCTCTGCATCCCTTCTCCTACCAGGGGCTGGGCCTCAGGAATTCAGACTGACTTTAATACTAATCTAAGTGAAACGTAATCAGGGGAAATCTGCGGCCATGAAAAAGCAATTAGTGCATTGTGACACCAAATAAAAATGATTCTCAGATACCTTCTGATTAGGAAGACCAGGCCTGTCCCCTTGCCGCCTACAGAGGTAGACCAGAACTGGCTTTCATGCAAGATTCAAGGACAGAGTAAACCTCCCCCCAGGATCAAGCCTGCTCAGAGACCCTCATTGCTTTGGCAAAGTTGGCTGTGGCGCTCTACCAAGCTCAGCCCACTGGGGGCAGAGGACATTGCTAAGGACACTGCTGGCCACAGCATGGAGCGTTTCCCCAGTCAGGACCACACAGCCAACTGGGGGTGTGGCTCAGCGGTAGAACGTGCGCTTAGCATGCGCGGGGCCCTGGGTTCATGCCCAGCATCGGAAGCCCCGCAGGCAGACGCACACCCGCCTCCCTGTGCCGAGCTCCCTCTCTGGGACAGCCGGGGCTACCGAGCAAGGCCATCTGGAAGGCACAGCCTGTTCCTCCACTGGAAATGTGCCTTCCCCCAGCTCTGTCTTCAGGGAATCCCTCCTTCCCCGCACTGTTTCCTGGACCTGATGGACAAAAATGGCCCAGGACAATCCATCCAAAGAACATGACAACCCATTGAGTTAAAGATCCTTGGCTTTATTTGTAGTTCTGGAATTGGACACCACCACATTCCATAAACAGAATGAGTGTTCCCGTGAGCCCAGCCCAGGAGGGGGTTTTTGTTTGTTGTTTATTGTTTTCGTTGGTGCTGGGGTTGGAACCCAGGGCCACCCAAGCTAAACACATGCTTTTCCACTGAGCTGCTCCCCAGCCCCCCGGAGGCTGGTTTTATAGACGATAAAGGACTAAAGAACAGGGCACGAAAAGTGGATTGGTCATTTCAGTTACCTTCCCCTTAAGGCTGGAACAGGGAGTCAGAACAGTGGAGAGATTGGTTAATGTCAGGTCAGGTCACAGTGCTGGGGGTCAAGCCCAGAGCAAGGTACATCTAGGCAAGCGCGTCCCCAGCCCTCGGGTCACTTTTTGTAAAGATTAAAGCAGAGGGAACGTTGTGATCAGGCTGGTGGAAACTGGCCTGCTCAGGAGGAAACGCGGCCAGTCTTTCTTATCCTCCCGATTTCTCTGAAGATCAGATGATCAGCTTAGCTGCGGTTTGGAGAACTGAAACTTTAGGTTGGGTGACTCCATTTGGACTTGTCGCTGCGTCTGATGGGGCCCCTTGCAGGAGTTCGGTCCAAAACAAGGGCCTTTGGCTCTTTCCATTCAATAGCACCAACACCGGAACTCCCTCCAGACACAGGCCTGGAGGTGCCAAGCCAAAAGACTTACGGAGCATGTTTGGGAAATACTGCTCTAGGGCGAGGGTCCTGCAAGGGAGCATCAGAATCACCCAGGGGGACTGCTTTAAGCAGACTGTGGGCCCACCCTGCCTCTGATCAGGAACCTGGGGCGGGCCTAGGGACCTGCACTTCTTACGCTTTACAGGCAAAGCTGGTGCCAAAGCTGGTGCGGCCACCTGGAAACCAGTGGAAAGCCTGTGTTGTGGCAGCACTGTCGATGGGCAGGGTCCTCCTTTGTCGGGGGCTGGCCTGAGCATTATAGGGTGTTCAGCAGCATTCCTGGCCTCCATCCACTGGGTGCCAGTAGCACCCCAGCCCCCGCCATGACAATCCAAACATCCCCAGACTACTGTCAGAATCCTGGGAGGCAAAGCCACCTCTCATGGAGACTCACTGGGCTAAAGAGCGTAGGTCCCTCCTCCCCCGCCCCAGGCCAAGTGGTAGAAGCATTCAGTCCCCTCTGGGTGAATGGCCAGCACCTCCAAAGCCCCTCCAGGCCTGGAGACGTTCAGAGCCTGCGGCCCTTGCTGCTCAGGCCAGCAGACCCACCGCATCTGTAAGCTCATTAGAAATGTGGAAGCTCGAGTCTCATGGACAGGGTCCCCAGGTGCTTTGGGCACAGGACCTGGTGTGAGAAGCCCTGTCTTTGCTGCCTGAGGAACGATGAAGTCCTGCCGAGCTCACCCTTGTGCCAGGTCCCTGCTCCCCGTTGGAACTGCCTGAAGATCAGTGGTGGTTTGCATTTGCTTATTTTTTTGTAGTGCCGGGGCTCTAACCCAGGTTGTCACACATGCTAGGCAAATGCTCCACCACTGAGCTACACCCCCAGCCCACTGATGTCACTTTAAAAGCAACTGTGGGCAGGGTCTTGCCTGGTGTCATTTCACCCTCTGTTTCAGAGCGTGGGTGCTCTGTGTGTGCGTGGTGCGTTTGAGGCTGGAGCAAAACACCCTGAGGGACAAGGGACAGAAGGCACCACCAGGCACAAAGCCGGCCCTACCTACTCTCAGATCCCCCAGCCCCACGATGCCTTGTGATTAAAACTCCGTACCCAGCTGGCCTGATTTCCCCCGTGCAAGCTCCTGGCCGCTGGGTATCCATGTGGGGTGAGGAGGCCGCAGTCCCTAGTATAAAACGACGTAGCATGTGCACATAACCCACACGGTCCTCCTGTGTCCTGTGTTACAATTCCTAATGCGATGTACACGTGATGTAAACAGTTTGTATCCTGTATCGTTTAGGGAATAACAAGAAAAGACCTGAACGTGTTCAGTGCAGACACAGTTTTTAAGAAATATCTTCATCTGAGATTGGTTGAATCTGTGAGCATGGGACCTCAGGATACGGGGACAGGGTGGGTGGTGGTGGACTGTACCGTGTCCAGTTTGCCTGGTGACAAGCTGTGCCTGCCTGCCCTGCTCTCTCCCACAGTACTCTCCCAGCATGAGGGCCACCTACATGTCCGTGGCAGATGAGCACCTGAGGCACTATGGGAACCAGTTTCCAGCCTAAGAGACTTGGACGTCCGGGAGCGCCGGCCTCCTCCTTCCCCGTGGTGTTAACGAGTGTGAATATAAACTGTTTCTTCGATAGAAACCAAAGCACCTGCAGGCTGGCCGACTCCTGGGGCAGCAGAGGCATGGCTGAGACTCCTGACCAGAGCCCTGGACGGACAGAAGGCCCACGACTGGGCCAGCCTCTCCTGCCTTGCTCTGCACCCCAGACCACCCCAGGACCTGGCCGCCGTTCCTGAGCCACATGCCTGGTTCAGCTCATCCTGACGTCCCTTGTTTGCCAGGGTGGGGGAGCGGCGGTAAGAAGGGGCTCACATCCGTCTGCACTGGCCTCAGAGCAGTGTTCCCGTGGGCCCCCCACCAGACTCTGTCCCTGGCTAGCAAGGCCGGCAGCCTGGGCAGATACTCTCTGTGTCCTCTGTCCTCCATTTCCCAGCAGGGCACAGTGGGAGGGACTGATCAGGAGACGTGCTTAGGGACCGTGGTGTCCCTGAGACCAGAACACTCTCCACGTTCCCAGGGCCACACAGACTTCCTGAGCCCAGGGGCACTGTGTCAGGGTGGAGGGGGAGGCTGGTGGCCCAGGTGGACACGGGAGAAAGCTGCCATGTTCCACCCATCTCCGGCCTCCATCGGCCAGAACCAGCTCTGGAATGGATGCTGCAGGCAGGGACCGTCTCAGGGGTGAGCAGACACTTTGAAAGCAGCTTAACTCTTTTTTCCAGTGTTTTAAACATTTTGATGATCCAAAGACTTGCGACTCCTCGCCTTCCAGTCCCTACGCTAGATTCGGGCGCATCCCTCACACGGTTTCTGCACCGCCGCCTTTGCGGGTTTCGCTGGCGCTGGCCAGTTCTTAACAGATCTGGAGGACAGGGAGGGCGGGATGTTTAAATAAAAGAAAAGAGACATCCTGTCCAAGGGGCTGTCAGAGGGCATCTGGAGGCCCGGTGAGAGGTGAGAGAGCTCACAGGACAAGCGGGGCGGGGTCCCCTGTTCTGGGGACAACCTGGGGACAGCTGTCGCCTCCCTTTGGTCTTGGAGCAGGTTGGCCACTGGCTTTAGTGAAATGCTACTATCCTGGCTCCATGTGGGCACAGGTCCCACCTCCCCGTCCCCACCCCAGTGTCTGGGGCCCCTGCCCTACCAGGTGAGAAGGACGGAAATGGTGTTGGCCGGGAGGGAACGATGACCCACATCCTGCCCGCCCAGGGACCAGGGTGGGGTCTTTGGTGCTCCCACCCTCCTGCCATCCCAGCATGCACAACACTGGAGCCGGGCCTTTGCAGCAGAGAGGGGCCACGGCTAACCGCTCAGGACGGGCTCTGCTCCCCTTGGGAAGAGCCACTTTGGCAGCACAAATGGACTGCAGAGTGGGCCTCAGCCCCAGGGCAGCCGGGGCCCTCTGTAACTCACCCGTGTCCCACTGTGACTCACTCGTGTTAACCTGTGCTTCCCGTGAACGCCTCTGGGTGCCCATGTCACCTGCAGCTAGGAGCTCCGACCTCGAGCTGTGGCTTCTAACGGTTCATTCTTGATAACCTGACAGTTATTTTTTATGCATGTAAACTAAACTAAAATCCCTCGGGGGTTGCCGTGGGGGCCGGGTGGGCAGACCTTTGCCTGACACATGTATGTCCTCACCTGGAGAAGGAATAAACCACTTGTACTAACCTGGGCCGCCGGTCTCTGACTTCCTCAGCTGCGGAACCGGGACAGCATTGAGCGGCCCCTCCCACAGGTCACGTGGTGGGGGCTTACAGGCGAATTCCAGAGACTCCAAAGGGGCTCTGAGTGTCATGGGCCTTGAGTGTCATGGGCCCCTGGAGGTCTCTAGCTGCTCCTACAGGACCAAGGACAGGCCTTGTTTTCTGCCTCACTCTTTCTCCAAAGTTCCTCCTAAAGCTGATTGCTCTTCAGTTTGCTAGTCGATCATAAGTAGTATTCATGAAATAGTGTGTCAGGGTCACATTAATTAGTTAAAAATTAATTTTTAATTAAGCTTCACTCCGTAAGGTCTTTAGTTTTACAGATTGGTCTACAGGAGCATTGAGGGTGAGGACATGGTTGGCATGAGTGCAAAGCCAGGGGACCAGCCCAAGCCCTGGATCCCAGTGGTGCTGGGTGACCTGACAGGCACTAGGATTGGGTGGTGGCCACACAGCAGGCGGCCTCCCAGGTGAGCTTCAAGAGGTTGCTGTCCTCCGCATGTGTCACTGGAGGGCCCTGCTACACGCTGTCCCCAAACACTCCACCCCCACGGGTGGGCGCCAGTCCAGGCAGGCACACCCCACACAGCGCCTTCCCTGCTTCCTTTACGGCATCTCTGGGGAAGCACCGAGCCGGCCTGGTGGCTCCCCAGCGCTGGCTCCAGCTCTCCCGCCGTCCTAAGACACTGCAGGGGCTGGGGATGTAGCTCAGTAGGTAGAGTGCTTGCCTCACATGCACAAGGCCCTGGGTTCAATCCCCAGCACTGCAAAAAAATAAATAAGACACGGTGTGCTTTCAGTGGCAGCTGCACGCCCAGAATCCACAGCATTTCAAGGAGCCCCCAAAGAGGGCAGAAGTGTCCTCCAGGGAGCTTGGGAGAGGCAGAGAGCCTGGTGCAGCCACCTTGCCACCTCAGAATGGGGCACCAGAACTGGCCTTACCCACCCCCTTACTTCCTGGTCCCTGGATACCAAGACCCATGGGGACGGGAGCTGCAGACAGGCCCTGCGTGAAGCAGGAAGGTGGCGTGGGAATGCTCAGGCCTCAGGGGGGCTTGACCAGTACCACATGAGCCAGCCCCTGTCCCTGCCTGGCGTGCAGCACGGTCTCAGCCACAGGACGACGGGGTGGGAAAAGTGGTCATTGGGCCACTGTCCTCCACCAGACTCATGCTTACCGTCCTCTGACAACCGACCACCAAGTGCAGGAAGGGGACAACCATGTAACATGCTCCTGGAGGAAGAGCAGCGGCCATCGGGCCCCAGGCAGAGCTGTGCTGCCGCCCGCGGTTCCTCCAAAGCCGGTTCACCTCCAGCTCGAGGTCTTCCGTCTAGGCGCTGCGGGGAGGTTATCAACACCTCTCCCTCCAAACACCGCTGTACTGGAATATGGAGAATTGCCTTCCTTTCTTCCCCTTTCATTTATGAAACTAAGATTGTACTGATTGCTTATCACAAGGGCAGTCCCATCTGCTGCTTTGTGTGACCTGTGTATAGATGTTTCTATTGACTGACTGGCTTATTTAGAAATGGGGCCTTCCTACGTTGCTCGGGCTTCGGAGTCCTGGCTGGGCTCCAGTGACCCTCCTACCTGAGCCTTCCCAGTGCTGAGACTAACAGACACGCCACCACATCCAGCCGGCTTTTATATTTTGAAATTGTTTTGTGGTTTGTTTGTTTGTTTTTAAACCAGACACTAGCAACTGATTTTGGCGGCAGAGAACACTAACTTCAAACCATAATTAAGCAAAACGTTTTCTCTCCCCCAAGGAATTCCATTCTTCTCACTATTTTATAGAACTGTATTACGAAAAAAGTGTATTCAATTATCATAGTGTTTTTAATCTCATCAGTCTTGGGCGTGGAAATCGGTTTTCTCTTTTGTCAAAAGCACCTACGTGATTTGGGAGGCTGAGGTAGGAGGATCACAAGTTCAAGGCCAGCCTCAGCAACTTAGAGAGACCCCGTCTCAAAATAAAAAGGGCTAGGGATGGTATTAGATATGGAAAATGAAAAAAACCCCAACAGAGTGAGTCCGGAGAAAAGGAGGTGAAAAAGCCATACATTGAGAGCTTTCCAGTGCATTCCTTCCCAATGACAGAACAGTCCCCAGAAAGGAAGCCAAAGCATTAATCCTTCCCCAAATACGTGCCTTCCCAGTGACCGTGCAATGGGACCCTGAGGGGAAGGACACCAACACTGAATGCTGACCCCAGACCCTCCGTTCTTTTCTTTTTTTAAGTTGGAGATGGACAAAATACCTGTATTTTATTTATCTGTTTTACGTGGTGCTGCGGATCAAACCCAGTGCCTCACCCGTGCTAGGCAAGGGCTCCACCCCTGAGCCACAACCCCAGCCCCAGACCCTCCATTCTTCTCCAAGTAAAAATATTGCCCAGTAAAAACAAATTTTTAAATTCTCACAAACCTGTTTCCTACGTGCCCAAACAGATAGGCTCACTAGGCCACCCCTCAAAATAACCTCCATAAACCCAGGGCCTTGTTCAGTGGCTCACTCTCCACCAGGAGAGTGGCTCCACGGGCACCATTTCATCCCTGCCTCCCCCGTTCCTGTGTGAAACCTCATTTCTGAACAAACAGCTGAGATGATTCGGGAGGTTGGCAGCCTGCCTGCTCCTTTGGTGCTAACAGATGGGGCCTCCTAGTCCGGCACCCCTGGCGTCCATCCCTAAAACCACAGAAATAAATAAATAAAAGTACCTACGTGATTGTTTTTTTTTTCCTCTCTTGGCCTGCAAAGTCTGAAATATTTGCTATCTTTTACAGTAGTTTACAGTTTGCTGACCCCTCACTTTCTCTAAATTCTGGAAATTCAGAAGTACCAAAGGCAGTCATGGTCCTAGACTTCGTGGAGACCATAAGCGAGGAAGGACCAACCAACACATCTGCCTGGATGCAAATTCAGGGTCATGTATTCCAGACTGCTGGCATCTTGTGCTTCCACCTTTGGCGTGTGTGTGTGTGTTTAATTTTCTAATTTCGCAGGCCTGGGGTTGAACCCAGGGCCTCATGCATGCAGCAAGGGCTCTACCTCCACGCCGTCCGCTTAAGTTGATCATTATTTTCCCCATTACAAAAAACACGTGTGCTGCAAACATTCCAAACTTTAGAAAAATGTGTGCAAAAGTGAGAATCCTCCCTGATCCTCAGTCCAGAGCATGCTTCCATGAACGGTCCGGTGTAAATTCTCCAAGTTCTGTCCTAAAAATATCTGTAGAGCTACAACCACACTCTGCGCAGCGTTCTACAGTTGCTTTTCCTACTTCACACTGTCCCTTCTCATGGTTTTAAAATTTGCTCCCCTTGCAACCACCGAGGTGCGTGCGTGCGGAGGAGAATGCAGGCTCCAGAATCCCACAGGGGAGACGCTGTCCTCCTGCCTGGCAAGGGACCCCGGCAGGCACAACCTGAAGCCACCCTGGGGTCACACGGGGAGCACGTAGCATGCAACACGTGCCCGTGCCCGTGTTCACGGGTCTCACGCGGACTCATGGCTTCACAGGCTCTGTCAAGAGCCGTCCGTTAAGTTGTAGCTGTTGTGGTTTGGATATGAGGTGTCCCCAAAAGCTCATGTATGGGACAATGAGTGAATGTTCAGAGGTGACATGATTAGAGTGTGAGAGCTGTGAGCTAATCGGTGGATTAATACACCTGGACGGATTAACTGGGTGGTAGCTGTGGGCAGTAGGGTGTTGGAGGTAGTAGGTCAGTGCCTTTAGGGGATTTATTTTGTCCCTGGAACCTTTTCTTTCTTCCTTCCCCTCCCCTCCCTCCCTCCCTCTTCCTCCCTCCCTCTCTCTCTTCCTCCCTCCCTTTCTCTGTCTCTCTCTCCCTCTCCCTCCCTCCCTCTCCCTCCCTCTCCCTCTCTCTCTCCCTCCCTCGCCCCAACCATCATGAACTGAGCAGCTTTCCTCTGCGGTGCCCTTCTGCCATCATGTTCTCCCTCACTCAGGCCCAGAGCTATGGAGCTGGCAACCGTGGACTGATCTCTGCAGCTCTGAGTCAGAATCAGCGTTCCCTCCTCTAAGCTGTGCTGGTGGGTGCAGTTCTTGGTGGGTAAATCCGTCACAGCTGCACGGACTGATTCAAACAGTGGGAGAGGGACACATGGGGGCACAGGGACCTCACTCCCGACAGGTTGGGTCAGTGGGGAGCCGCAGCATCTGAACGGGCCACCTGGGGCAGCCAAGTCAAATCTGGATCAGCACTGACACAGAGGCCCAGGGACCTGGACCTGGGGACACCATATGCATGTAGTCACTAATGCCATGGAGGAAGGTGGGGCAGAGCGGGACGACTCAGCTGGGAGGAGCCTAATGAGGCCACTGAAGGAGCCAGAGGAGACACGGCCAGGAAAGAACAAGGGGGCAGGAGGCAGACCAGTGGGGAGGCTCGAAGGCAAGGTCCAGGGCAGGGTGCTGGGTCCCACCAACAAACACATGAGGGTGGGCACAGCTACTAGGCCCGGCAGCCGGGGAATCTCGGCCTTCGCCTCCTATGCAGCAGAGAAAGAAGAGCTGGAGGGAGGGCAGCCCTTGAAGTGCGTGGTTGACATCCTAGCACCTCCTATTCCTGGACTCCCCCAAACTCTGAATGCTCTGGGGTGACCTAGAGCCCCAGGCTCTGACTCCAGTCTCCAGGTCTCAGAGAGAGCAAGAGGAAAGCAATATGGTTAAACTCTGTCAGCCGCTTGGGAGGCTGAGGCAGGAGATTGAAAGTTTGAGGCCAGTCTCAGCAACTTAGCAAGACTCTGTCTCAAAACAAAAAATAAAAAGGGCTGGGGATGTGACTCAGTGAGAAAGTACCCCAGGGTTCCATCCCCAACACCCAAGAAATAAAAAATAAAAACAAAAGCCTCCGAGGTTTCTGGTCAGCCTTGCATCTCCAATCCAGAGCCTGTGACAACCAGTGGTGGCCTATCAGGCTCAGGACCGGTGCCCTAGAGCAGAAGGCCCAAGTTCACAGGGTGTGGCGTCTTCTGAAATGCCTGAAGTGTTCCCCCCTTTCCAAAGTCTCTTCACCCGGCCCCAGAAATACACTCAAATGTGGCTCCTTCTCCTTTTTTCCCACGTTCCTCTTTTTTCTGGATATGGACCGTGGGTGCCTTTTTTATTCTGGGACCCCCAATTTCCCAAGGAAAGTCCCAGCTATATGGCCCCAGTCCGGGTGGAGAACATCCTCCGATACTGTCACCTGGAACTTGAGGAAAGGAGGGAGCGGAGGAGCCTGGAGGCGAGTTCGGCCTGCCTGGCAACCGGACCAGTCCTGAGAGGGAGTCTCTCGCCGACAGCCCAGGGAGGTCTGGTCTGGGTGGTGGTCCCGCCCCTGGTGGGATGGATGCCGTCCCTGAAGCTGTCCTAGATGGCTCTGCAGCTCGCACACGGCTACCCAGGCACTCGCGCTGCTGGAGGGAAGCAGGGGGTGGAAGTGGATTATGCTGGGCTCCACGGCAGAGTCTGCACACCTTCTCCCCACAAAGCAACGGGCAGTCTGTTTTCAACATCGGTGGGGAGAGAGACAGTTTCTACCAAATGTCATTATACTGCACATTATGGGCCAAAGAGAGTTCAGGCTACAACAGTGACTACCTAAGCCCTATGGAGAAGAATTCTGAATAATGCAGTAGCTACTCTGCCCAGAGAAGGCAGACCACGACTCCCCAACCCAAGAGTGCACAGCATTTTCCTTCCACAGAGTTCAGTATGGAAGCCGGGCGGGGATCAAGCCCAGACTGGGAAAGCCATGCACACACTCCTCAGCAGAGCAATCAAGATGAGCACCAGAGAGTCCAGCATGGTGGCTCACGCCAGTGATCCCAGAGACTCAGGAGGCTGGGGCAGGAGGATTTCAGGTTTGAGGCCAGCCTTAGCAACTTAGTGAGGCTCTGAGCAACTTAGAGAGACCCTGTCTCAAGAAATCAAGAAATATAAGGACTGTGGATGTAACTTAATAGTAGAGCACTCTTGGGTACAATCCCCCTAATAATAATAATAATAATAATAATAATAATAGACACCATAGTGATCCACAGGGTATAGCATGTACCCTGATAGGATGGCATGATGAAATGGTTACCTTGTCTCTGGGGTCTTTCTTCCCAAAACCTATAACTGCAGTCTAAACATGAAAAAAAAAAAATCAAGCACATACCAGTCAAGGGACATTCTACAAGGAGCTGACTAGTACTCCTCAAAATGTCAAGGTTATTAAAAACCAGGAAAATCTGGGAAACAAGAGAAACCTAAAAAGGCATGATGATGAAAGGTAATCTGAGATCCTAGAACAGAAAAAAAAGACCGGAAAAGAAAAACAAAATAAGTCGGCTTTGCATTGCTATGACAAAATACCTGAGAAAATAAACTGACAGGAGGAAATATTTATTTTGGCTCACAGTTTCAGTCCATGGTCACCTGACTCCACTGATTCTAGACTGTGGTGAGGCAGAACATCATGGTGGGGAGGGGGTGAGACAGCAAAGTTGCTCACCTCCTGGTGGCCAAGAAGCAGAAAGAGGAAGGGTCTGCAGGATGGCGTGGCAGGAGACACCCTCCCAGGGCATGCCCCAGAGACCTGCTTCCTCCAACCAGGCTCTACCTCTTAGTTTCCACCAGCTCCCAAAATGCCATATGCTAGGAACCCATCAAGAGATTGACCCACGGATGGGTTAATCGCTTCCTAAGACCCCACACCCCAACATTTGGAGGCCAGGCCTTCAACAGAAACCTGAGCCTTTGAGAGACATTCCAGAATCAAACTCTAACAGCAAGAAACTAAGGATATTTTTTAAAACTATGGACTTCATTTAGTTAATCATAGTATATATCCGCTGGGGGTGTGGCTCAGTGGTAGAGCACTTGCCTAGCATATGTGAGGCACTGGGTTCAATCCTCAGCACCACATGTAAACAAATTAATTAAATAAAGGTGCATCAACAACTAGAAAACTATTTTTTAAAATAATAGTATGTCTCAATATTAGCTCACACATTTAAAAAAAAAAGTACAGTACTAATGTAAGAGGGTAATGATAGAGGAAACCAGATATGGGGCATCTAGGAATCCTCTGTACTACCTTTGCAACTTTTCTATAAACCCACAACTGTTCTAAAATAAAAGAGTTATTTTAAAAGGGGAGGGACAGCAAGGATGGCCCCTTTCGATAGATATTTCTATTCAACATAGTACTGAAAGTTCCAGCCAAAACATTAAACAAGATTAAGAATAACAACAAGCATTCAAATTGGAAGGGAAGAAGTAAAACTCTGTTCACAAGTGATATAATCTTACAGGCGGAAGACTATTCAAAATAATTGTTATAACTAATAAATTCAGCAAAGTAACTAGATATTAAATCAACACAAAAAATCAGTTACATTTCTGTACAAAAATAAGGAACGATTGGAGGAAAGAAATTTGTTTCAAATTTGCCACTACAAACTTTTTCATTTGAAGTAGCAATGAATCCTTGGAATCAACTAAAGTAGCAATGAATTCCTTGGAATCAACTAAACCCAGGAGACAAAAGCTCTGTACAATGAAAACAGACACCAGAAGAAATTAAAGATGTAAACAAATGGAAAGTCATCCACATTCCCAGAGTGAAACCCTGTCAAGATGTCTACCCCACCCCAAATGATCTACAGACTCAACGCAGTTTCTGTCAAAATCCCTACGATGCTTTTTGCAAAGATAAAAATATTCATCCTGGCTGGCGGTGTGGTTCAGTGGTAGAGTACTTGCCTAGCCTGGGCCAGACTCTGGGTTTGATCCCAGTACATCCAAATAATAAAGAAAGAAAAATCCATCCCAGAATTTATGTAGGGTGTCTCACAGGACTCCAAAGAGCCAAAACGATTTTGAAAAAGAAGAACAAAGCAGAGGACTCACACTTTCTGATTTCAAAACTTAGTGCAAAGTTCTAGAAATCAAGAATGTAGTTCTGGCATGAGGACAGCTAAACAGACCCCTGGCCTTGAACATGCCAAGCCAGTACCCTAGCACTTGAGTTGTGCCCCAGCCCCAGAAAGACAGGCTTTTAAACCAGTGGCGATAACCTAAATGTCAGACCTAAAACTATAAAACTCTTAGAAGAAAACGTAGCAGGGAAAATTTTTGTGACACTGAACTTAGCAATTAGCAATTTCTTGGACATGACACAAAGACATAGGCACACACACACACAAAAAAAAAAAAAAAAAAGAAAGAAAGAAAGAAAAGAAAAAGCAGATGGTATGGTTTGGATGTGAGGTGTCCCCCAAAAGTTCACGTATGAGACAATACAAGGAGAAATGGCTGGGTCACAGGCCTAACCTAATCAGTGAATCAGTCCCTGATGGGATGAACTGAGTGGTAACTGGAGGCAGGTGGGGTGAGGCTGGAGGAGGTGGTTCATTGGGGGCGGAGCCGTGGGGTACACATTTTGTATCTGGAGCACAGATCCTCTCTCTTGCTGCTTCCTGAGCATCATGCAAGCTGCTTCCCTCTGCCACACTCTTGCACCATGATGTCCTGCCTCACCTTGAACCCTGAGGAAGGGAGCCTGCTGTCTATGGATTGAGACCTCTGAAACTGTGAGCCCCAAACAAACTTTTCCTCCTTTAAAAAAGTTCTGGTCACAGCAGTGAAAGAGCTGACAAAACAGCAGACAAACTGGACTTTATGAAAATTAGACCAGGCACCATGGTGCAGGCCTGTAATCTCAGCAACTCCACGAGGCCGAGGCCGGAGGATCGCAAGTTCAAGGCCAGCCTCAGCAACTTAGTGAGGCCCTAAGCAACTTAGCAAAACCCTGTCTCCAAATAAAAAAATAAAATAAAAGGCTGGCTCAGTGATTAAGCACTCCTGAGTTCAATTCCCCATACCAAAAAAGGAAGGGAGGGAGGAAATTAGAGATGTTTATGCATCAAAAGATATTATTAGCTAGGCACTGTGGTACACTACCACAATCCTAGTTGCTCAGGAGGCTGAGGTAGGAGGATTGCAAGTTCCAGACCAGTCTGGGAAATGTAGCAAGACCGTGTCTCAAAACAAAAATTTTAAAAAGAACTGGGGGGAATAGCTCAGTGGTAGAGCATCCCTGGGTTCAATCCCTAGTAACACACACACACACACACACACACACACACACACACACACAGAGAGAAAATAACTATTGGCAAAAAGATGGAAAGACCACCCTTATGCATAATGGATAGGAGTATAAAATGGTACGGCTGCTGTATGGAAATTCCTCGGAAAATAGAACTACTGCCTTGTGATCTAGCAATTCCTTCTGGTGTAGACCCAGAGGGATATTTGCACACCCCTTTCCATTGCAGCATTATTCATGACGGTTGAGATGCAGAAGCACCTCAGGTGTGGTATATACATACCTAATAGAATTTCATTCAGCCTTAAAAAGGACAGAAATTCTGGCGCACACCACAACACTGGTGAACCTTGAGGACATCAGCTAAGTGAAGGAAGAGAGTCACAAAAACTGTGTTTCCACTTACATGAGATGCTTAGTCAGTCATAGAGACAGAAGCCAGGCGTGGAAGCACAGGCCTGTGATCCAGGGGCTAGGAAGGCCAAGACAGGAGGATCACAAGTTCGAGGCCAGCCTCAGCAATATAGCAAGACCCTCTGCAACTCAGTGAGACCCTGTCTTAAAAATAAGAAAGGTTATAATGCCTCTGGGTTCAATCCCCAGTCCTCTCTACAAAAAGTCATAGAACCAAAAAGGAAAGCAAAGGTGGTCAGGGTGGGTGTGGGGAACGGGGCCTACTGTTTCTTGGGTACAGCTTCTTTGGGAAGATGGAAGGGCGCAAGAGATGGGCAGGGGGCGTGGTTGCATATGCTGCAAATGTGCTCCGTGCTTTTGAACCGTATCCTAACGTGCTGAAGATGGTAAATTTTGTAACATTTTATCACAATAAAAAAATCAGAAAAGGAAGGAGGGGTCAGTGGCGCAGTGGATCATGGACTGGCCTGGAAAATGCCCAGGGCCAGGCACTGCTCTCGGCAAAGAATTTCTGTTGCCGCCAGCAGACAGTGATCGGGCGGAGATCTGAGAGTGCAATATTTTAAAAACGACTTCCTGGTGAATGCTCCCCATTATATGACCTCACGCTGGTTTCCCAGGGTGGCTGCGTTAGGCCTGCCAAGAGGTTACCAGAGAACAGTTTCCGGAGGCAGTTGGCAACACTTAGACCTCCTGATTGTGGGTGTGGGTGGGGAGCCCAAAATAAATCATTGAATAAGAGAAAGTTTCCTTTCAACTTTTCCCATTCCTCTTTGCTTATCCACCCCCCCCCCCCACGCTCCACCCATGTCAGCAGCCGGCCTCCCAGAGCGGGGGGGCTGGTGGGAGCCGCAGCCCCGCCAGCCACTCTGGGTCCCTCCATCCTGCAGCTCCTTTCCTACCTCTGGGCAGCGAGTCTGGCTCTGATTGGCCTCTGCTCACATGAAGCCCTTTCAGTGGGGTTTTGCACCCCCTCCCCACCCCGCCCCAGGAGTCCTTGGCCAGAGAAGCTGGTGGCAGCAGGAGCCAAGTGGGAGGGGTAGGCGGCAGAAGCTTTTAGGGGCTCATCTTCGTTAGCGAGGCCCGCAGGGTGGGGACGTCCTTGCCCTTCTCTGTTCAAGGCAGGACAGTGTCAAAAGTGTGTTTGTGGAGGGGCTGGGAAGCAGGAGAGCAGTGGGCACTTCTGTTACTTCCGAGCTCCAAACCCCACTCAGGGCTTCCCACGGGAAATCTGGGAATCCCCTGCCTCTGGGCCCCTCACAAACTGGCTGTGAGTGACCTTTGCCAAGTCCTCTCTTATTTCTCCCCTGCAGGGACAGTCCACTGCTGCCTGGCACCACCCCCCACCCCGTGCCTTTCCTCCTCGAGGGCCACCTCTCCTTTGCTTACATCACCCTCCACTCCCAGTCTGGAACACTCTCCCCAGCCCTTCCCCCTGCAACTTGGAACCATTTTCCAAGGCTCAGTTCCAACCCCGAATCCCACTCTTTGGATGACTCATTTCCTGTCTGTCCAAATCTCCAGCGTCCATCCCTGAACCCAGGTTAACCTCCTTCCCTGCCATGGTAAATAGAGAGGGGGTGTTTATTCCTGTCCACCAGCTCTGCCTTCAGCACAGGGCTGGACACTCCTCTCACTTAATCCTCCTGATTATCCTCTAAGGGCAGCTTCAGTCCCCCCACTTTGCAGATGAGGGAAGCTGAGGCTTAGAAACAGAAAGGAACTTGCCCAGGTGGCAAATGGCCAAAGGGCACTCCAGGCTTCCCACGGGATCCGGGAGCCGTCTGGGCCCCAGATGTGGTCTCTAGCCAAATCCCCTTCTCTTAGTTTATATTACCTCACTTTAATTGCCTTCATCCCTGAGAAACATCCATTCACTCATTCACTCAGGGAACACTTACTACAGGTTTGCAACGTGCCAGCTACACAGCTAAGTGGTGGAAATCCAGGGGCCGTGGCAAGGAGTTTCCTCTGGCTCAGTGTGTCCCACATGTTCACTACTCAAAGTGCAGGGGAGATGGTAGCAGCGGACTAGGGAATTACTGGAAGGAAGCCAGGCACAGTGGTGCATGTCTGTCACCCAAGCAGAGGCAGGAGGATGGAGAGTTCATAGGGCTGGGGGTGTGGCTCAGTGGTCAAGTGCCCCTGAGTTCAGGGAGGGAGGGCGAGAGAAAGGAAGGAAGGAAGGGAAGGAGGGAGGGAAGGAAGGAAGGGAGGGAAGGAAGGAAGGAAGGGAAGGGAGGGAGGGAAAGAAGGAAGGGAGGGAGGGAGGAAGGAGGGAAAGGGAAAGAGAGAGAGAGCAAGGGAAAAGAAAGAGAAGAGAAGAAAAGAGAAATTGCAGGAAGGAGTGGTACAATGGCCTGCCAAGATCAGGAGCAAACCACGAGGCCTCCCACCAGCCAGGGCTCAGGGCTTCCCAAGCACTACTGTTCCTGGTTTTCTCAGACCTTGCTGACCGACGTGGACGGGCGCCACTGCAAAGCCCCCTGCAAACGTTTACTCCCACTACTGCAGTTCACTGACGTGGCCACCTTTGCTCCCTGACCCCCGACCCCCAGGAGAGGAGGGCCAGGCTGTGCTTCCGACGCCACGTGCGGGAGTCACGTGCCCGGGGTCGCTTCCCGCGCCGCCCGCGTCCCGCCCTCCCCCTTGGGGTTGCTAGGCAACCGGTAAACTCAGCTGCAGCGGAGCCGTTTGAGTAGCCGGATCAGCGTTTCCCTGTCGGCGGTGGAGCCCAGCGGCGGGAGGAGTCCACCCAGGATAAGGGGCTGCGCCGGGAGGACGCTGCACCTGAAGAGGAGAGTGGAGGGGGAAGGAGAGAGCCCCCCAGGGTAATAATCCCCCACCATGCAAAAATTCCTCACGGCGGGCTTCTGGGATCGTTCAGCCTGTGGTGGACCCAGGACCAGTGCTCCTAGTGACTCCGCCACATGGGTATCCCCCAGTCACAGGATCTGCAACTTCTGAACATACTGCGTCCTGCAACCCTGCGCCACCGGGTCCTGAACGCTCTGTGTCTTGGAGGGGGTGGGAGGCCACTAAAGGGTTTATAGCTGGACGGTGGGAAAACACCGCCTTGGGGAGGGTGGCCTGAAAGAGGGCGCTTTCTGGCCAGGCAGGAGCCACCTGTAATCCCCGCTGCTCCCGAGGCTGAGGCAGGAGCATCCCAAGCTCCAGACCCAGCTTGGACAACTAAGGAAGACCCTATCTCAAAATAAAAAGATAAATAAGTAAAAAGAGCTGGGTATGAAATTAAGTGGTAGAGCACCCCTGGTTCAATCTCCTGTGTGTATATATACATACTTTCTAATAAGGATAGAAGGAAGGAAATCAATAGTATGCAATGGTATGGCACCTTCTAGGTGGCGGACTTTTGAGGGGGGAGCAGCTGTGGACTCAGGAGTGCTTAACCACTGAGCCACATCCCCAGCCCTTTTTTAAAAAATTTTATTTTGCGACGGGGTCTCGTCAAGTTGCTGAGACTGGCTTTCAATTTGCAAACCTCCTGCCTCAGCCTCCTGAGCCACTGGGATTACAGGCATGTGCCACCATGCCCGGCAAGGTGGCAGGGATTTTAAATGAATCCTTTCATCTGACCCTCAGCCCAGGAGCTGGCTTTATGTGCCCATTAGATGTCATGATGAACGTCACACTGTCGGTTACTTTCTCCAAAGGCTGGGCAGTTTCTCCTTGCAACAAGTTCAAGTTCTCTTGAAGGCACACTGCGGGTGGAACCCAGGGCCTCACACATGCCAGGCGAGCGCTCTGCCCCTGAGCTAACCCAAGCCCGCCTTCTGCTGGCTTTCAGACCCTGCATTTCCCCCTCGCAAATCCCTTCTTTCTTTCTTTCTTTTTTTTTTTTTTTTTTCTTACCAAGGACTGAACCCAAGGGCTCTTAGTCACTGAGCCACATCCCCAGACCTTTTTATTTTTTATATTGAGACAGGGTCTCGCTAATTTGCTTAGAAGAGGAGGGATGGGGGGCAGAGCTCTATAGAGAGCCCTGATGGGGGGTTGGCGTCACGGTCGCACACGGCAGGTGACAGCGTGAGTGTTGGGCCCCTGGGGAGGGGGTGACAAGTCCACTGTCTCCCTCCAGTGTTGCGGGTCGGGGGAGCAGATGCTCAGCCCTGGTCACTCTGCAGTTCTGGGACCTCCTCCCACCCCTCCCTGCCTCATTCTCCACCTTCCTGGTGGGGGCCGCTATGCTTGGTGTCACCCTGTGGGGAAGACAGGGAGAATGCCAGGGAGCTCTGTCTGGTTTTTGGTACTGAGGATTGGACCAAGGGTGCTTAACCACGGACCTACATTCCCAGCCTTCTTTTTTCTTTTTTCCCTGTATCTTATTTAGAGACAGGGCCTCGCTGAGTTGCTCAGGGCCCCACTAACTTGCTGAGGCTGGCTTTGAACTCACAGTCCTCCTGAGCCACTGGGATTACAGGTGTGCACCACCGTGCCTGGCTGAGCTCCACCCTTTTAAAGGTCCAGTAAGACCCTTAAGATCCCAGAACTCCAGAAGTTGCCCAAGGACACGAGAAGCCTCCTCCTGCATTCCTCTGCCACACAGTCCCAGGGACCAAGAAGAAGAGGAGAATGCTTCCCTGTCCTTGTCGCACCTGGAGTTCCAGCGGGGGCCCTGCCGCTTGCCTCCTGCCAGCTCCTGCACTGGCACCCCCACTTGCCGCTTCCTCGGCCTCCGCCCAGTGTGGGCAGCACTTTCTGTCCTGGAATCGCTGTGCTCGTTCTCCATGCGTGGGATGAGTTTTGTTTCCGGTCTGACACAAAAGGTTCATTCCAAACCTTCACCAAAGGTTTGAAGGTTCCAGTCTGACTCCTTCCACCAGGACGTGGGGGGCTTGCGTTTGTGGTCCAGCCCGAGTGTCCAGGCTCTGTGTGTCCTGTGTCTGAGTCACACTGTGGTGTTCTGCGTGCTTCTGGGTCTCTTGGTTCCCACCGCAAGGGCAGCCTCCCCGCAACTCCCAAGCGGCTCCCACCCTGTCTGCGCCCCTAGCAGGCAGCCCTGCTCAGGCCCTACTTGGGGAAGCCCAGGACGGCACTTGTCTCCCAAGGGAGGGGAGGCTCCTGAGACCCCCTGACCGGCCCCACTATTCATGTCAATGCTCTGCTCGCTGGTGAGAAAAGAGCCTGTGCTGGGTCTTTGAATGAGCTGTCTTCCCGTCACCATCACCAGCCAGCCTTTAAATGTCCCCTCTGTCTGCCTCCAGGCACAAGACAATGCCTCTGTTTTTGCTCAGGACTTGGCCTTAGGAAACACCAAGAAGGAAGGCAAAGCTGTTAAAAATCTGATCTGGGCTGAAGAGTCTGTTTGTGTCTTCCTGGACTTTCCTCCTTCTCTTAAGCCTCCTGTGTCCCCTAGGAGCCGGCTGGCTCATGACAATTGTCTTAATTGTCTTTCAAAGGAGAGAGGGAAAGAGAGAGAGAGAGGAGGGAGAGGGAAGCAGCCCCTAATTGCCTGGGCCCAGTGGCTCTGTCTAGAAGGAACAGGTGTTTCTCAGTGTGGTGGCAGAGGGGAGAATTTAATGGAATTCACATTCTTTTCCCAAGGCCCCTTCTTTGTCCTTGTAGAATACATCTGTCCAGGTGCCCTGCCCTCCGGCCACTGCCTCTACCCGAGAGAGTTTCCAAACTACTTTCTGCTGCTGGTTGAGTTGGGCTGTTCTGGGGTGGGAGTGGCTTGGGGTGGAGCTGCCTCTAAGGAGCAATTTATGTGGAACAAAGAGACTTAGGGGTTAACTCTCTTACCCTCTTCCTGTCCTGCCCTCTCTCAGCTGCTCCTGGCAGAGTCCAGCCCTGGCACCTGCTTCTAGATCATCGCTCAGCTCTTGGTCATGCATCTGAGGGGACAGCAACCAGGCCCACTGGACAGGTTTCTTGCAGCCCTTGTCTAGTTACAACCTTCATCTGGGGTGATTGTAGAAAACGGGAATTGCTAGATCCCACCTGGGGGGCCCAGGTCAGCACTTGTAGGAGGGGGCTTGGGACTCCCCTGTTATTAATGAGCATCCCATTTGAGAAATTCTGGCTGAAAAATGAAGTCTTTACTTTAAATGGGTGGTTTTCAAAGTTGATTGCACTTTGGAATTACCTGGAGAATTTTTTAAAATATCAATGAGAGATTCTGATTTAGTTGGGCTGGGGTTTGACCTCAGCATGTAACTTTATAAAACCTTGTAGGTATTCTAAATGTGTAGCCAAGATCAAGTACCAAATGCACTCAGATCCTGGTTCTGGCTGTCTTTAAGGACAGGGACCTTGGACAGGGGTCTACATTCTGAGGCTCACTTTCTGCACCTGTAGAGTAGAAAGCATGATGGCTATTTCATAGGCTGTGGTGGACGTGCAATGAGGTTGCCCAGACCTGGTGGGTCTTCATATATTCTGGATACAAGTCCTTAATCAGATATATGATTTGGAAATATTTTTTTCCAAGTCTGTGGCTTGTGTTTCCAAATTTGTTTCTGTTTTTTTTCCTTTCTTTCTTTCTTTCGTGTGTGTTTGTGTGTGTGTGTGTGTGTGTGTGTTTTCGGGGGATCAAAGCCAGGATCTTGCACATGTTAGGCAAAAACTTGACCTCTGAGCTACATCCCCAGCCCCTCTTTTTTGTTTTCTGTGATGTTGTCTTTTGCAGTCCATTTTGAATTTTTGTTTGTGTATGATGGGAGGTAGGGATCTATGGTCTCTCTCCCTCTCTCATTTTTTTTTTTTTTTTTTTTTTTGGTCCTGGGGAATGAACCCCATGGTGCTTTGCCACTGAGCTACATCCGCAGTCCTTTTTATTTTATCTTGAGGCAGGGCCTCACTAAGTTGCCCAGCCTGGCTTATAATCTGCAATCCTTCTGTCTCAGCCTCCCAAATGGCTGGGATTATAGGCATGCACCACTGTGCCTGGCTATGGTCACTCTTTGGTTTGGGAATGTCCAGTTGTCCCAGAACCATTTGCCAAAAACACAATCCTTCAGTTGTGCTGCCTCGGCACCTTCGTCAGAGGTGGGTCGACCCTAATGGTGAAGGTGTATTTCCGAACTTTCAGTCCCACTTCACCCCTCTGCGTGTCTGTCCTTGTGCCAGGGCCACATTGTCTTGATTACTCACGGTAGATTTTTTTTTTAATACTTAAATATATAATGTTTTATTTTTTTGTTTGTTTTTTTTTTTCATGATAGGTTTTAATAAGTGTTTCTTGCATTATTGGATGAAGTAATGGGAACTATAATTAGAACAAAGATAAAGCATACAGTTTGGCAGTCATAAAAGTTGTGCTTTGCAGAAACATCTATATGATTCGATTTTTTAAACATAGGAGTCATTCTGAGTGTTTCTGAGCATCTTGGATGAAGGTTCCACATCCCTCCGTGACAGTTGTGTGGTCAGTGGATCACTGCTCCAGCATTTCTGCTGTCAACTCAGCTTCCTCTCTTTCCTGAGTTTGGATATGTAGGCGATACGCCCTCCATTTTCCCACCAGGTCCCTATTTTGTTCAAAGGCAGCCACACCTGCTCATAGGCCAAAGCCTAATTTATCGGGTTCCAAAAGGCCTTGGGTCCTAAGTCCTGCCACAGCAAATTTGCACAGTTTATCTTTCCCAAACTACTGTGAGCACTCATTCAACAGCTTTTTTCCAGGGCTCTCTGCCTCCAGGAGCTAAGCCCTTAGGAATTCCATACCAAAGGCCCAACTCCTGAGAGTTAGGGTGACCAGCTACTGAACAGCCCTGCCAAAGTCCACAGCATAATGTCACAGACAGGCCTTACCAGATGGCCAGCCACCTAAGTCACTGAGAATCTCTGGGTGGGATGAGGCAAGAGGGGTCAAGGTCTCTTTTGGATTGAGTGAAGGGCAGTTTGTGGGGACCAAGTTTCGAATGGAAGCCCTCCAATCAGCGAGGAGCCCTTCCTGGCCTTTGAACCCCAGCTTTGTAACTGCTGAGTGCTTCATTCCACCAACCCAGCCGAGGTCATGCGGCTGGGGAAGGCAGGACCAGGACCCGAGGTCAGGGCCCTGCCCAGCTGCTTTCCCGTTCTCACTTTTCATGGCCAGTTGTGCAAATCAGAGGGGTTCCTGAGGGCTAGCTGTCTCTGCCCAGGAAGCCACCTGGCTCTGTTCATTCTCAGGTGACTCTCAGCTCTGCCCGGCTGGCGTGGTGCAGAGGGAAGAGATTCCCAGTGGGGCTCAGAGAGCCGTGGGGGGCGGAGCCTGGCATCCGAGAACTCTGGCATGGACAAGCCTTTTCCACAATTGGATGGGGAGTGGACAGTAGGGTAGAGGCTTCCAGAAGGGACCCAGGGCTCTCAAATCATGTGCTATATGGTTCAGATCCAGAGCGCGGCAGGCAATTTAGCCCAACATAACCGCCATCAGCATTTCTTCCTGCCTCCCAATAAACATATTGGTTCAGGAGAAACGACGTCAGTGGCTGGTCAGAGCTTGGGAGTCCGGCAGACCAGCCCTACCACTTACTAGCTGTGTGATTGATGCTGGGCCAGTCGCTCAGTGTCCTTCTGAGTATCAAATTCCTTCAAGTCAAATGATGGTTTTCTTGCCCGCCTCAGAGGGTATTTGCAAGAACTGAACAAGATCATTTACGCTTAGCATATGCTGACCCCTTAGGTGCATGCCAGATACAGTGGCCACACCATAATCCCAGATACTGGTGAGGCTGAGGCAGGAGGATCCCAAATTTGAAGCCAGCCTGGGCAACTTAGCGAGATTCTTTCTCAAAACAAAAAGGGCTGGGGACGTGGCTCAGTGATAGACTGCTTGTCTATCACGTGTGGGGCCCTGGGGTTCCTTCCCCAGTGCAGCTACAGCAACAGATGCAGCTTCTGGACACCGGGCAGACCCCAAGATTCCCCCCACCCCACCCATGAGCCAGAAGGGAACCTGAAGCAGCCCCATGAGACCCAGGCAGGGGCGGTGGCCAAGGGAGCCCCTGACCCTTTCCCTTCTGCCCCATCCCCCGCAGCCCCAGGCACCATGGAGATCGTCTACGTGTACGTGAAGAAGCGCAGCGAGTTTGGCAAGCAGTGCAACTTCTCAGACCGCCAGGCCGAGCTGAACATCGACATTTCCCCCAACCCCGAGCTGGCCTTGCAGTTCGTGGAGCGGAACCCAGTGGACACCGGCATCCAGTGCTCCACCAGCATGTCGGAGCATGAGGTGGGTCCCTGCCCCAAGGATCCAGGTCAGTGAAGATGCGGTTGGGCAAGGTGTACAGAAAGAGCAGGTCAGGGGTCCTGGGTGTCCTGTCCACCTGGAATCCAGTTACGGTAAGGACCAGTGTGGGCCTTGGGAGTGTGAGGGGGAGTCACCCAAGACCCACCACAGTGCCAGGCTCAGGAAAAGACGCAGCAGCAACCGTCCCCTGGACCAGGTGAGTGTCAATCAAGATGTTTTCTCCCAGGGGCTCTGGCCTCACCTGAGACTCTTTCTAGAGTCACTTTGAGCATTTGGTACTTCTGGAAGAGGGTTTTCTTTGGAGCGGGGATTCATATCTACAGGCAAAGCCCATCTTAGAAAAAGAAGTGCCCCTCAGGAAGTTCTGGTAGGGAGGGCAGGCTCTGAGATAAGAGCACTGAGGGCGATGGTCATGCCCTTTTGCCCTTTGGAGGCCCAGAGAGCTCCCTGTCCATGTGAGCCTGGTGATCAGCCCCTGATTGGGTCAAGAACTACCGAGATAACCCAGGTCAGGCCCCAAATCAAATGAGCGAGTCACTCGATTTGACTGGAACACATTCCATGATCACGTGAGTGGCCCCAATGACTCACGGTTTAGATGAATTAACTTCATGGCCTGAAGGCTATCTTGGGGACCATGGCACAGCCTCCAGCAAGATGGCAGCCATGCTGGCCTCCATGCGCAGGCTCCTGCCAGAGCCCCGCCCTGGCAAGACGTCTCACTCTTGGGAGAGCCAGCTTAACCGTGGAAAGGAGCTGCGAGTGACTGCTCAGGGGCACAGGCTTCCCTTTGGGTCGATGGCTGCATGGCACTGTGAATGGTAAGGCCAGGGAACTGCACACTTCAAAATGATTAAGATGGTAAGTGTCATGTTATGTGCATTTCACCACAATTTTTTTTTAAATGGGGAAAAGTGGGCTGGAGCCAAGAAGCAAATTCAACAGGTAAAACTTCCCCCAGCTCCAGAGGGGCTCAGAGCAGGTCCCAGCTCTGAGTTGTGTTTAGTGTTTCAAAGTCTGTGACTTTGTTACTGGTAGGGTGGGATGTAATTATATACTTCTTTTTTCCTTCTGAATCTTGCAGAACAGGTAGGTGGGCTCCCGGGGCCCACTAGGTTCAGGTGATCTCTGAACTGCATTTGCCCTGACCTGCAAAGTAGCTTCCTCCACAGGGTGGCACTGCAAGGTCACCTGAGCACCAGAAGGTGCCTTACTTTGTGGCTTTGGCCAGGGCACCTCATAGGGCCGTCTCAGAGATCCTGGTTTACAGAAGCAGTGGCTGAATGGGTACCCAGAGATGGACGTCTCACCAAGGCACTCTGTCTAGGCGAACACGGAGCGGTTTGAGATGGAGACCCGAGGGGTTAACCACGTAGAGGGCGGCTGGCCCAAGGACGTGAATCCCCTGGAGCTGGAGCAGACAATCCGCTTCCGGAAAAAAGTAGAGAAGGACGAGAACTACATTAATGCTATCATGCAGCTTGGCTCGGTAAGGCTTCCGGCTCCAGACGTGGCGCCTCACCCATCGCCCCCGTTCCCTGGGGTGCCACACCCCAGCTGTGCCTGCCCTGGGTTCACGTGGCTACTGTGGGGAAGGAGACCAGCTGCTGACCACACAGGCCCATAACTGAGCTGGTTTTAGGAGGAGCCTAAAAAGTGGGAAACCCCCCTGGGCAAAGTGGACCCCAATAGAGGTATTAGTGCACCCAACAAATTTGGAACCAGCTTTAAGTCTCTGCCAGGCTCAGTGGAGATCGCAAAAATGATCTTCCCCAAAGAATTTGCAGTCCCCTGGAGAGGTCAAAGTCAAACACAAAGACGTTGCCATGTCACAGAAAGGAAGAAGCACTGTAAGAGAAGTGGGGACCTGAAGTTTTGCCCTGAAGGAGGGACTTTGTTTCCCACTGAAGGGACTGGAGGTGGTCGATGGGCTTGGGCTCTCCCTTGCTAGATGTCTGGAATGGTGGCAGGGACCGCTTGTCCTGGTGTCTGCAGGACAGGAAGCAGGAGATGGGGGCCATATATATAGGACTGATTAAATTGTTTGACTAGAGCAACATTTTTCAACTTTTTTTTTCATCATTGTTCCTTCCCAAGAGCATTTTTAGACATTTTTCTAGTCCCCTCCTCCCTCCATGAAATTTTAATGCCATAGGTAAATGGTGTATCTGTCTATGTGCCGTATATGCACCCAGTGCTTTGTACGCAGAAAGCGATATTAATACACCTCAAAAGCCAATTGAAAATGCTTGAGGGGCGGAGCTCAGTGGGAGAGCACTAGCCTGGCCTGTGCAGGGCCCTGGGTTCCATCCCCAGCACTGCAGAAAAGAAAAAAAGAAAAAGAAACAAAGACAGAAAATGCACCGGCTAAAGAACAAGAAAAGGCCACCGATCCTCCTCGTTCCTCTGTGCCAACCCCCCAGTGGAAGGGCCCTTTCTACTGCTGATCAGTCCCACTCTGTCCCCTCAGATCATGGAGCATTGCATCAAGCAGAACAATGCCATCGATATCTACCAGGAGTATTTCGATGACGAGGAAGAGGTGGAGGTGACCGAAGAGGCCCCTTCGGCTAAAACCATTAATGTCTTCAGGTAACCCCCTAGCGAGGCTGGCTTCTGGCCAACCTGTCACCTCCCAAGGGGACTCCTCCATACTCATCATTCCAGGCTGTGGTCACGATGCTCTCTGTGCCCAGGCTCAACAAGCGGCAGAGCAAGAAGGTGCCCAGCAGGAAGTGGTCCTGCCCTGCGGGTATGTGCGCTGGCCAGGCTTTCTGCAAGCTGTGAGCTGGGCATGGAGGGCTCAGCTCCCACAGTGCGGGGCAGCACCAGGCGCAAACCTCAGGGATCCAGTGGTGTCGTTGGGCACACGATGTGGACCTGGGGATAAGCTCAGAGGACGGCAGGGTGTGTGTGGTCACTTGCATGCAGATCTTTACTGCAGCAGGTGTGTGCTGACCAGAGCGGGAACAAGCCAAGCCCAGCAGCAGGGGCCTGGTCCCCGCAGTCCTGGTTCAGCTACACAGTGGAATATCAGGGGTGGCGAAGGAATGGGGCAACTCCTTCCGTGCCAAGATGGACCCCTTTCCAAGACGGGTTATGTGAAAATCAGACCAAATCAAGCAGTGGAATAGTATGGGGAGACTGTGTTTATTAATTTTTTTGGTACTGGGAATTGAACCCAGGGCCACACGCCTGATAGGCAAGCACTCTACCTTTGAGCTACTTGCCAGCTGTTTTTATTTTTTTTAATTTTGAGACAGGGTGTGCTAAGTTGGGGAGTCTGGTCCTCAACTTGGAATCCTCCTGCCTCAGCCCCTGAATTGCTGGGATCACAGGTGTGGCCACTGCACCTGGCTGAGAGTGCTAACTCCTGCTTAGAAATGCACGTGTACGTGTGCATGGATATACTCATATGTACGCATGTCTGCATCTATGGACAAGGATGTGCGTATACTCACATGCAGGCAATGCCTGTGACTCTGGACTTCTGGCCTCCAGAACTGGAAGAGAGTAAATTTCTATTGTTAAAGACACCTAAGGCCAGGGGCGTGGCTCAGTGGCAGAGCACTTGCCCAGCATATACAAGGCCCTGGGTCCCCACTCCCACACTGCAAAACAAGACAAATGTACAAAAGCAAACAAACCAAACAAACAAAATTTGGTACCTAGTTGTGGAACCTGGTTACCGCAGCCCTAAGAGGATAACTCTGACTTAACACAGGACCTCGGGGCACATTCGTAGGATAAGGAAGGAGAGCTTGGGGAAGGGAGTGGGGCAAGGACCAGGACATCCCAGCCTTGAAGACTCGGTGAAAGGAGGTGCAGATGGGGCCACATTTGTGGTGGTGAGGGAAGCAGGAGGGAGATGGTAGCGGAGGAGGGGAAGGGCGGACGGGTCCCCAGCCGTGCAGGCCAAGGCATCTCTGAGGACCCTGGGCAGGGGTCAGGTCTGGTCTGGGTGATGCAGATTACAGGGATGATAGGCATTTGGAGGTGACTGGCCTCTGGTGCCAACTTGGGGGATTCGTTTTGCCACCACAACTGACCAAGCATCCTAGGAAGTACCTGACCCTGTCCCAGCACAACTGGGAAGGACCCTTTTCTGATCCAGTGCTGACTTGTGGGGTGCAGAGCAGGGCCAATGGCTATAACCAGGGATGTACGGCAGCCCAGGAGGGCCTTTCCTGATGCCCCCCCCTCCAAGCCCTGCTGGGCTCTGACCCCTCATAGGGACCACTGGAACTAGAGGGTGCACTAGACATTGTCCCAGGACTTCAGGCATGCAAAGCCCTGCCACTGGGCTATACCCCGAGTCCAGACCTCCAGACTTCAGGTTGAAAAGCTTTAAGCTCATAACTAAATTGAGAAGTAAGTACCAAGAGTTCTCACATGCCCCTCCCCACCTCCCACCCTGAGCACACTGCCCACCAGTTGGACCTGCGTGGACAGGCACATCCCTGTCGCTCAGAGTCTGAAGTTTCCCTCGGGGTCGTTCCTGAGGCTGCTCGTGGGTTGGGGTGATGTATAGTGACAGGTATCCATCATTACAGTGTGGTACCGCATAGTCCCCTGCCCTCAGAATCCCCCACGCCTGGCTGCTCCTCCCTCCCTCGCCCGGAGCCCCTGGCAACCACTCATCTTCTATCCCTCCATAGTTTGCCCTTTCCAGAATGTCTTAGAGTTGGGATCATTCACTTCGGCAATAGGCATCTGCTTAGTGACAAGCATCTAAGTTCCACGGTCTTTTCAGGTCTTGACGGCTCACCTCCTTTTAGTGCCGAATGCTATCCTGTTGTCTGGGTACACTACCATTTACCCACACAGCCGTCCAAGGACATTTTGGTTGCTTTCACGTCTTGGCAATTTGAATGAAGCTGCCGTAAACATCCATATGCAGGGTTTTGTGTGGATGGAAGTTTCTGACTCATCTGAGCCGACACGGAGGTGTGAGATGGCTGGACTTCCTGACCCCTTTTGATTCTAATCGTAAGGGAAGATCAGGCCCTGGCCAAACTTGCAGCCAGCAAAGTGTTAAACTGGAATTTCATGTTTTATTTGTTTCCATTGTCTTGGTTTTTATTATTACCTTCTATTTATAGTTGGTGAGACTGGTTTTCCATTTATGGGAGTCTTGTCAACTTGGTTTTGATTTATTCTTTCCATTTTTTATTGGTGCATTGTAATTATACATAATGGTGAGATTCATTGTTATGCATTTGTACAGGCACAGAATAACAATATAATTAAAATAACAATATAATTTGGCTTATATCATTCCCCAGTATTTCCCCTTTCCCTCCCCTCCTCCCTCCCCTCCTCCCTCCCCTCCTCCCTCCCCTTCCACTTTGTTTTTAAAATAGATTTTCTGCAGTGAAGGTGGTTCCTTAGATATATTTGAGTATTTTTTAAAGAAAAAAATAAATCAAGTTGTACTAGAATTACTAGAACCTGGAGGAGCCCCACCCTCCAGCCTTCTGCCCCCCTTGCTCTCCCCAAAGGGACCCACAGGACATCAAGCGGACGGCCACACACGTCTCCTGGCACCCCGATGGCAACCGGAAGTTGGCAGTGGCCTATTCTTGCCTGAATTTTCAGCGGGCGCCTGCAGGCATGAGCCACGAGTCATACATCTGGGAACTGGGTGAGAAGCAGAGGCCTCTTGCTGGCCAGGGAGGCTGAGGGGCTGAGGCCAGCTCCGGCAGGGGAGGGGAGGGGGCCTGACAGGAGGAAAGCACTCCCTTCCCTTCCCTGCCTGGCTTCAAGCACAAAGCCAAATCAGAGGCAGGAAACTCCAGGGTGTTTTTGTTTTTGTCTTTTTTTCCCTCCAGCAGTCACACACACTAGGCAAGCCCTCTACACTGAGCTGACCTCCAGCTCCAAAGTCCAGATTCTTAATCTGGGACCTTAAAACCAGACCCCAGCCAGGGCACCATGGCGCGTGCCTGTAATCCAGCGACTCGGGAGGCTGAGGCAGGAGGATGGCAAGTTCAATGCCAGCCTGGGCAACTTAGTGAGACCCTGTCTCAACAGAGAATTTTAAAAAGGGCTGGGGAGGTATCTCCGTGATAGAGCACCCCAGCCAGGTCCAATCCCTAGGACTGAAAAAAAAAAAAAAAAAAACAAATAATGACCAGACCCCAGGGGATTCCAATGGTTGGTCCCTAGAGAGCCCGTGGGAAAGATGCCCAGCAGACTGGAAAGGAGCCCAAAGGGAAGTGGAGGGCCCTGGGGCCTGACCCCACTTTGCTGGGACCCCGACCATTACCTCACGGCGGGGACGAGGGCTGGCGGGGAGTAGCACCCCAGGCTCCCATTTATCCTCCTCGTTACAGTAAGTGCGTAGGCGCTGCCTGGAGCTGACCCGAGCAGCTCACCAAGCTCTGGCAGTGACCCCGGCGTGGACTCCAGCATCGCCCCCGCCACAGGCCTGATTCGAAGGAGTTTGCAGAGCGTTGACTTGATGTACAAGCCTTAGGCTTAAAGCCTTGTTTCACACCAAATATGAGAAATGGACTAGAACTGGAATTAAACACCACATCCACGCCCCAGGCCCAGTCCCCCCAGATAGAGCCAGTAGCTAAGATTTTAGGCCACAGAGGCCAGAGGAAGCAACCCAGAGAAAGATGGGGGGCGTCTGACGGGCTTCCTCCTGCCCACCCTCCTCAGGGAAAGGGCTTAAACGGCTGACCCTGTCCTTTTCGGTCCAGGCCTGGTGGGATCATTTTTTCCCCCTTGCTTTATAGAAAACCCCAACAGGCCTGAAATCGCCCTGAAGCCTCCTTCCCCGCTGGTCACCTTGGAGTACAACCCCAAAGATTCCCACGTGCTCCTGGGCGGCTGCTACAATGGCCAGATAGGTAAGGAGGGCCCCGCGTTCAGCCAGCAGCCTGGCATGGTGCTGCGGGGCCAGAGCCCACACGCCTGCCTGGGCTCGTCCTGGAAGACCAAGTGGGTGGGCACTTCCTGCAGCTGGCCACCCCAGATACTGGCCAGCCAGCTCTAGTCCACTTGAGTACGTCTGACCTTGGCTCAAAGTAAAAAATCTTAGAAGCTGAAGTTCAAGTCAAGCCAAGGAACTTGTGTCTGGGGCCACCCATAGAGGGACGGCGAGACCCCTGTGAAGCCCGTCGAGGGAGAGGAACCAGGGGGTCCGCGGGGCGGTGGCTCCCGGCCTTGTGGAAGGAGTTGGGAAACCCTTCCTCTTCTGTCTTTTGGAGGAGCTTGTGAAGAATTAGTACTGATTGTTTCAGTGTTTGGTACAATTCACCGGGGGAGCCACCAACCCTGGGTTTCCCTTTATTTGGCTGCTTTAGAATTCCTAGTTCTATCCATATGTTACGGGTCCCTTCCCATTTTCTGTTTCCCCTTGAATCTGTTTCAGCAGTCTGTCTTTGGAGGGACTTCACCATTTCTTCCCTGGCCTCTGCTTGGTAGGCTCCTGACTGTGCGCGGCAACCACACAGTCGTTTCCATTTCTGCAAGGACAGCGGTCACAGCCCTCTGTCATTCCTGCTTTTAGTCAATTGCACCTTCCCTTTTCTTCCCTGGTCTAGATTTGTCAGTTTCGTTTTCTTTCCGAGAACTGACTTTTGGCTGGGCGCGTTGGCGCACACCTGTGATTCCAGCACCTTGGGAGGCTGAAGCAGGAGGATCACAAGTTCAAAGCCAGCCTCGGCAGCTTAGTGAAGCCCAAAGCAACTCAGCAAGACCCTGTCTCTAAATAAAATATATCAAAAGGGCTGAGGGTGTTGCTCAGCGGTTATGCACTCCTACCGTCAATCCCCGGTGCCAAAAAAAAAACAAAAAAAACTTTTGATTTTATTGATTTTCTCCACTCCAATCTTTATGACTTCCTTCTTGCCCTCGCTAGGCAAAAACACTCAGCCACCGAGTTACAGCCCTGGCCTTGTTTTTGTGTTTGTTTGCTTTGCTTCTTACATGTTGGCCTCCGCAGCTGTGAATTTCCCTCTGGGCTCTGCTTTAGCTGCATCCCTACATCCTGGTCTTAGTGTTCTCATGCTTGACCCACAACATTCTGGGTTCCCCTCTTCCTTTCCTGTTTGACTCCGTGGTGTTTAGGAGTGTGTGTGTGTGTGTGTTTCCACCTGCTTGGGATTTTCTAGTTTTCCTCCAGCTATGGATTTCTACTTTCATTCCATTTTGGTCAGAAAAGACTGTACATGATTTCAGCCTTTTCAGCTTTGATGGAGACTTGTATGGCCACTCTGCTGCCTCTCCTGGAGAACATTCCGTGTGTGCTTGAGAAGACTCTCTTCTACCCAACGTCAAGGGCAGTATTCTGTGCATGCTTCTTCCTGAGTGTGGCCTGGCCACAGTCCAGCACACAGCCAGCCCATGCCGGTGGCCTCTAGATGTCCAGCAATGTGTCCGAGCTTTCCAAGGCCCTGTGGGCAGCTCCTGATCCAACTTCTTCTTTAAAACCTGCTGTTTACCCCACCTGTTACCCACAGCCTGGGGAAGCTGCCCTGTTCACCAGCTGCCTGCATTTATGCCCCAAGGAAAAGACTTTTCTGCCCTGAGCAAACTCTGAGTCAAGTCAGATGCAGACACTCTGCAAGAGGAATCCTCCAGGGAACCACCAGATAGGCCAAAAGCTGACAGTTCCCTGGGCAAGAGTCTGAAAGAGCATTCCTTGAATACACTCTCAGAATGCTGCACGCCTTCAGCTGACTCCAGAGTTCTGAGAAAGTTGGTTTTGACCATTTTTGTCAGTTTTCATGTTGCGACTTTGGAAGAATTTTGGAAGTCCTTACTCTGCTGTGTTTGCTGACGACACACCTGGAAAACAGATTGCGGGGAGAGGGAATGAATCGCTACTAAGATCAGAAGAAACCTGCCACGTTCGGCTCCAAATGTCCCTGCCTGCCCTCCACCCCCACAACACCACCCGGGCCAGTCTTGACCTTGGGCATAGAGGGGTTCCCCATCCTCCCGCTTCATGAGCTGCTCTCAGAAATAGGAGGAAAGGCTAAGACTGTCCCCCCTAGAGGCTGTGGCCAGGCTGCCCTGGGCCTCCTGAGGCCCCATTTCCCTCTCAGACCTGCCCCGTCCCTGGGGAAACTCTCAGGCTGTGATACAGACGCCCATAAATCTCCCTGCCAAATCATCTGGGTGACAGAGCTCTAAGAGCGAAGCAGGACCTCGCGACATGACCTAGTCAGGAGTCTGCTTCACTCGTTAGTCACGACCCCCTTCAGGGGCGCCTCCTGCCAGCTCGGAGCAGCCTGGGCTCTGGAGCCTTGTCGCTGTAAGAAGGAGGTCTCAGTGGGGACATGTGGGACCCGTGGACCCACCCTTGAGCACTGCTTTGCCCAAGCAGAGCAAGCTTAGCCAAGAAAGTGCACAGCAGCACACGCCTGTGGTCCCAGTGACTCAGGAGGCCGAGACAGGGATCACAAGTTCAAGGCCAGCCCCGGCCACTTAGTGAGACCCTGTCTCAGAATAAGATAAAAAAGACTGGAAATGTAGCTCAGTGGTAGAGCACCCCTGGGTTCAATCCCCACTACAGAAAGAGAGAGCGAGAGAGAGAGAAAGGAAAACACATTACCCATACATTACCCATTTCTGGTGGGTCCAGGTCAGTCCAGGGGCAAAAGCCTTGGACTTAGGGGGCTATTAAGTCAGAACTCATGAACCAAGTACTTTGGTTGTTCTACAAAGCAGTTTCCTGGAAAGGCTCTGAGTAAGCGGAGGGGGGCCCTCTTGCACGCCCCTGGGAAATGAAAACAGAATCGATCGGGACAGAAAGCAGATCAGCTCCACGTGTTTCTTGGCAGAGCAGGAAGAGCAGATGGTCAAGCTCCTCCGAGAGTCTCTCCAGGAGGCAGCAAAGGGGCGGAGGATGAAAGGGGGAGCAGCAGGAAGCTCAGCCTCCTGGGGCCTCTCCTCGGGCTCTTCCCCTTGGCCTCCCTCACTCCATCCCAGGGTCACCCCAGCCTCCCTGCCACCTCCCCCCGGAGGCCTTCCCTGACCAGCCAGTTTCTCTGCAGGAGCAATCACAGCCTGGCTCTTCTTGCCACCAGGCCCTGCCCTCCTGTGGACCAAGCCTGGCCCATTCCCCAGGAATGGGCTCAGTGCCCCACAGAGCACCCCGGAGAAGGAAGCTTGTACCTGGGAGTCCTTCGGGAGGCTTTGTGCAGGCTAGTAGGAGACTTAGCTGGTCTGAGCCTGGTCCCAATCCCAAAATCTACATACCGTCAAACCCAGAGAAGCAGCCTCCCTCCCTGGCGGCTCCTGGCACCAGAAAGGAAGAGCTGGGGCCTCTTTTCACCCCGTGTCTCCTCCCCTGCCCCACCAGCCTGCTGGGACACGCGGAAGGGCAGCCTGGTGGCAGAGCTGTCCACCATCGAGTTCAGCCACCGCGACCCTGTGTATGGCTCCATCTGGCTGCAGTCGAAGACGGGCACTGAGTGCTTTTCAGCATCCACGGATGGACAGGTATCGCTGGCCAGGCCCCAGGGAGAGGAGGAGGCCGGCACGGGGCCCTGCTTCCCACCCAAGGGCCTGCAGAACCTTTCATTGTACATTTTATTTCTAAATTGCACAGTGGGTAACACATGCACATGGAGCAGGATCCCAAAGATGCAAAGTCAGACAGTGGGACGCCTTCCTCCGCCCCTGCCCACAACCCGCCAGCCCTCCCCGGGGTCTGGTTTCCTGTGCCCACCTGAGACATTCTGCGTATCTTTCAAGCAAGCACACGCCTCTCTTCTCTGGTCTTTTTGCATGCTTTACACCCTGTCCCATGTGTGATAATTTCATTCAGTGTATCTCAAAGACATTTTGTATTTCCAGAAGCACTGCCCCACGCCTGCTAGGGAAAGACATTTTGTATTTCCAGAAGCACTGCCCCATGCCTGCTAGGGACCGCACGACTCGGGGGTGTCATTGTCTATTTAAGCGTTTTTTGTTTTGTACTGTGGGATTGAACTCAGGGGTACTTTACCACTGAGCCACATCTCCAGCCCTTTTTGTTTTTAGTTTTTGTACTTTGAGACAGGGTCTCACTAAGTTGCCACGGCTGGCTTTGAACCTGTGATCTTCCTGCCTCGGCTCCCGAGTCTTTGGGAGATTTAAGTAGATTTTTTGTGCTGCTCCTACCAGAAGAAGTAGAGCACAGAGAGTCTTCGAACCTAGATTACTGCGCAGGGAGAGGGTCAGAGTTCCCGTGGGAGTTCCCTGCCGCTAGATCTCGCTGTGGCCTGGGGAGCCTTGAAGATTGCGGATTCCTGGGCCCGCAGCTGACGGTTTTGGTTCAGTAAGGCTGGGGCCAGGCCCTGGCTCCTGGATTTTACGCAGCCTGCTGGTGACCCCGATGATCTGCCAGGCTGGGGACCCGCGCCCTCCGCAGCCATTCGCCAAGGGCACTTTATTACCCTCAGCTGAGGGAGGCGGGGCAAGAGCCACCGATGGGACCTCGAGGTCTCAAAGTCACGCCCGCTTGCTGCCAGGTCATGTGGTGGGACATCCGCAAGATCAGCGAGCCCACCGAGGTGGTGGTCATGGACATCAGCAGGAAGGAGCTCCTGGAAAACGCCCTGGGTGCCATCTCCCTGGAGTTCGAGTCGACTTTGGTGAGTTTTTCTTGCTCCCCTTCCCCAACTTCCCCTGGCGGGGGCCTAGACAGGCCAACACTAGCGTGTCAAAGGCCCGTGACCCAGGACCCTGGCTGCACTGGAGTGGTCTCAACAAGCATGCTCCAGCAGGGGGCAGCAGAGCTCCTGGGGAAGGGCCCATTCCCATGCCCGCTGAGCCACCCATCGCAGGGTGGCCCCGGGGAACAGGTGATCTTCAACAGCACAGGATTCCTGAAGCGCCCTGTTCTATGGCAAGAGGTCTGGCCAGGACCAAAGCCCAGATTTCCCCTGCCTCGCCGGGGGTGTTGGTGTGATCGCTTTCCTTCGCGTGGGGAAGAAGGAGAAGCGGTGGAGAGAGAAGTGAGATGAGAGGAGACCCCTTTGAAAACCAGGGCCCAGGCCTGGTTAACAGCGAGGAGTGGGCTGGGGGGCAGCCAGCGGCCCAGGGCTTCCCTCGCAGGCGTGAGGCGCCGGGCTCCATCCTCGGTCCTGAAAATACACAAATACATAAACAGTAACTGAAAAGGAACCCTAAAGAAAAAAGGAAAATTTAGCCATGCTTGGGATGCGTCAGCGGAGGGAAGTTTCTGCAAGCAGCAGCTGAGCACACCCCGGACGAGACCAGGACTTGTCACGCGGCTCTTGGCTGGGCTGGCTCCTGACCCGGGCCCTGGCATAGAGGAGGGAGCACTGGAGGCAGGCAGGGCGGGTCAGAGGGCTCAGGCGCACGCTGGAGGTGATGAGCACCAGGGCCAGTCCTGAGCTCCACGCCTGCCCCTTACCGAGTGGGCACTGTGCTGGACCCCCAAGCTGCCTCAGGCGTGAGCCTAGGTCGTCATCGGTGCCACGGCTTTCCACACCTAGGGACTTCCCGGGGCCTCTCAGCTCTGCTCAGTTCACCTGTGTGGGTTTTTTCTTCTTCCTCTTCTTTTTTTCCCTTCTTTTTTGTGCTGGGGACAGAACCCAAGGCCTTGTGCAAGCTAGGCAAGCGCTCTACCCCTGAGCCACATCCCCAGTCTGTGTGTGTATTTTTAATGTGGTTTTCAAAATCCATAAAATGGCCTGTCTTTACCCCTTCGGGGTATAAGGCAGCATGCAGCGTGTTCATGTTGTGGGGCGACCATCGCCACCTGCCTTCTCTGTGACTTTTTTCATCTTGCAAAACCGAAACTCCCGCTAGGCACAGTGGTGCACGCCTGTGATCTCAGTGACCTGGGAGGCTCAGACAGGAGGATCACAAGTTCAAGGCCAGCCTAAGCAACTTAGTGAGGCCCTGTCTCAAAAAAAATAATAACGAAAAGGGCTGGGAGTGTGGTTCAGTGGTAGAATTTCCCTGGGTTTGGTCCCTAGTATCAAAACCAGAACAAACAAAAAATAAGCACAAAATCTCAAACTGCTCACTCAGTGAAAAAGAGCATCCCACCTCCCTGTCGACCAGCCTACTTTCCATCTCTGTGGAACTGAATGTGCTAGGGATGTTCTGTGAATGGGATCATAAAACATGTGTTATTTTCACTTTACACAATGTCCTCAGGGTCCATCCAAGCTGTAGCAGGTGCCAGAATCCCCCTCCTCTTCAGGGCTGAGTAATACTCTGTTTTGTGGGTGGACCCCATTTTTTTCATTCACTCCTCCGTCTGTGGATGCTCAGGTTGCTCCCATCTCCTGGGTAGTGTGGCTCATTCTTCTAGGAACACAGGTGTGCACTGTCACCGGTTTTGAAAGGACTTTTGGAAGGGCTGTGGCACCTCCTGAGCTGCTGTTGACAAGGCCCTGCTGTTCTCTGCCAGAGGGCCGGGTTGTGGGGAGCTGCCAGGGGAGGGTGGGGGCTCACTCAATTGCTCAACAAAGACCTTTCAAGCCCCTGCTCACACCAGGCACCATTCCAAAGTGACTCTGCCCTCAAGCCGTGTGACTTTCTGTTGTGGGACAGACAGACAACGAAGAAATAAAATACCTGTGCTGGAAGGTGCCGCGGCCTCTGAGCAAAGCAGAGAGCAGGACAGGCGGTCTGGAGCCTGGGGCCAGACTGCGGGGTCTGTGAGAGGAGCCATCCGGAGTCCTGCTTGCACAGGTGGGAGCAAGAATCGCCCAAGCGGATGACCGCGGAGAGAGTGCTCCAAGCCGCGGGGGCAGTGGCAGCAAAGGCCCTGAGGCAGCAAAGGCCCTGAGGCAGCAGCTCGCCGTGTGTGCAGACGCTGGCTACTGCTCGGTGGCGGGGGCCAAGGAGCCCACTGGGACGACGCTGCAGCCCCTCCTGCTAAGGGCCTTGGCGTGGACCAGCTCTCCCGCCTGGCTTCCCGACCGACTCCACGCTCTGGCCTTCCTGTGATCGCAGGGTGGCAGGTGCACACGCAGATCCCACTGCAGGGCCGTTGGGAGGCCCCATCCACACAGGGGAAGGGGACAGCGGGGAGAAGTGAGGGTCCGGCTCTGCTTCCTCCTGAGGACGCTGGGCGCCGTCTCTTGGCTCCCCAGCGTCCCCACCCCCACCAGAGCGCAGCGCTCTGAGTTCAGCCCTGAGAGATCACAGCGCCCGGGCCTGGCAAGACGGGGCCCCCGCACAGAGAGGGAGGCGCCCGTAAGTGTCACGCTCCCCACGAGGAGCTCAAGACAGAGGGGACAGGCGCATCACCGGCTGCCAGGCAGCTTTCCCAGTGTGGGGGACCACCTGCCCCAGTCCTCAGGGACGTCTAACCAGGACGATGCTAGGCTCATGTCGCCGTGTCTGATAAGGCTCTGCCTGCCTCCCCAGGGATGGGTTGGCACCGCGTCCTGCTCTGGGCCTTGTTTATCTGTACACTTTCAGGATCCTGGTGGCAAATGCTTAATGGACACAGCAATGCTCCTTGAAGGGGCTAGTGGTGACCTCCGGGGACCAGAACGTCAGGGAGGGACTCATTAAGCCTGGGGTCCTTGAGCAGGTTCCCAAGACTGGGAATAGTGGGGACAGAAGAGCTGGGTGGGTCTCAGGCTGAGCAGATGCACCCGAGAGTCCTGTGAGCACCTGCAGAGCCCCTGGGCAGCCTGCTGGCCATGCCACCCTGTCCCACCGCCCCTTCCCCTCTGTCACCCCCTCCACAGCCAACCAAGTTCATGGTGGGCACTGAGCAGGGTATAGTCATCTCCTGCAACCGCAAGGCCAAGACCCCAGCGGAGAAGATCGTGTGTACCTTCTCAGGCCACCATGGCCCCATCTACGCCCTCCAGAGAAACCCCTTCTACCCAAAGAACTTCCTGACCGTAGGGGACTGGACAGCCCGCATCTGGTCAGAGGACAGCCGGGAGTCGTCCATCATGTGGACCAAGTAAGCCCCCAGGAGGCTGGGACGGGGAGGAATGCAGGGGAGGGGAGGGGAGGGGACGGAGGAAGCCAGCCCAGAGCCTCCGTGGCCATCGGTAAAATTTAGCAAATAAGAGTAGAGGCTTCCCGGGAGGCTGAGGCAGGAGGGTCGCAAGTTCGAGGCTGGACTCAGCAACTTAGTGAGATGCTGTCTCAAAATCCAAAAAGGAAAAGGACGGGGATGTAGCTCAGTGGTAGAGCGCCCCTGGGTTCAATCCCTACAACTACCACACAAAGTACAGGATTCCCAGTTAAATTTGAATTTCAGGGGAAAAAAATAAAAGCAATGACTAATATTTTCAATACTGATATTTGGGATGTGCTTACACTAAAAACTATGTATCTGTCAAACATCTGCAGAAGTTCTTTTGTCTTGACCATTTTCCCTCCGGTGGCCTCACTGGCCACACACTGAGTTGCAAAGGAGGCTGGGAAATGTAGTCCCTGGTGTGGCCGCAACAGGCCCAGCTGTGACTGTACCACCCTGGAGGAAGGGAGAAGGAGCGTGATGGAAAATTCCAAGTCTCCACCATGAGCGTGCCCACGTGCGTGTGTGTGTGTGTGTGTGCGTGTGTGTGTGTGTCTGTGTGTGTGTGTTTTAAAATGTTCCCTGTTCACTGAGCAAACTTTAGCAAATCCAGACTGAGCCAAGTAGGAAGCGTAACTGCCGGCATCAGTTAGGAACTTCCCCGGGTACGTCCTCCCTCCTGCTGCCTCTGTGTGCCCCGGGTCTGGCCCCAGCCCAGCAGCATGCTGCTGAGGGGAGATGCCAGTGCCCAGCTCATGGGAACGACTAACCTGGAGCCCTGTGAAGAGCGGCCTGTGTGCCCAGGGTGGGTGAGGCTGGCACGGCTAGAAGTCAGACACGAGGAAGAACTTCCTGCCCAGCAAGACTCTAAGACCCTGGAGCATCTAGGAGAGCAGAGCTGTGGCTCAGTGGGCGCTCTGTCCCTCCCCACCACGGTCCCCGACCCTCGGTGCTGGCTCCCCAGGTACCACATGGCTTACCTCACGGATGGCGCCTGGAGCCCCATCAGGCCGGCTGTGTTCTTCACCACCAAGATGGACGGAACCCTGGACATCTGGGACTTTGTGTTCAAGCAGTGTGACCCCGCCCTCAGCCTGAAGGTCAGGCGCACCCCCTCCCTGTGCATCCAGGCCCCCCATGAGCAGAGCCCCCCAGGGTGCTAGTGAGTTTGGTGTGGGCAGTGTCTGAGTGTGGCCGGGCTCTCTGGGTGGGCCTCGCAGGGCGAGTCACACTGGCTGGCTGCGACCCTTGCCTTGGGGGGGCATGTGCTCCTACCCAGTTAGGGACCTGGGGGACATTAAACCTGGTGGCATGGACCTGGGGGACATTAAACCTGGTGGCATGGCAGAATCACCCAGAGGAAATTAAAGCATAAAAGAAAGCAGACACCTGGCCTCTCCTTCCCCAGGCCAATCTCTTCAGACCCTGGACGTGGGCTCCTGGCAGCTGCCACTTCCGGCCTGAGCCCACATCAGCCCAGCTGCGGCTGAGACCTGCTGGCCTGGGCTGGGAGGCCATGTGCTTCAGGACCCGGGGTTAATGGGCTGGAGGCTAAGGGCCTTTTTTTGGTAGTGGAGACTGACCCGGGGGTGCTTTGCCGCTGAGCCACATCCCTGGCCCTATTTGTTTTTCGTTCTGAGACAGGGACTGGCTAAGTTCTGAGGCTGCCCTTGAGCTTGCGATCCTCCTGCCTCAGCCTCCAGGGTCGCTGGAATTACAGGCGCACTCCACAGTTCGCGGTCAGGCCCAGGGTCCTGACGTAGAGTCTCTTGAGTCTGAACTTCACCCTGTAGAGGGGTGTCACCGAGGGTGTTTGAACAGGGCTGAGGGTCTAGGTCTCCCCAGGGGTCAGATGATCAGACAATTGTGACTTTGCTCCTCCCCCCGCCCACTGGCTCCCCAACAGGTCTGTGACGAGGCCCTCTGCTGCCTCCGGGTGCAGGACACTGGATGTCTCATTGCCTGTGGCTCCCAGCTGGGGACCACCACCCTGCTAGAAGTCTCCAGCGGGCTCTCCACCCTCCAGAGGAACGAGAGGAACATAGCTTCTTCCGTAAGTGCCGGGCACCTCTGGGGTGAGTTCTGTGAACGGTGGCGATAGGGTCCTCCTGCCGGTGCTTGAGCACAGCTCACCACGTGGGAAGGTTTCTTTACCTCCCAGGCTTCAGCTTTTAGCCGTTAACCAAAGTGATTGCACTGGGTCCATTTGTCTAGCCGCAAACAATATAATTCATCTGTATTTTTTTGGCAGCAGAGCAGTTCCAACGCAGGCTTAGCAGGTGTCAACAGAGACGCCAGACAGAAGGGACCTGCTTCGGGGAGGGGCTGAGGCACCGCTCCCTGGGCAGCCCTGGGGCGCACTCCCCAGCAGCATGGGGCTCCCCGTGGGGTTGAAAGCCCCCAGTGCCCCTGGGAGAGCCTCCTGGCTCTGCCTGAGCCTGGAGCCTCACCGCTGCGCTGGCCCTCCTCTGGCCCCAGGGCCGCCATGCTGCTTAACCCCCAAGGCCTCCTCCACCCTGTGGTCTCTGTGCTTGGCGCTCCTGGGGATTGAACACCCTGGTTTCCCCGTGCCAGCCTTCTGGCACCAGCGTCTGGCTCTCCTTCCTTGACGCTGGCCCTGCGTGCAGACCTCTGTGTCCTGCTTGGAGCAGAGTGAGGACAGCTCGATAGAAGCCCAGCGGGGCCCGGTGCCGGCATCCCTGGCGGTCCACCCCCTTCCCACTGGCCTCTTTCCCGTGTGCCTCAGATATTTGAGCGGGAGACCCGGCGGGAGAAGATCCTGGAGGCCAGGCACCGAGAGATGCGACTGAAGGAGAAGGGCAAGGCAGAGGGCAAAGACGAGGACCAGCGGGAGGAGGAGCTGGTGGTGGACCTGGAGGGTCTGGTCGCCAAGGCCGAGGAGGAGTTCTTCAGCGTCATCTTCCAGGAACTCAAGAAGAAGGAGGCGGAGGCCATGGAGAAGAAGCCAAAGCAGGTAGGGGCCTCAGCGGGGCCGGCGGGGTGCTGGGAAGGAGCGGGGGCCTGTCCTGCCTGCTCACAGACTCCCTGGGTGACCTCAAGCCAGTGGACTCCGGGCTGGACCTTCCCTTGTCCATCTGGCAACGAGGAGGAATTGCTGGCTCCCCACTGGGGAACTGTGTTCCCAACAGACTTGGGGCTCCTTGAGGGCAGGGTGTGCCCCAGCCTCCCATCACCCAGGCGCATCTGGATATGCATAGCATCCCAGTGCAGGAGGGCCCTGGGCACAGCCAGCTGTCAGAGGAGCGAGTGCCCCGAGGCCCCGGGAGGGCATCCCCGCCTGGTGTCAGGAGTGATTTTGTGATAACTCTTCTCCCCTGGCTGACTCTGAGGCACTTCCTAGCTGTATCTCCTGGGCTAGGAGGATGAGCTGCGGGCGGTGGTGCACGCCTGTGCTCCCAGCGACTCTCGAAGCTGAGACAGGAGAGGCTCAAGTTCAAGGCCAACATCGGCAATTGAGCAATTCAGCAATAAAAAGGGCTGGGGTGTGACTCTGAGGTAGAGCACTTGCCTGGCACGTGTGAAGCCCCAGGTTGCATCCCCAGTGCTGGGAGGTGGGGAGTATTTAGTCCTTCCAGGCTCTCTTCTTCAAGGAAGAAAAAAGATCTTGTCTGCCTGTGACTTGTCCTTAGGGGCCCACAGATAAGGTGTCGAGATGGGAAGGAGCCAGAGCTCACCATGTCGGGGAAAGGGCCAAGTCAGCCTTGCTAGGATCCACACACCCGTGCACTCACCCAAAATGGAAACGGGGGTGGGGGCTTGTTTAAAAGGCGTTTAGCATTTGAAGACAGTGACAGCAGGACATTGAGCAGGTGTGGGCCCTTCCCAGTTCAGGCCCTGTGTGACTGCAGGCCCCTGGGACTGTCCCCCCATGAAGCTGGATGAGCCGCAGGGACAGTTCCTGGTGGCTGGTGGAGTTGGAGGAGGGAGGGGAGCACCGGGGAACGTCCCTCCTGGCCCCTCCCGCTGGCACTAAGGAACTTGTGCGGGGCGTTTGGCATCTGGAGGTCCTTGGATAGGGGCCGCTTGTTCTAGCACTGAGTGAAGCAGGCAGGGTACAGAGCTCGTCCATCTGTGGCAGAGGCAAGGCAGGGGTCCTGGGTCTTTGGCCTGAAGCTTCTCCCACCCACCACCCCTGGCCTGTCCAGCCCTGCAGAAGGCAAAGGTGATCTTGGCTTCCTTTTACAGTGCGATGTGGCCAACAGGCCCACGCTTCGTGCCCTAATCCCTAAGATGTGCTCCTCACAATAACTTGAACGGAACGTGGAAGCTGAGCCTCAGAAGGCCTGAGGCTCCTCCTCTCTCCTAGTCTGCAGTCGGCCCAGATTTCCCCAGGCCTGCGGCTGTCCTGTCTGTGACGGCTCCCTCCACCGTTATCTCCAATCCTAGGTCAGCCCTGCAAGTTGTCAGCACGTTGCAGGTGAAACCCCAGCAGGAGCTGGCCCCAGGTCACCCAGCCTGCCAACAGCAGAAGCAGGACTGTCAGAGTCATGAGGCCCTGTCCACCTCCCTTGCCCTTCCAGCCCTGAGCACCCACGGGGCACTCGCCAGTGCAGAGCTGGCACCGTGGGCTCCAGGGCTAGCTGGGCTTCAGGCAGCCGGCTGCCTCTGGCCTCATGGGGCTCACGTCTGAGCAGGGAGAAAGCTGGCCCCTCCCCAACAGTTCTGTTTTTCCTTCAGCAGAGGAAAAGTTCCGACGTGTACGATGTGGAGGAGAGAGAGGGCGGCTCGGAGGAAGAGGTGGAAGGAGAGGAAGTGCCGACCTAGGTCGGCCCCTGCCTTGCCCTCCTTGCCGCACTGCCCGGTCCTCCAAGTGAGAAGCTCCCTGGAAGTATCATTGGCGGGGACACACTGGGCCCCACCCCACCCTACAAGTCACCAGCCCGCACTGGAACTGAGTCCTGAGCAACGCCCACTGGGGAGGAAAGGATCAGGGCTCCTCCCTGCACTGACACACCCCACTCAGCCACCTGAGCCCACCCAGGACCACCTTAGACTGTGCACCACCTTCAGGTCTGGCCCTGGAAGCTTCTCTCAGGTTGCCCCCAATTTGTCTTCTTTTGACAACTGCAAGTGCTGGGCCTCCTCCCTTTCCACCCTCCTTAGTCTGCAGCAAACTGGGGAGACAAGATCTGTCTTTCCCAGCAGCTCCCCAGGCATGGCCACACCCCAGCCAGCCACCCCAGAGGCCCCGAGGGACAGTCACGGGCTTCTGTTTTCTGAATTCTTGTAAAATTAAACTAATAATAACAGGGTCAATGGCGAGCGCATGTACGTGTCCTGCTGGTACTGAGAGCTCTTCACTTTATCTCGTGGGCTTATTTCACAAAGACCCTGGCGGGGCTGGGCCCTGACCATCCTCATTCCGCAGAGGAGGAAACAGGCCTCGGGAGAGGTGCAGAGCTGGTGGGGGCAGAGCAGGAATGGAAACCCAGGTGACTCTCCCCGGCCCAAGCGTCAGTCAACGGGGCGGCTGCACGGGGCCCCAGGGGCTCCAGGGTGGGCGGCGAGCTGCCCCGAAGCCGTAGCTCACCAGCAATCAGTAGGGGAGAGGGTACCCCAGAACCAACTGTGCACCCAAAGAAGTCCTAGACGGTCACTGGTTCGTTGGCTGCCAGCTGACCTTGGCAAGGCAGCTTGGATGTGCCTGTGTCAAGAACTGTCCTGAGGCGAGACCCAGGGCCACCCGTCCTCTGTGTTCAAAGGTGGCGGGCAGATGTTGACTTGGGCTAGACTTTGACAGTGATCATGGGTCACGTTTATCGGGTGCATGATCTTCACATGAGTCTGGGAATGAGCTCACCGTCTCCAATCTGCATGTCACAGATGTGGTGGTGACAGAGAAGGAGGAGCTTGCTGGGTCTAATGAGAGCAGTGACAGATCCCAGAGTCTGGCCCAGGGTGCTGGTCCTAGAGCTCACACCAAGCACACTGCACCCCAGGCCCCAGGGCCAGGAGGGAAGCTGGTTCTCCACCCCAGGCAGCCGGCACAGGCTCAGGAGCAGCGGGCTCCTGATTTTGCCAGACACAGGGGGCCCCGTGCTGCCCCCAGGGACTCTCTTCTTTCAGCAGTGCTCCTCCACTGGGTGTGATTTTGCCCCCAGTGGGACACGGGTGACACCTGGGGGCATTTTGGACAGAGGTGGTACGGGGAACCTCCTGCCCTCCAGTGCAGGGAGACCAGATCTGCTGCTCAACATCCTACCAGCGCCGCCCCCCAAAGACTTGTCCTCTCCAAAATGTCAGTAGGGTCTCCTCACAGAGACCCCCAACTTGGAAAAATCGATCTGAATGAAATGTAGTGCTCAAGAGACTGTCAAGCCCCAGGTTGACCTGGCCACCCCTGGCAGGAGCTGGCATTGGGTCTTGGGTCTCAAGTGTTGGCCTTTGCCTTGTGCTTGCCGAGGGGGCCACCTGCTGGGGCCTGCAAATCTGTTGCACAGAGGGTGCCACCATGCCGGGATGGACCCACGAAGGGGCTGGGAGAGGAGAGCTGGCAGGCACCGGGAAAGGCGGGCGCTCTGGTGTGCATGTGGCCCCCACAGCTGCTGACCTCACGGGGACGACCTGCACCAACCTCTGGGGACCCACGCTTTATTCTCATCCAGAAGGAAGCAAAACAAAAGCCCCAGGGCCGTGGGTGTGGAATGTGTGCTGGGAAGAACAACAGGGGCGTCAGGGAGGACGCGCCAAGCCGGGCTGCAGAGGGGCAGAGGGGCAGAGCAGCAGCTGTGTCCCCCGTCCGTGCGCATCTCGGGGCAGACGTGCCCTCCCTTTGACCCTTAACTGAGGGAGCTTTGACTGCAGCCCTGGCAGCCCTGTGACTGCTGGGAGACTCGATGCCCACGGTGCCATTCAGTGTGGCAGGGGGTGCCCTCCAGGACCCAGACCCCCAGGATGGCCCTGGTGACCAAGCAGGAGGCAGGTGACCGCCAGTGACCTCTCAGGGGCATTGAAGCATCCTGAGCCCCAAGAGCAAGCACCCCTGGGTGCTGAGGCCTGGTGACCAGCCTGCAGGGCTGAGGTGGGCCCGCGGAGAGCAGCCGTGTCTTGCGGAGCTCACGGGCAGGGCTAGGATGGATCCAGGTCGGGCACTTGCTCGTCTCCACTCAGCCCTGTGCCAGGCACCAGCCACAGTGCAGCAAGAAAACCAGATGCAGCCCTGTCTGCCCAAGCTTTCCCGCCGGTGGCTAGACAGAAGGCTAACACAGACACGGACACCTACAGAATGATGGTTGTGCAAATGACATTTCCAGGAATGGTATAGGCTCTATAAGAGGGATAATAGGAGGAACTAACCTAGACTCTGGAGGGGAAGGAGCTGTCAGGAGGCCTCCATGAAGAAAGTGACCATGAAGCTGAGACCCTGAGAACGTGCAGGAGCAGCCAGGGTATGTGTGTGCACAGGCGTGGACACCTGAGTGTGCATGGTGACGTGACCTCAGTGTGGAGAGGCCACTCCCGGCAGCAGAAGCAGCACACGTGATGTCCCCAGGAGAGAAGGGCTGCACCATTTGCCCAGGTGCTGAAGTGTGGCAAGAGCTTGAGAGGGGACACAGCTGTTGGCCGGTCAGGGTGGCCACCCTAGGGACTCTGGCCTTCCTCCTGGGATCACTGAGAAGCAGGGGACTGTGCCCATGGAGGATGGCCCAAAGGGAGGCCGCTGGGGCCAGGTGGGAGGACAGTGTGGTCAGGGGACAGAGGTGGCAGTATGGACTGGGGCGAGGGCTACAGAACTGCTCACTCTCCATCTCCATCACCTTCCTTTGGGATTCTTCCAGACAGTAAAGTCACTGGATTTGACTAAATGCTCCAGAAACATCAAAACTAAACCTGGAAGAGATATTGGGGCTTCTTAAGAGAAAAATCCTCAGGAGAGGCTTTGCTTTCTCGATGACCCTCTGCCATCTCCCCACCATGCTCTGGTGCAGGGGAGTCGGGCCCACGGGTAGCCAGCCAGGTGCCATTCTCAAACAAGTGGGACTTTGGTCCCCTGAGACCTAGAGGGTCCCAGGGCTTTAGAAAGTGCTCAGGGCTCCTTGAAGCCAGTGGTTTCCAATAGCAGGGGCGTTGGGAGACCGCACGGACCTCTGCGTGAGAGCGGCTGATGTCATCAACACGGGGTGTGAGGTGGTGGCTTTTCCAGTGTGTATCGGAGGTTATGCAGTGAACGATGAAGATTCCCGTGAACGCAGAAAGCCTGAGCCCAGGTGAGTTTTTGGTGACCTTTGACATGCAGTTTGACCTCTACCCCCCATTCCTCACCTCCCAGAGTCTGAGGACCCTGGTTGTTGAAAGGGGTTTCTCCTGAAGACCAAAGGTGACAACACGGGCTGAGCATCCAGCATGGCCTCCGGCAGATGGTGCTCACTAAACCTTAGTCTCCGGGGCAAAAGAGGAACGGTGTGGGAAACGGGAGACTGCGAATCCCACCGAGCCGAGGAGCTGGCTGCTGGCAAGGTCTTAACGTCTGCGTGTGGGTGGTCGGCTTTGCCCCATTGGTTCCTCGCCCATTCGCTGACTAAACTCTCTCTGTCTTAGAAACACCGATTTAAGACACAGCCCCTCAACTGCCGCTCACAGACAGGTGATTCTCACCTTCAGTGGTGAGCGTGGTCAGGAAGAAGCACAGAGGGAAAGGCCCTAATCCTGTGGGACTCGGACTGGGCCCTATATCTGCTGGGACTCTTGTGGTTAAATATTTCAGAAACCTACACCAACTAAAATTAACAAAGGATATTTATTGGCTCAAGAAACTGAGTATTCCTGGCTCCCAGTGTAGCTGGATCCAGCAACGCACCTAATATCATTCAACTTTTTTCTCTGCAGTTTCTTTCATTGCATTGGCTCCATCCATTGGTTGGTGGAGGGATTAGGCATGGTTATAGGTCTCCCCAGGCTTCAGTCATCTCGGCCAGTAATACCAAAGGTGGAAGACAGCTCCTCCCTCTCTGCACAACAAAATCTCAGGGAAAGTCTCTGATTGGCCCAGTTTGGGTCCCGGACCACCCTCTGGAGCCAATCACTGGGCTGCAGGCCTTTTGCCATGGCTGGGGTGGGAGAGGATGCTGAGATGAGCTCTACCAAAATGCACGGACTAGAAGACAGGCAGTTCCCCAAAGAAAAGGGGAGGCACAGAGAAGGTGAGATCCAAAGGAGGGAGACCGACAAATAAGTGGAAAAAGGACCCCCAGGCAGAGCAGCAGGAACACCCAGAGATGAGAGAAGAGGGCTACTCATCAGAGCTGTGTGCACTTGAACCTGGCCAGAGCAGGGGCGAGAGGAGGGGACGAGCAGGCACGAAGCAGGGAGGGCCCTGACTCCAAGGAAAGAGCAGACTCCATTCGGAAGGCCATGGGGAGCCATGGTGGACTTCAGGTAAGGCGAGGACAGCATCTCCCTTTGAGATCAGTGAGGGTGTAGAGAGTGGATTGGAAGGGGGCCAAAAGACCAGGGCAGGAAGAGTGATCCTACTCCAGAGCAGAGCCAGTGGGAGTGGGTGGAAGGCTTCCCTGAGGGCTGGGAGGAGGGTCTGGAATGGGGGAGGAAGAGGAATTTGATAGAAGTCAGTTGGAAAGGGTGTACCGGGCAGGAGGCAGGCGGGAGCAAAGGTCCAAAAGTAGGACCCAGCACCAGCGATGTCTGGGGAGCAGCAAGCAGGCAAGGTGAGCAGGACCCTAAGTCCACAGAGCACAACGGGATGAGGGAGGCTGAAGAAGAGGCCAGGCGAGTGCAGTGTCCACCTCTACCTCTGTGTTAAAGCTTCCTTTGGAAAGTGGGGAAGGGACCAGGCAGGCAGAGCCTCCCACAGGGGCACGGTGAGAAAAGGCAAGCTGGGGCCTGGGGATGGAGGCAGAGGAGGGGCAGTCCAGGAGGTGGAATCTGCAGGACCCCAGCGTAGAGGGTGAGGGGGAAGAGGAAGTAAAACACCATGACCGGTCTGGGGGCTGTCCTGTGAGTGAGATGAGCCAGCCACAGAAAGACAAGCGTCACATGTTTTCTCTCCTGTGGAAACTAAAAGAAAAAAGATGATCTGAAAGTAGAAGAGAGACTATTAGGGACTAGGGAAGGGGGCTGGGGAGGGGGAGAGAGGGGAGGACCAGAGAGAGTAGGGAGGGTGGAAACCACTAAGCAAGACAGAGGCATGTGGAAATGTCACAGCAAGACCTGTTGATCTGTACAATCAACACAAGTTAATATTCATAGTTTAAAAAGATTCGAGTAGCCAGAAGAATGAGAGGTTACACTGTTTATGGATGATGCAATAAAATGCATTCTACTGTCATGCATACCTAGTCAGAACAAATCAAAGAACAAAAAGAAAAAGATGTGGGTATAGAGGGGATAGTGGTGGTTTCATTGACAAAAAACAAAAGTCAAGTGGAGGAAAGATGTTTGAGAATGGAGATTTGATGAGTCTACGGGGAAGATGGAACCTCTTGCTTAGAAACTTCTTCTCTATTTTTAACCCCAGGGGCACTTTACCACTAAGCTACATCCCCAGCCCCTTTTGGTTTTTCATTTTGAAACAGGGTCTAAGTTGCTGAAGCTGACCTTGAACTTGGGATCCTCCTGCGTCACTGGAATTACAGGTGTGTACACCTGGCTCCTTTTTATTTATTTATTTATTCATTCATTCTGGTGCTGGGGATTGAACCCAGGGCCTTGTGCTTGTGAGGCAAGAACTCTACCAACTGAGCTATATCCCCAGCCCATGGCTCCTTTTTATTATTTTATTTTGAGACAGGTTTTGCTAAGTTGTTTAGGGCCTAAGTTGTTAAGGCTGTATTTTAACCCATCAATCATTATGCATCATCCTGGGAGGAATTTATGCATGTGGAGGAAGAGAGAAGAAAAAGAGAGACAGACAGTTATAGCCCAATTGACCAGGGGCCTCCTTACATGAGTCAAGTAGAGTCAGTTCAGGGGTTTAAAAGGCAAGCATGACACATCCTTAAGTATGTGCTGGTTCTCGTGGCAGTAGCAAGCCCTGCTGCAAACCAGCCAGCTCCAGCAGCAGCCTGAACCAGAGACCAGCACAAACCTGGGACCCTGCAGGAAGGTTTGGTTTCCACCAATCTTTACTCGATTTATTATATTTGTCAATACCAAGGCTGCCGGCTGCTTCCTGCCACTGTTTATTAATAACTATCTGCAACACATGCTCCTTGGGGAAGTCCAGGAAGACAGTCCCAGGGCACAGGCTGGCATCCTGCCAGGCGTCTGAGACAGCCCCAGGGGATGAAAGCACTACCTTTCCCAGCTCCTTCCAAGGGAAGTGAATCCCACTGTGGCTCCCTCTCCAGGTCTTTGCAGGAGTCCAGGGCTCAGCTTTGGTGGGGACAGATGACACAAAAGATGGGCCATCGGCATTAGAGTCTAGAGATCATTCAGAAAACGGAGGACCTGAGGAGACAGGAAAACCTGCTCCAGGTGGCTGGGCAACTTGGAGGCAGAGCTGACACTAGAGTCCTGCTTCACCAGGGGCCTCCTGAGACCGGGAATCTTTCCACTGCGCTCCCTGCGAATTTGTAGTTATCGTCACCAAGAATGGAGACAGCAGCGTTCCAGATCAGCTTTCTCGCACTGTATGGTGACGCTTCCAGCAGGCAGGGAGCCAGAAGAGTACAATTAACAGGAGTTAAAAAGCTGCGGGTATCTTCTTGACCTACATTCTAGGTTTTGTTTGCTATGGGGTAACTGAGGCGGGCCTTCTGGAACACGCCCCAGCTAATCCGCGCGCTCCCCCTGCATCACTCGGAATAATCCTTTACCCACCCTCCGAACCCCTCTGCCACTGGACAGTGGGTGCAGACACAGGCCCGCGGCCACCGCCCTGGAGGTGTCAAGGGGCAACAGGTAGGCAGACAAGCAGCAGATGACGGTGGCAGCAGGGACAGGGAGCGCGTGGCTGGCGCGCACGCACCGGGGCGCAGTGGGACTGGCCCGGCCTCGAGCCAGGGGCTTGGGCAGGCGCCGAGAGCTACCAAACGGACGCCGCGGCGCTAGGCAGACTCGCTGACGCGCCGAGGGCTGCAGGGACGCCAGGCGGGCACTCGCAAGGCGGGCAGCGGCTCAGGTCTCGGGCGGAGGCGGCCGCTCTCGCCGCAGCGCGGGAGGGGCGGGCGCAGGGGCGGGGCGACGCCGGCCCCGCCCTCCGGGCCCCGCCTCCGGGTCAGCGCTTGGCCGCCGGCGCGTTGTTGGTTTCGGGTTGTCAGGCAGCCGCGGCTGCGGGGAGCCACCCGACGGACGGCGGTGGGGGTGAGGCTCGGCCATGCCTGGTGTCGCGGCCTGAGCCCCCCCACCCGCCGCAAGCATGAAGGACAGCGGGGACTCCAAGGACCAGCAACTCATGGTGAGACTCTTCAAGCCCCTCCTCACGCCCCTCCACGACCCCGGAACCAGACCACCTCAGTCCGCGTCCTACAGACACTGTCCCCTAAGAGGACACGCAAGGGACAGAGCCTGGGACTGTCCAGAGCAACTTCGCCTAAGTCCCAGAGAATAGGTGTCCAGAAGGTATCATGGCCATCCATCTGAGGATGGAAAGTTAGCCCAGCTTCAACCCATTCCCCCCAAGGACCGCCACCCCCAAAGCTGGAGCAACCTCAGGGACAAGAGTGCTCTCTGATCTGGAACAGGTTGGACCTTCTGTCCTGAGAAGGAAAGTGGGGGTTTCCTGGTGAGCCAGTGGGGTTCCCCCAAAGGGGTTTGGAGTAAAGATAGCTGAGGACCACAATAGGAAGACAAGCCCCCACCCAACCACCCGGTGCCAGGAGAGATGCTTGGGCTGGGTAATAGCTGGCCCATGGACTGCAGCAGAGACACTGTCCAAGTCAGGACTCTGAATACCTGGGAGAAGTTCTGGAAGTGGGTTTGGGACAGATGAGGACGTGGGAGTGAGGGTGGGGGCATGCAGGGACTGAAGGTGTATATTCTTGGTTATCAGCAGTCCTGGTACGGAATGATAGGAGGGCACTCAGTGGCCCCAAGGCCTCCACCAGTCTTGGGTAGGGGTCTTTGTCTCCCAGCCCACTTCTGAGATCCGGGAATGGGCCTTCAACACCAGCAGGTGTGGTGATGCAGCCGGAGGATAAAGTTGCCACCCCTGCACCCTCTGTAGGGTATCCTCACTTCTGCAAAGGGAAGCCAGGGCCCCAGCCCCAAGAAGCCACGGGCTCTGGAACATCCTCTCCAGTAGGAACAGGGCCCTCCCTTCCCCCAGTGGAGTTCAGCCAGGAGGCTGATGGGCAGGGCAGGAGCTTCTGAAAGTGAAGTGAGGCCCTTAGTTTCACCCACACAGCCAGCAGGTGTGTCCCTTTGATCAGCAGAGGAAACCCTCCCTGGGGAAAGATCCTGGCTGCATCCCAGCTGCCAGGCCCCATCCCACAGCCCACGGTGCCTGCACCTTCAGGTGTAGTGTGTCATTCACAGACACACAGCTGCTCCGGTGCCCAGGGCTCCGAGTTCGGCCCAAGGGAGCTATGGATGTTTAATTTGGGTGACTGATGCAGCCTGAGCAGACAGGCCTCTCCCCTGATGTGGGATTGTCCCTGAGGCACGGGCTCCTGGAGAGGCTGGTAGACTCACGCACAGCCTACATGCTGTGGACCCTTTGCCCTCTAACCTAGGCAGTGACCTTGACTCACTGGGTTTTCCCTAGGACCAAGGAGCCTGGGTAGCTAGACAGGACACTAGGAAACCATGGCTGTGCCTACAGGACCAATTCTAAAGCCCTCTCATCCTTCTCTCCGTGGCCTGGCATGGCCCTCTCCTTCTCACCCTGGGGCGCTGGTCTTCTCTCCCAGGTGGCACTCAGGGTCCGGCCCATCAGTGTGGCAGAGCTGGAGGAAGGAGCCACCCTCATTGCCCATAAGGTGGATGAGCAGGTATGTGGGGCGCAGCCAGGAGCTGCAGGGAGAGGCTGTGCAGATGGCCCAGTGCACCTGGCAGGGGCAGGAAGGGCCTGCGGCTCCCGGGCGCTTCCTCCTTTACCCCCGCACTCCTGACCGTACCGCCGATGACCTCACCAAGGAAGCCAGGGGCTCTTCTTTCAGGAAGTCTTTCAGGTCTGCTCCTGGGAGACTGAGCGCTTACGTAGCCTGGGTGGGCCTTGGTCACTCATCTCTCAGGTGCCTGTGGCTTGACTCTCGTGTTATTTACGTGACCAGAGCTGTAGCTCACCTCCAGGGGTTCCTGCTTTGTAGTCTTTGTCTGCTCTATTGATCCTCATGATGACGGGGGCAGGACACAAGGGACAACAATACTTCTGCACAACGTGCTGGGGACCATTCTAGGAGCTGGAGAACTACAGTGAACAGAGAAGATCCTGTCCTCCCTCCATTACCTACAGTCCAGAGCAGGGAGATGAGGCATTAATGGATCGAAAAAACAGAAATTTGAAGCTAATGAGGGCTGTAAAAATTGCATAGTGTGGGAGAGTAAGGGGAAAGACGGGCTAGTCTTAGAGGTCAGGGAGGGCTTCCTTCAGAGATGTGCTGAACTCAAACAGAGGGTAAGAGATAAAGAGGAGCATGCACAGGGGAAAAATTTTGACCAGAGGAACTTGCATGTGCAAAGGGCCTGTGGTGAGAGGGATTATAATGCAGCGGGATAACTGAGAAAAGCCTGGCTCAAGCTGCAGAGAGGGGCAAGAGGTGTGAGATGAGGCTGGAGACATGGGCAGGGCTGGGCCACACACTCTGTGGACACAGCCTGGGTGTTTGATGTCTCCGGTGCTGGGAAGCTCATGGCATGGTGGTGAGAGCAGGTTTGGTGCCGAGTGGACGCATCACGGTGGTGCTGTGGTATGAGAGCTCCTGGCGGCCTCTTGCCTCTGCTCCGGGGCTGTGCCGTGGCCTCCCCCAAGGGCTGGGGCTCATGGGGACGGTGTGATGTGCTGATGGCCGGGGAAGTCAGAACGGCACCACGCAGCACAGAGCAAGGCACCTGGGGGCACAGCAGAGCCCCTGGACCAGCCTCCCGATGCCCTTCCCCGGATCCTGCCGGGTTCCTCAGAGCCCTCTGGGAGGTGCACTGTGACAGAGAAGACACCTGAAGCGGGGAGGCCGGCTGCGGCAGGTGAGCGCGCGGAAGGACCGTGTGGGGCAGGTGCTGCCCCCACCGGCTGCGCGGCCCTCAGGTGCCTCATGGGCTGGTCCGTGGGGACGAGTCGTAACGCCTTGTTTAGAGGGTCTCTGAGGGATGAAGTGCACGTGCTCACCTAGTGCCCGCCCAGGGGAAGTGCTCACAGGAGGTGGTCAGCCTCACCTGCTAGGCCCTGAGGTCCCCAGGGCCACGGGATGGGCTCAGAGAGCTCAGAGCAGAAACCTTCCAGCCCAGGCCACTCCCTGTTTGTCCAGCTTGTTCCCAAGGAAATCGCGTCCTCGTGTTGAGACAATGATGTGTCTCTGGTCTGCTGCTGGCTCCCGGCCGCCCGGGGGCTGATGACTGTTAGCGTATGGGAGCGCTCCTCGAGGGCACGGCCCTCCTCCAGGGCACGGCCGCGGTGTGCCCGCCTCAGCAACACGCTCTGTTCTCTCTCGGCAGTGGGAGGGGCTGCTGGCGGTCCTGCCTAATCTGGGTGAGCTGCACCTCCCCCCGGCAGGAGGCCACCAGCAGTGGTCCCCACAGGGCTGGCCCTGTGTGGGTGCAGAGGTGCAGAGAGCATCGTCTGAGCCTGCGGCCACAGGGCTCCTCTGACTGATTCCCTGCAGCCTCCTCTGTCAAGACGGCTGACCTGGGGGCCTGGCCTAGTCCCCGAAGCCACAAGTGCTAAGCTGGGAACCGCCTAAGGCAGGCTGTCCCCCTGACAAATGAGGCCCTGGTAGCATAGGAGTTAGTGGACAGCAGATGTCCCTTGCCTCGCCTCAACCCCGCCTCTCTCCAGTGACCGAGATTCCTCTGAGGCTCTGGCCTGGCGGGGCTCAGGGTTCCAGCCTTGCTCAGTTTTGCAGACGAGGCCAGTTGGCCGGTTGACTCTGCCTGCGTCCCCCCAGGGCCTGAGGCCCGGTGGTCGCTGGGCAGTCTGGGAGCTTGCAGGACAGGACAGAATGGCAGTGACGTCCTTCCAGACAAGGTGCGCCTGGGCCCATGCAGCCCGCACCGTGCCCTGCCTCCTCTAAAGAAGGCATTGCGGGGCCGTCCACCTGCTTTCCGTTGCTCCCTGGGTCGCGGTCATCTTGACCAGTGTGGCCCAGCCCCTCTGAGCGTCCCCTGGCCTTGGGCTCTGGGCCTGGCCTCTTGCTTCCTGCTTCTGTCTGCCATGGTGACCGGTGGATTCCTTTCCCGCTGGTGTCATCTGGGGCCCATGGGTGGAGAAGCCCTGAGTGGCGTAGCCTAGAGCCCCTTGGTGGTCAGCAGGGAGGGGACAGTGTTGCAGCCCAGCTGTCCTGAGCAATGGGGTCCTCATGAGGTCCCAGGGCAGCTTTCCTTAGAGGCAGACATCATTGTTCTCCGGGGACACCTGACCTCAGGAGATGATAACCAATCTCAGCAGAGGTGGATCCCCCACGGGCAAAGCATCCTTGGGGACAAGAGGTCGGTGCTCCTGGATTCTGCAGAAGCTGGAGTTAGGGATTGGATTGGTAAAGGGGCCAGTTCAGGTACCTTTTGGGCCTGGGGTCCCAGGGCTTCAGGTCGACTCAAGGCAATCGTCATAACACCTTTGCTTTAAGGTCCTTAAAGGACCCTTTGTTAGAGGGCTCGTGCATTTGCCTGCTATGCAGCCGGGGGTAATTTATGTCCATTTATCTCAAGGACCAAAATATGGGATGTTTTCAGGCCCCAGAATTAAAAATCCTCCTGCCTCCCACCCCCTGTGTTGGAGAGCTCAGTGTGTCCCCCGGGGCCACCTCCCTGCGGACATGTTCCTGGAAGAGAGTATTGGAGCCTGTGCCTCAGCAGCATCTGGGGTGGGACTAACCCTGAAGCCAGGCCCTGGAGGGAGGCCTAGGGGAGGGAGGGCCCTGGGGGAGTTCCAGACTGGGGGAGGAGCCTTCTCCCTCCCCCTGCCCCCACCAAAGCCTGCTGACCCTCCTCGAAGCTTCCCAGCTGTTTATCTGCAGGACTTAAGTGAGTGGACAATGCGTATGATCCTATAATTAGCATTTATCTGCTTGCCGCCCAACTGCCACCCCCTTGGTTCCTGGGGTCCTGTGGATCCAGGCAGAGGTACAGGAGGCCCAGCAGCAGGACAAAGGCCAGTTGGGCAGGACCCCTGGGAGGGGAGAGAGGAGCAGAGCCAGAGGGGCTGGCGGGGTGTGCCTGGGATTCAGAGGACCCAGCCCTGCCACATCCTGGCTGGGTGTCCATGGGCAAGCCACAGACCCTCTCTGGGCCTCTGCTGCCTCCTCAGAAGGGAGAACAAGAACCTGCTCCCCTATCCCAGGGACAAAGGTGATGATGTGGGGGGGGGGGGGCTTCACAAATGTGGGGCAGTTGTGAAAGGTCAAAAAGCATTAGGTGACAGATATGAAGAGCCAGAGGCAGTGACTCCTTTGGGGCAGCTGCCTGGAGCTCCCCTGCCTGCCTGGGGGGCAGGAGAACTACCCACCAGCCATCTGGAGGCTACTTAGCCCCATTCCCCCAAGAGCTGAGCATGGTGGCAAAGGACCAGGGAAGGAGGAACGATCCTTTCCCTCACCCCTTCGCCATCCCTCAGTGTCCCCAGCCCCTCCCACACTCTTGACCTCTGAACTATTCGTTCTGGACATATAATGTGGTTGGGTGATACAATATATGGTCCTGTGGCTGACTTCTTTCCCTTGGTGTGGTGTTTGAGGTTGGTCCACGTTACAGCTTATTTCAGAACGTCCTTCCTTTTCAAAGCTAAATACTACAACATGGCATGGATTGATCCATCAGCCATTTGGGTGGTTCCCACTTTTGACTGTTGTGTATAATGCTCTGAGGACACAGGGACTCTTCACGTAGTGCCTGGATGGGTATGGGAAAGGATTCTTGTGAAAAGTGCAGATTGGTGGGCTCCCCTTTCCCAGAGGTTCTGATTGCGTGAATCTGGAGTGCCTGGGAATCTGTGTCTCACAAGCACCACTCCTGGGGGACTCTGATAGAGGCAACTGCGGACCCCATGATAGACACATACTGGACACTCTTTAGGTTACACTCTGTGTCATTCTGAGTCTGGGGGTCCTCAGAGTCCTGTAGCCAGCGGGGATGTGACCAGATCAGTCAGATGGGACTGTGTCCTAAGCAGCCTGCTGGGCGGCGATGGTTTTATGAGCTCTGCAGACCCTATCCTGGGCTTCTCTCTGCAGCCTGAAGACTGACAGGGCCCAGGGGCCCCTTCCTGGGATCCAAGTCTACGACATTGAGGCCACATAGGTGGGTTGAATCTAGTTAGAAATATAACCAGCGCCACATTCTCCTTCTTAAAGACAAAACAAACAAACAAAACCCAGGAACAGCTACCCAGGGCTGAAATCCACCGGAACCAGGTTTCGTTCCTGTGAGCGTAAAGGGGCCATGAGCCCAGCTGGGGATGAAGCCAGAGCCAGGCTGCGGCTTCTGAGCAGGATGGGGCTACCTCCCTGTTGGTCCTCCCTGACCTCCAACCGGGCCAAACCTGAGGCCCAGAGAATTGATGCCACGGGTTCAAAGGTCACACAGCACTGTCACGTCTGGACCCCATTCATGGCACTCCCCGCCCCCCAGGGATGTCCTTGACTTTAGAGGCTGGAGAACAGTGGAGGTCATCAGGTTTCATCAGGGACCATTGGCCCTGAGGGGACATTTGGCAGTGTCGTAACTGGGGGGAGTGGTGTGCAGGCACGGCGTGGGTTGAGGCCAGGGGTGCTGCCAGACATTCGACCTCCGCCTCGAGGAATGAAGAAGCAGGACTGGGAAGCACTGGTGTAGGCCGGGGCCCCTCCCCCCGAGGCCAGGAGGGAACCTGCCAAAGCTGCAAAGCTGACCAAAGCCCCAGCAGCGGGGTGCAGCGGGAAGAGCCCCCACACTTTGTGCAAAGCACTTGTCACCTGGACAT